>NC_045542.1:123305091-123669258 GCF_009769535.1 Thamnophis elegans | reverse complement strand
TTTTCAGCATTTTTAAAAAGAATGAATAGTAACATAAATGTAGAATAATTAAAAAAAATTGGAGAGAAATTGATGCCTTGTTTGCCCTTCTTTTTTTTTAATGCTATCCCACAACTGAACAAACACTACATTCAGAATTGTTGGAAGCAAAATAAATGCAGTGGCATCTCTTTGGACTGGAATCGGCAGAGGTGTTAGACTGACAAAAATGGTGGCTCAGCGCAAGCCCCGCCTTTGTTGTTTGTATGACATGATGTTGCATACACATATGAAAGGAGTGGAGAAACAGCACATTCCAGCAGACCCAGCTGTCTGCTTCACTTGAAAATATGGAACAAGTTCTGATATTGGACTGAGACACTAGTTTGAGAAAGTAAAGAGGAATATTTAATAGGTATCAGTTCAGTGGTGGAATTCAACATTTTTTACTACTGGTTCTGTGGAAGTGGCTTGGAGGGTGTGACTTGGTGGGCATGGCAGGGGAAGGATACAGTAAAATCTCCATTCCCTCCCCACTCCCAGGGAAGGATACTGTAAAATCTCCATTCTCTCTTGATCAACTGGGACTCAGGAGCCAGAGAATAGATGGGGTGGAGCCAGTCAGAGGTGGTATTTACTGATTCTCCAAACTATTCAAAATTTTCACTACCAGTTCTCCAGGAAATTGGAGACTCGGACAATTTTCTCTAGAAATTAAAGATTTCTTTAATCACCATAACGAGCCATCAGGATTTGGAAAAAGGTGGCACTGGTCACCAAATCTCTTCCCAGTTAGCATTGGATTAATCTGCCATTATGAAAAAAGGCTCTGAATTCCTTCTTTCTATGCTGCCAAGAACAATCCAGATAAATATAACTGGAGGAGCAATGTTGAATCTAACCATATTTCTTTGATAATTATTAAAGAAATAGGAATAATAATTTCTGAGAAATAATTTTAATGATAACTGCAGTCTGGAGAGCAATCTAAGTTTTATGAGTCTTTACATAGAATTACTGTTTTGGCAACCAGTCAAAATATTTTTAAAATGAAGGATAAGGTGCATGCTGTCTGGTAGGTTCTGTCTGAACTTCTCTTTGGTATGGTTAGTCAAATGTCATCATCCAATTATTTTCCAAGGATGCAAACTCTTTTTGGGGCATTACAATTAAGCACCAAGCCTGCCTGCCTGCCTTCTTCCCTCCTTTTTCCTCCTCCTCCTCCCTTTTTGCAAATTTTATATATAACATTTTTATCCGATGGAATAGAAGTTACTGTACTGTGTTAATGATAAGCAATACAATAAGCGCCAATAATTCTTTTAGCACCTATTCCCTAACTATTCAGTTTGACACCCTATTTTAATGCTAGTCTTTATAAATTAATTTTCTCCAGCTTAATTCACATCCATGTAATAAGTACTAAAAGCATTTTTGTTCTTTCTTTTCTTCACAATTTGGTGAGATCTCCCTGAAATGTTCAAAACACCAAATACTGTATTCCTTTCTCCAATAGTATCTTTTTTTAAAAAAAGGGAACAACAAATCCTTTTAGGTGGTAGATTTCAATATGTGTTTCAATAAAAGTAAATAAGAGTCTAATATAGGGTATCTTCAATATCAGTAAAAAGCAGAAGTAGTTTTACCCATGATTTCCCTCACATTATTTTTTTTCCTATTAAATTAGGCTTTTTTTTTTACTGCAGGCATTATTAGAAAATAATAATGGCCTGTAGAACCAGCTGGTTTATAAATGTATCCTCCAGAAACTTGAATGTTCCTGGCTTCTGCTTGTTTTATCTGAAGAACATCAGATATCTAATACTGAGTTTATATTTCTTCAACGAGATGATTCGGTGTAATAATTAAACCACTGGGCTAGAAACTGGGAGACTGTGAGTTCTAGTCTGCGTTAGGCACAAAGCCAGCTGGGTGAGTTGGGCCTTGGGCCACTTACTCCCTCTCAGCCCGAGGAAGGAGGCAATAGCAATCCCATTGCCAGTATTTTGCCAAGCAAAAGTGCAAGGACTAATTCAGGCAATTGCCAGCAATCAACAAGACTTCAAAGAAACATTATTTCAATGTTTAAAAAAGTGTCATGCTGGACTGCTAACTAGCCTCTAGAACAGTGGATCTCAACCTTCCTAATGCCACGACCCTTTAATACAGTTCCTCATGTTGTGGTGACCCCCAACCATAAAATTAATTTATGTTTTCCGTATTTTTTCAAAAATATGTGTTTTCCAATGATATTAGGTGACCCCTGTGAAAGGGTCATTCGACCCCTAAAGGGATCCCGACCCACAGGTTGAGAACTGTTGCTCTAGGATCATCTTTGTATTCACAAATGGGCATCACTGGGAAAGAAAGAAAGTGACTGGATCAGGGGTGGGTTGCTGCCGGTTTTACTACCAGTTTGCAACCCGTGTGTGTGCCAGACGTGCACTGTGCACACATGCGCTGTTCAATGTAAATTTTTCTTTGTGCATGCGCAGAACAATTTACAGTGAACTGTGCACATGCAGTCACTAAAGACCAAAATGCCAGCAGCCCAGCAGCACGAAAGAGCCAGTTCGGGGATGTGGTAGGCCTGAGTCACTACTGATTCTATGACCCAGGCCTGAATTCCACTACCGGTTCAGCTGAACTGGGCCAAATTGGGAGCAACCCACCTCTGGTTTTGAAGCAACCCCACACTTCCTGGGAAGTGTGCTTAGTTACTCAGAAAAGGGACAAGATAAGCTGAGATCTTTTTTTGTGGAAAAAAAGAGCATGCATAGCCTTTAAGAGAGTTGTAGAGTGTTCCTGGGAACTGGGTGGGGGGGGGGGCAAAAACAAGTAAGAAGCAGCCCATTTTTTGCTTATTTTTGCCTTCCACAGCCCCCAGGAGCACTCTGGAAGCCTCCTAAAGGCTATGCATGGCCATTTTTGAAAAGGGGGTGAGGTTTTGGGGGGCAAAAATGCTGTATTCAGGATATAAGACGCACCCAGATTTTCACCCTTTTTTTTTTTGAGGGGAAAAGGTGCATCTTATACTCTGAAAAATATGGTACATACCTTGTGCCTGGGTATAACCCATAAAATGGGTTTTGTGAATAGACAAGTTCTCTTCTGAGGCCAGAAACCTCCATTATATCCACTGAAAATCAACTGAGAATGTCATTTTAAAAAATTCCATCATCTTAAAAAAATATTTTTATATGGATTTTTTTTTTCAACAGCTTTATCTGACACCACTTAATGCTAAAATACTGTTATTTTCTAACTCATTAGAAACCATTAGAAACCATGCTGATTACTATTAATCCTATTTCTTAAAATGTATGAATATATTAGAATACAAGTTAAAGAACTTCCACAAAATCAGACAAATGATTAGTTGAATTTTTTTTACAGCAAAAAACACAGATTCTTTCATTTTGAACCAGTTTGTTTTAACTGAGTAATTCTGAACAATATCTTGTTTGTTTCTAGAAATTAGTCTACTTTTTTCTGAACTGACACAAAATAATCACTTTATTGGTCTGCATATTTTCCTGAAGCAAATTCAGCCCTTTATTGTAGAAAGAAGAAATTATTTTTTATCTCACCTCTAATACTCAAGCAGTTCTCCCATCAATCTCAAACTGTGACAAAACCACCTATAAATGTAAAAAAAAACATGTATGCATCCATAATGTCAAATTTCTCTTGCCAGACACAAGACATGGAAATGATGTCGGCAGGGATTCAAGGTTTCAGTCTGATATATGTATTGCAAGAAGTAATGAAATTGATCAGTGATTATTGTGTAGCAAATGCAAGCTCTATTTATAATGAACTTGAGATTCAAATGCCTATTCTTCTGCCCAAATGGTGCCATAGATAACAACTATTTCTGTAGTATGGGTGGAAGACTTTTTACCTGTCACTTATGGTAACCATCTAGTCTGGCTTCAAGGAAAACTGTTTGCTTCTAACCTTGCCACATTTAGCTGCCATATAGACAAAGCATTTCACCTGAAAATATTGTATGTTAATTTTAGCTTTAGAATAGTATACAAGAAGCAAATTGGTCTTCCTATATATATTCCTGTATTGGGTCTCGGTCTCGGTCTCGGTCTCGGTCTCTCTGTCTCTCTCTGTCTCTCTGTCTCTCTCTCTCTCAGCCCAACCCACCTCACAGGATTGTGGTTGTGGGGAAAATAGGAGGGGAAAAGTGTGTTGGATATGTTTACCACCTTGACCTATTTATAAAAATAATGAAGGTGGTATACAAACAAACCAACAAGGTACAGAAAAGCATACAGGAAGTTTCGAAGTATTTCTAGCAGATTCTGTAACAGCTTTGTTCCCCATGCCATCTGTCTGGCATAGATTCGTTTTTCTTGCCAAGTACATGTATACATCCAAACTAGACTGTGTTGTTTCTCTGTGTCATATAGTATATGTGGATAGATGCATAATTCTGTATTTATTTATTTATCTTGACATGTTTATGTTAATATTAGAGATGGAACCCCTTTGAGAGCTGTATGCAACGTAATTTCATTTTAATGTATGCCGATTACTGTACATTCAAAATGACAATAAAGTATTCTACTCTACTCTACTCTACTCTACTCTACTCTACTCTACTCTACTCTACTCTATTCATAGGTGAATTATGAAAAGAAGATGCTGTGTCACAAATCTGCCACAATTTGCACCTTCACTTTTTGCTCAATGTGCTATAACAGAACCCGGAGAAAAACAGGTAATTTTATTAGATATGTTCAAATAAATGGCTCATTAATTCAAATATTACATCTAATAGATAACTAAAGGACTCATTCTGAGAATTAAGAAATATTTCTGAAAAGAGAATTTGTACTAGGAATTTTATAAGTACAGAAAAACAGAAACTAAGAATCATAAAACCATAAATGCATGTTGTTGCATAAAACTATTTAGAAAGAAAAAGCAGAAGATTACTGAAGTAGATTCAGATGACCAGAATATTACTTGTTTAAACAGAATTTGAAGAAATCAATTTGTTTTTAAGAAAGGAAATGTATTTCTTTGTAGTCCTAAGTGAGGGGAAAAAAGCACATGGGAATTTGTTTAAATGAGTAAAAAAGATAAAATTTGCTTATTTCAGGAAATATAAATTATTAAGTAAAAGTAAAGGAAATCAAATTTGAGTTTTACTAGAAAGCTAATATTCTGTTTGCATGCTTGCTTTTAGAGGCTGTTAACAAACTGTAATTATCACCCTAGAAGTATTTGTGTTTTTGCAATTTGATAAAGCAGATAGTGGCAAATGTGCTTTAAGAAAGATACTTGCTTGATTTCGGTTTTGCAAATCCTTAAATTGAAGTTGATTTATAAACTCTGTATTTCCATTTTGATTTGTTTTGGTCACAGAATGAGACAGATATAGTAATATCCAGTGACATTCTGAGGATTCATGTTGGGATGCCTTAAAAGAGGAAAGATATACAGATAAAATGTTCATTCTCCATAGTGAAAGATGTTCAAGGCTAAGCTGTTGATAAATGGCAGATAGAAAATCATTGGCTTCCTAAAACTTCTTAACTACAAAAATAATTCACCAATGGAAAAAAGTTTCTTAGCAAGTTGGTAGCATATGATCCATCAGGTGCCTTATTCCTCTCATTCAGCAAGCAAGGTTTTATAGTCTCTAAAAATTTGATAAGTGTACTGTCTCTGACATGAAAGAGAAATTTTACAGCTCCAGCACTGATCACTCTTCTTGTCTAATGCTGATCCATTCACTGCAATGATCCTTCACTCGTTAGACACTTAATTTTCTAACCCATATTTTATAATTCTTTTTTTAAAATGGAGATCGTATGAGTTTAGGTCAACATATTTTTCAACTACATACATTGCCTTGACTATATTGGTCCATTGCTTAGTAGAGAAACATCGTAAACGATGTAACATCTCTTACTTTGAAAATGCAATGGGTATAGCCACCATTTTCCAGCTCAAAGACAGAATCATATGCTGACACGTGATTAAATGTTCTGGATGTGCAAAGTTTATTCAGTTACTGGAATCTATTAAAAAGGAGAGAGTTTTCAACCTAATAAAATCACTGTGGGATTCATTCAGGTGCACAGAATGAATCTGGTAGGGTATAACACACCAGCTATTTTCAAATAAGAGTGTGCAGATGAAAGAGATGTTTACACAGGTGGGCAAGAATGAAGTACAGAGGCTTGAGGTAAACAAATTGCCCATTAAGTTCCTCCAGATGTACTGAAGACTTGAGATATTTTAAAGGTGGCATGGCTATCATAAGCTTCTATAAGACTTAAGGTGGTCACTTTCCCCTTTGAAATGTCCCATAAATCTTTTTTTTTTAAAAAAATAACCCACCTCCAATTTGTTTTAGAAATAAAAGTCACCATAAAAGGGTGACAGGAGTACTTGGTTGGCTAAGAAATCATACTTCTGCACCAAATAAGTATTTTGAGACATTCCTATAGTCTTCTAAGAAAGGCTGTGTAAGAATCAAACAAATTTATACTACTGACTTTTCCTGCCTTTGGTCTCCATAAACGGCTTATCAGAATTTCAATGACAGAAATGCTTGAAAATGCATTTGACATAAACTATTGAGCCCAGATTATTGGAGAAATGACTAAAGCAATAGTAAAGATACAGAGGACATGTTGTGAGTAGGGAATATGCAAGTTTCTGAATGCTTTTAAAGTATTCATGACAATAAATTCACACACACACACACACACACACACACACACGTGTGTGTATGTGTGTGTGTGTTCATGTGTTTGTGTAAATGATTCTCCATTAATGGCATTGCATCAGGGGTGGGCTGCTGAGGGTTCACAGGGATTCGGGATAATTTCTAGCTAAGATTCCCTAACAAATCCCACTCCTTTCTGCCCCCCCCCCCCAGGAGTCTCCACGCAGCCCATTTTGGATTCAGATAAGTACAGGGCACACACAGAGGCTCAGGGAGGGCTAAAAACAGGCCTACCAGAAGTTGAGGAAGGCCAGAAACAGCCTGCTTCCTGCCTCCAGAGGGCCTCCGGAGCCTGGGGAGGCCGTTTTCACCTTCCTGGAGACTCAAGAAAAGTCTCTGGAGCCCAGGGAGGGCAAACATCTCCCCTCACCATGGTGCTGGAGGCCGACTAGGTCACAGCCACCATGGCCATGGCCACCCACCAACCGGGCAGAGAACCTCTTGCTAAAATTTTTGAAGCCCACCCCTGCACTGCATGCAGTACATGATAGAGGGGAAGGAAGACAGTGGAGACTGCATTTGAGGGTTAGAAAAAATCCTGATGTCTCTGAACACCTTATCTGATGCTAGGGTTAAGAAATTAATATGACTGCCAATCATCTTATCATTTGTGCTATGCTATGAGAACTTTGACAGGACCCAATACCAGTCTTTTTGCTGAATGTAATATTGTTGCCTTTATTCCTAATGTGACATTTTGGTCTCACGGTTTGTTCTTGCTCAGGAAAGCCCTTAGCGGCAGATAATGTAACCTTTATTGGGCGATGCCTGAAAGAGGTAACAATTGGTGTAAAACTCACACAATAGACAAAGCAATGGCCATCCATTAAGAAGACAAATGAAGTAAATTATTTTCCCAGCCATTGTACTGTATGAGACTGCTGCGAAGGGAAATGAGTCTAGTTGTAAAAATGTATAATAAAAAAGACAAAATATGCTTGCATTAGGAAAACAAACCTAGCAAAATATGTACTAGTATTTTTTTTTCCCCAAGGAAAAATGGCTTTCCAAAAAGCCCATGATGGCAGCAGAGGTGCATCTTTCTCTCTTTTCACAAAATACACTCATACATTAACAGCTGATGTGATTACTTGCTAAATCTAATATGCTTACCTTTCCCTATACTCCTTTCTCTCTGATGCTTCTTTGCTCCTATAATGTGTCTTAAATGTGCACTAAAACTATAATGAAAAACATACATTTATTCAGTGTGGCAGCTGCTGCATATTCCATGAATGCATAATCCTATCAGTGTAATTTTATAGTGTTTCTTAGGTCTGCTTTTTCTTATCTGTCACATGTTTAGGGTATCAGGAAAGAAATTTTGTATTTTAACATAATCCCCCCCCCCCCAATACTGGGGAAAAATGGAAGAAAATGTTAGTACCATCATTTTTTTCCCTATCGTGTTTTCCTGAAAATAAGACAGGATCTTATTTTCTTTTGAACCACCACCACCCCCCGAAATAAGTGTTTGGTCTTATTTTTGGGGAGGTCTTATTATTTTTGAGGTGCAGGAGGTGGCGAGTATGGTCACCTCATGGCTGCTGCTGTATTGCGATATTTTCAGGGAGGGCTTATTTTTGGGGAAGGAGTTATTTTAGCACATGCGCTCAAAATTCCGATCGGGCTTATTATCCAGGGAGGTCTTCTTTTCAGAGAAACAAGGTAGCCATTGTCTCTTTTCAGTTGTGAAGATAAATTATTTCTGAAATGACTTATTCTAAAATGAGCGCAAAATGTCTGATTTGTCATTTTTGATTGGTTTGCAAATTGTATGTTAATTTCCCTTTTTTTTCTTACTTTCAGTTTTAGATAGATTATAGCACACTTCTTCTATGTATTTCTTTCCCAATTTTTTTAAATTCAGTTTTGTTTAGAGCCAAATGACACTCTGTGTCATCAGCACTATTGTTGGCAACACTGACATTTTGTCCAAAAATATGGAAACATGAGAGAAAGGGAGAATGTCTATATTAATCTATACCCTTGTTTTGCCTGGCTGTACAAGGCCATTTCTTCATCTACCAATTATCCTATTCATAAGTTAGTTCTGTGCATTTCATTCTGTGAAATGCATGGAATGGACATCTTCAGGGCTCTTGATATTTGTCCTTGTCCCTGTTGCTAACATCTCCCCTTAAAGTCCATGCATTTGGTGTGATAATCGAAAAGCAAAACCCACAGGCATTCATCTTTCTACAAAAAGAAAGACCAGAAGATCTGGAATCCTGTGCTTATTTAGGTCCCTAGGTTACTCTGTGCTGTCATGAGGAAGGGAAGGAGGCAGAGTGCATCTGAAATACTGTGCAGAATGAAATGCATTTTGAAAATAGCAACACATTAAAAAAACACTTTGATGGAAAGCGAAGGATTTGAAAAAGAACCCTTTGATGGAACATAATCTGAATTGTGTGCTTTAGAGCGAGTAGGGCAAGAGAATGATCATCCAGTCCAAACAATTCTTTGACCTGTAACAATTTCCATCAGAACTGTGATGATTGTGGGTTTTTTTTAGAGTGCAGCTTATATGCCAATCACCTTTCAGAGCAAGGGTAAGCATTGGTTTGTCTGAGGGCACTCCCTGTCCCTCAGCGCTTAATTTCTTTCTGAAAGTTAAAGAGGAGGCAGTAGCAGAGGAAGAAAGTCTCAGTCTCCGGCATCAGTTTCATTCCTAGTTCTATAAATAACATTTGGGGCTGGTGGTGGGCCACTCCCATGGTCTGTCTATCTGTCTCTTTATCTATCTATCTTGTTAGCTTGGGTGAACAGATGAGACAGGCACAAGATTGAGATTGTCTTGGCAACGTTTCGGCGAGGTCCCATTCACCATCCTCAGGCTTGTGTTTTCGGCTTCATGCTTGTGTGAGTAAGGCGTGGTCGGAGCAATCGTCTTTCTATAAATCTTGGGGGGGGGGGTACCAAATTAATCTCCAAAACAGAACACTTCAACAAGAGAATAATTATGGAAGCTATCGAAATAGAGAAATACCCCCACAACATGAATAAACGTGATGATACCTCCCACTTACCAGACATCTGGAACCCAGTCCTAGCCAACAAATGAACCCCACCCACCACCCAGGTCATTACAAAACAAAAGAACAACGGACACACAGCCAGCACCTCAGCCACACAAGATGATACGAAACAGCCGACCAATCTACAAACATCAACTTTATCTACTAATCAGGATGCAACTACACAGCCAATCAACCAACTTACAGCAACAAAGCCAGCACTCCACCCCCCCACCAAGATTTATAGAAAGACGACAGCTCCCACCACGCCTTATTAGCACAAGCACAAATACATACATATATATACATATACATACATACATACATACATGCATACATATATACTCACTCTGTGTGCATGTGTGTGTGCGTGCGTGTATGTACACACACATGTATGTATGAATGCATGCATACATACACACACACACATATATATATATACATACCCACACACACTGCATGTATATAGACACACTCTGTGTGTGTGTGTGTGTGTGTGCGTCTGTTCGTGTGTGTATATAATCTATCTACCTATCTATCTATCCCTCCCTCCCTCCCCCTCTCTCTCTCTCCACCCACACCCACACATAGAGAGAGAGAGAAAAAGATAGAAAGAGGGAGGGGGAGGGAGGGAGGGAGAGAGAGAGAGAGAAAGAGAGAGAGGGGGGCCTCCAATTTCTGTATTCTGAACCTGATTTCAGCAACACCAGTCAAGAATCAATCCAAATTCAATCCATAAGCAGCAGTGGTGGCACTTTTTTTCACGTGTCAATGTCAGCTGTCAAAGATCAACAAATTAAAGCAACATACAAGCTGATTGAAGATTTAGAATTAAGCAATGCAGTCAGAGGATTCAAACCTTCTGGGACTTAGATTTGGGAACCTAGATAAGAATAATAATTGAAAACCACACAACTTGAAATTTCAAACATATTTATCACATGACATTTCTTTTGTTCAGAACCCTTAGATGATGCCCATGTTTCGCATCCCACCATGTCCAGATCAGTATATTCATTATATTCATTATATTTGAAAACAATCTGAATAAAATATGGATTTGGAAGGCATTATTTGACTCATTAAACTGAACATGCTTTTTAAAGCACACCTATTAGATATCAAAAGAGAACTTCTTGTAAAATTGGATGGATGTGATAATCTTATGAAATCAGATTACCAATCTAATTCAACACCTCTTTGTTTAAGATAACTTAGCAACTAGAAGAAATTGGAAATATCAGGTAAGGTTCAGAAAAATCTAACAAATATAAAAGCAATAAATTATATGCACAAAAAAGGAGGTGAAATAAGTTCCCTGTGACTTGAAGCTATAATCAAAATGTCATCAGAATGATTCTTGTATTTTCTGCCTCCTAGGAAATTAACTCTGTTCATGTTGCATTCTAAGATTAATTTGACTTCTTCTATCAAAAAGTATGGCATTTGGTTAATGTCAAATATCACCTCCATTGCAATAAGATATTTCTCCCTGAGGACTCACTTACTAATGACTTAACCAGAGCAGCAATTGAAATGAAATATTTAAATTTGCTTCACACGTGGGCACACACAGATACATGGCCACACAAACTGAGAGAGAGAGAGAGAGAGAGAGGGAGGGAGGGAGGGAGGGAGGGAGAGATATAGATAGATAGATAGATAGATAGATAGATAGATAGATAGATAGATAGATAGATAGATAGATAGATAGATAGATAGATAGATTGATGATTGATTCAGTAAATTGCAATTGTAGAAGAAATATTCATATCTTTCTTTTAATAGTATTCTAAATCAGTTGTATGCTAGTAACAACTGGAGAGCAGTAAGAATTAATGATATCATCAAAAGGTGTCAATTAGTTAATTTCAGGCTGATGTAAATCTACCCACTTTCTGTCGTGGTTCCAAAAAGCATCCAAAAGTAAATCAGAGTCCAAGGCAAAATATTGCTCAAAGTTCCAATTTATTAAATGAGCCATGTTGGCACATCTGGGAAAACCCGAATCTGAAGGCTTCCCGGTTTTCCCACCCAGTTGAAAATTCAAGAACTTGCTCCCCACCCATCCAGGGTCCAATCTTCCACTGCCATGCTGGCAGCTTCCACCCATCCAGTTCCAGTCAGGTGCAAAAGTGCAGAGAGACCAAGGATGACCTTGGCTTTCTAGAAAGAATTTTGTTTTGGCTACATATCATCTAACTCTGTACAATCTCCCCTCCCATTTTCCTACAATAGAAAATGCATAGGAGAATAATAGAAAGTGTGGCAGGCCTGAGATCCACAACAAAATATGACTGCAGGCCTGACACTTTGAAGGGAATCAGCCCCAACATGAAAACGTCCATTCAGAGAGAAAATAAGCACTTGGCCATGCATTTTAGTTCAGTTAGATCCTATTCATTTTTAAGGAACCAAGTTACAAATGTCATATTTTCTTAGATTTTGCCCGTAGGATTGCTGCTTCTCATAAACATTCATTTCTAAAGTCTATAAAACAATGCACAAAGATATCTATAACTTTAAGTGCTATTATTGAAAAACTGAGCCTCGCAGAATAGGCTTGCAACATATTAGACTCCATGCAATAATAGCAGCAGACTCATGAGCCTAGTATTCCAAGCTGCTAAAATTCATCTATTCTGTAATTATCTATTAACCATCACATTATTACACAACACATTAAAGTCAAATCAATAAAAGTTGTCAGACAGTAACAAGAGAGGCTCCTGACAACATGCAGATAAATTAATGTGGACCATGTTTGGCTTAAGCCTTTAGAAAGCACATCTTTATTCACCCCCATCTCAACACTGCCTCCAATCGCTTTAAATGCTATCCCATTGTGAGCATTATAACAGTTCTGATGGCATTTTAATCTGTCCTCAGATTAAAATCACTATCTTTTTTGTCAGATAAATGGCCTAGGTAAAGCAATTTTTAGGTGGGTGCTACGGTTTGAAAAGCAACTTAAATTAATGTAAGAACTGAAAGAAGAAACAGCTAAGGTCTTGATGATTGCATGGTATGGAATGGAATGGAACAGAATAGAATAACAGAGTTGGAAGGGACCTTGGAAGTCTTCTAGTCCAACACCCTGCTTAGGCAGGAAACCCTACACCACTTCAGTTAAATGGTTATATCTTTGTTCCCGTTCTCACATGAAATCATTCCCTCCTATTTTTTATTTATCCCCCTATTTTTACATTTTTCCCGCCTATTTTTTGATTTATCCCTCTACTTTTGCATTTTCCTTCACATTAGCTTACTCCAAAGTGATATCCTCAGAATTTTATATCTTTTCCCTTCCTCTATGAACCTACAATAGGAAACATTTTCTGAATGGAGAATTCGGTCTCAGTTGTTACTTCCAGGAGACAGAATCAGTGGGATGCACTAATCCAAGTATTCCCAATATTTTCAATCTAATAAAATGGCACATTTGATATTTGGAAAATAAATTGTGGATAGTTTTCTGAAGAAGCATACCTGGAAGTAGGAATGCTGGCAGAAGCTGGTGCTTTGTAGCACACTGACTTTTCCATATCTTTATCAATGTATATGGAATAATATATTATATATAATAATATATAATATTAATGGAAATATTAAGTGCCACATTAGAGATTCCAGAATTAGGTTTTATACTAAGTGCATGTCTTCTGCTGAAATTGGCAGAAACGTAGTTCATCTTCTATTACAAGGGTGGACAACTTTACAACCTGTGGCAGACTCAAGAATTCTGGGAGTTGAAATACTTATAATTGCCCACTCCTGTTCTGTTATGTCTATTGGAACTTTCGCACATCCTGAAATTACTCATATTTCTCTTACTGTAAATGATGTGGAGATAACAATGGAAATACGGAATCATGGAAATAATGACACAAAAATAAATACAGTAGCTCCCTTCTGTGGTGTGTGTGTGTGTGTGTGTGTGTGTGTGTGTGTGTGTGTGTATGGAAAAGGTCTATTTGGTATGTGAAGGGTTGAACTGAATCCATTCCAGGGGAGAGGTTAACAAAAATGTAATCTTGGCAAAAGTGGAAATTGAAATTGAAATTACCCACAGTAAGAAAAATGCTTGCAAGATTAAATCTGATTAATGCCTGCCTTTCCCAAATAAAAATATGTGATAGAAGCTAGATGAGAGTCAGTTTGGTGTAATATTTAAGTCACAAGTCTAGAAACCGGTAGATTGGGAGTTCTAATCCTGTTTTAGGCACAAAATCAGTTGGATGACCTTCAACCCTAAAAAGGAGTCAATGGCAAATCACATCTGAAATCTAGCTACCAAAGCTGTATGGACTTGTTCAGGCAGTCTCCAAGAGTCAATACTGACTTAAAGGCTTTAATTTATTTTCCTTTCTTTTCCCTTCTTTTCCTTTCTTTTTGTTTTCTTCTTGAACCAATTTAGTGAACTGCTTAGAGCAAAAGGCTGGAAATCAGGAGACTGGGAGTTGTAGTCCCACTTTGGGCATAGAACCAGTAGGATATCCTTTGACTAGTGACATTTTTCTCAGACCTAGGAAGAAGGTTATGGCAAACCACTTCCAAAAACTTTCCAAGAATACTGCAGGGATTCATCCAGGCAGCTTCCAGGAATCATGCTGACTCAAATTTAAACAATAGAAGTTAGGTATTTTTAATTTGACTTACTTTAAAAGATTTAACAGAGGACTAAGAAACGCTTTACCAACTTAGAAAAGCATCAGCTTCCAGTATTATTTGCTCAAACATTTCCTGGAGTGATCATTTCTTGGTAAATCTGTGTGACATGATGGTTCCAGAAAATGCTTGGAAAAAAAATTCCTCTAAGTATGTTCTTTTTGTTTTTCATGACTTTTGGGGGGGGAAATCATTTAAAGAAATGAAAATGCAATATTTTACCTAACTTGCATGTCATGTCCATAGGTCTGAATAAATAAAAATTCTGACTGGATTTTCAATTCTAAAACATAATTGATATGATTAGAATTCTGTCCTATTAAGAAACATTTCTAAAAAAATGGAGTATTTTATTCCTACTACAGCACAGGATGGCCAAGTTTTCCCAAGGACAGGTATGGTTCCAAAAGCCTTATAGCACTTAAAATAGATGTATCCAGTCACAAGAGATCCAATCAATTGTTGCCTCTCAGCAACTCTTCTTATAAAACCATTCAGCAAACATAATTAAGTATATCCCTTTGCAGAAAAGTTTTCATTTAATGAATAACATGGAATTTCAGTGAAATGCAATTCACTGAATTTATTCTGACCTGATTTATTTTGGAGGAATACCCATCAAAGGCTGATTCTGAAGCCCTCAGGCTTCAAATAAGTTTAAATATTCCTCTTATGGTCTATAGCTATCTATCATCTGTCATATATCATCTATCATCATCTATCATCTATCGTCTATCATCTCATCTACTGTCTGTCTCTCCCTCTGTCTCTCTCTGTCTTTCCTGTCTAGCTATCCATTCATTTAACTAATTCATTACAGAAACCACATTTAAATGTTCACATTCTTTTCCCATTAGAAGCTCAGTTGGAGAATGGGAATAGCATATTACCACCATGTCAACTATCCCTCCAGCTGCCAGAATGATTTCTGTAAAAAATAGTTTCTAACTACATTTCCCAGGATTTAAAAGCCTGATTTTCTAGACTTCTAAATCATGTGGAGAATTGCAAAGTCAGTTCTTCCACAGGAGCTCTATGAGATCCATCCATTGTATCTGAGGAGAATGGAAACAACGCTGAAGGAAAATAAATAAAATCCGTAAGCTCATCCCAGTTTTACTGCCAAGATTGCAATCACAAAGGAAGAGGGAGAGATTCTGAAGAAACTAGAGTTTGTTTGGGATTATTATTGATAATCAGACATTGCTTTTTAAATATCAACTTCAGTTTTTTCATATTCAGCTCTCCCGTAAAATTATTGCTTCGGTTACTTGTCCCAGCTTCTGGCAACCTAGCAGTTCGAAAGCATGTAAAAAATGCAAGTAGAAAAAATAGGAACCACCTTTGGTGGGAAGGTAACAGCATTCCATGCACCTTTGGCATTTAGTCATGCCAGCCACATGACCACAGAGACGTCTTCAGACAGCGCTGGCTCTTTGGCTTTGAAATGGAAATGAGCACCGTCCCCTAGAGTCAAGAACGACTAGCACATATGTGCGAGGGGAACCTTTACCTTTAATGATCGCTCATGAATGTCTGAATTTTTTTTTATTTCCTCCTTCAGAGAGCTTTCGAATAATAAGTACAAGAAATCACATTTTAACCTACACTACACCTTCTAGACTTATTTTCCTTTTACCCATTAATGCCTTTCATTAGATTCAAAAGCTGTTTTGCGAAATATCTGAAGGCAACATGAAACTGTAAAGAAACTGTGGAGGGAAAATAGGGTGGGGGGGAGAATAAACTCTCCCAGCTTCAAAACAGATTTATTAGTTAAGCAAAGAACTTCTACTTCAATTAATAAAACAGATCATCCAATGCAGTATGCTGACAATCAGACTTTGAAAACTTACTGAAGAACTAATGTTTGAAATACTTTAGCAGTACACAGGATCAGATAAATTGCTAAGTCTTTTAGAGCAAAAAGATGGAAAATTGACTGTCTTTCTTTCTTTATAATATAAATGTTAAAATTCAGATTGGAGAAATTTAGGTAGAAATACAAAAAGGGATGATTCCTCCCCCACTTCAATTGCACAGATGGCTCTTACTTTAGGAGTCTTTTCTACCAGAAACCATGTTCTCACTCAGTTTTCTTTAGAAAAGGCTTTTGTTCCAGTCCTTGGCTGGTTGGAACTGATAGTTATCAACCATTAATCATCCAATGGGGCTTCATTGGTTTAGACTGCAATTGTATACAAACTAATTCCAATTAAATCTAACTGAATCCAATGGGACTTACTTGGGACAGATGTGCAGGACAAGAGCATGCAATCTTGTTTCACTTTGTTCGGTCTTTCCTAGTGTCCATTGCTAGCAGTGCTGGGTTTCAAATTTTTTTACAACCTATTCTGTAGATGTGGTCTGTTTTGTAGGAGTGGCTTGGTGGTCATGTGACTGAGTGGGAGTGGCTTGGCAGTTATGTGACTGGGTGGGAGTGGCCAAGTCGATGTCACTGAATTCTTTGCCCCAAAGGATGACCTACAAAAAGAAGATATAAAAAAAGGAAATTTATTAATTTGGGGACTTACTACTTAAATAAGAATAAAATAACTACACAAAACAATAAAACAGCTGCTTACAGAGAAAATATGGCTGTCCTTGCCAGTCTTCAACATTACTGACCACTTTACACAAACACTTCCAGTCCCTCTACCTCTTCCCTCTTCCAGGATTCATTCAGACGTTTTTAAGACTCACAGCCTGTGCACAGCACACACTTCCAGCCCCTCTGCCTCTTCCCTCTTCCCCAACATCCTCCCCACCCCCACCCCAGCCACTCACCAGTTATTTCTTCTTCTGGTTCTTCTTCTGAGAACTTTTCAGCAACATGGTGAGGATGGGTAGGGCAAGTGAAAGAGCGAACGAGGGGAGAGAGGGTTCCAGTATGGGGCCTCCTGACCAACAGGAAGGCATGCTGAATTTCACCATCCAGTACGGCCGTACACCTTAACAGTTGAAACCCACCCCTGATTGCTAGAATCTCAAAGCCATCAGGTAGACAGAGTCAGGAGAAATGAATGAGTGGTTTTATCTACTTGTTGGTACTGTATATCATATCAAGAAAGGAAAGCACAAAGAACATAATATACTGATAGATGACAATAATAATAATAAAGAAAGAAGGGGAGAATGAAGGGGAGGGAAAGCCTGGAACATGCCACTATAAGAGCTGTGATGGTGTAGTGGTATTGCAGGCTAACTCCACCCTCTGGAACGATCTCCCCGTGGAGATTCGGACCCTCTCCACCCTTCAGGCTTTCCGCAAAGCCGTCAAAACCTGGCTATTCCAACAGGCCTGGGGCTGATGAGTTCCCATCCCCACTCCAATTGTATGGCTGTTGACTGCTTTTAAATTGTTTCTGTATTTTGTTTTTTTTGTTTGTTTTTTGTTTGTTTTTGTCTGTATTTTTCCCTTCCCCTTCAGTTTGTTAACCGCCCTGAGTCCCTCCAGGAATAGGGCGGCATACAAGTGCAATAAACCTTTAAACCTATGTTGAGAGTACGATCCTGATAGGCTCAAGGTTGACTCAACCTTCCATCTTTCCAAGGTTTGTAAAATGAGGATCCAGATTGTTGGGAGCAATATGCTTAGAGAGGAATGCAAAGCATTATGAAGCGGTATATAAGTTTAAGTGCTGTTTCTAGTACTATTGCTATAAATTGGATAATCCCAACAAATGTGACCATATTGCTTGAAAGTCTTCTATCCTAATCTTCTGTTAAAAAAGGAAAAAGAAAAGAAAAGCAAAATAGCTAATTCAAATCCTGTCAAGCAACACATGCCAATGTTCTATGGGCATGGATCAACAAGGTTATCTGAAAAATTTACAGCTGGGGCAGGTATTTTTTTCTCCCAGTATTTTATAATAATGTTTTTATCCAGACCTCCATGGCTGAAAAAAGTATTTGTGATCTCTTAACAGATTCCAAATATTATGGATATAGCCCCAAAGAACATATGCATAGTTGAATATATAGCATTCAATCCAACTATGTTTTAAAAATGGCTGATGCCAGGATGAAAAATTAATCAAATTAACATTAAAAGTAAATTTTAATTAAATATATTCAATTATATAGAATTAATAAGATTGCTCCCCATGAATTTTTTGCACCACATTAATATTTATAAATCAGCTCATATGAGTTTTTAATGAGATAATAATGAAGCCATTATTTGAAAGGGTGGTCTATCTTAGTAAACAGCCATGAAATACTAATAATAGGTTTGAAAACTGAATAACAATTTTTTACAACTATCAAAAAAAAATTGAAGCTAGATCTTCAAAAGTCTTTACTGAAAAGAAAGACAGTATCTAGTTCTATGAACTACAGAGCTTTGAAGCAATCTTCAAGCCTTAAATAACTTACTGGAGTGCTTGGACTCGCTTTGGCTGTGAAAATTATTTTAGGAGACTTTGAAAGTTGCTTGATTCATTTGTCACTCTTGGGTGAGATATGGGAGGGCAGGGGCTTTAAATCTGGAATGAGAAGGAAAGTAGGAAAATTTGCAAAAAGACAGGGTGGTGGTGGTGGTGGTGGTGGAGGAGGAGGAGGAGGAGGAGGGGAGGAAGGGAGGGAAGAAGGAAGAATGGAAGGAAGGAAGGGAGGGAGGGAGGGAGGGAGGGAAGGAAGGAAGGAAGGAAGGAAGGAGGAAGGAAAATTTCCAATGCACTCTGCCATTTTTCCACAAGGAAATTCAATGGGGAAGCTGGTAGAAAGTCAGAAGTCACTCCTACTCCCACTACTGTAGGCAAACTGTTTTTTTTTCTGTTTAGGAAAGGAAATGTCTCTGAAGCAATGACCCAAAGTGTAAGAATTCAGGTGTTCAAATAAGATTAGGGAGACTTAGGTACAAGTCCACCCTCAGCCATGGAAGCTTGCTAGAGGCTGCTGCTTTGCTCCATGTGTTATTCTTTACAAGATTGTCTACCAAGATATCAGATAGAATAAGAGTCTAATGCCCCCCCTCCCCCCAAAAAAATGCTTGAGGGCACAATTGTGCCTCTACCTGTGGGCTGATTATGCCATTATAGTTATAGTACACACTCTGCATATTATAATTATTCATAACCATAATGCAGCAATAATTCTCATAAGATGTCAAAACAGGTCACCTAGGATTCTTTATTTATTTCTAGGCCACTCCAATCAGGACTAACTTTTATTCTTATAAACCTCTAGCATCTCACTTGTTGTATGAGCTAAAAGCAGTTACTCATGCTACAGTCTGTAAGGTAAAAGTTACAGAAATCCCATCAGAACAGATGATATTTTCCTGTACAATCTGTAGACAGGCTCTGTGACCCTTGAGTGATATTGGCATATAGCGTCCCAGCTGTGTTTAGAGTACTTATTTCAGAAAGACTTGTAATCCCTAAAACATAATACAACACACACTTACAATGAAATGGTATGTATTACCCCCAAAGTGAATGCCGGGAGTCATGTCTTCAAATTCTATAATGCTTTCTCACATTTATTTTCCTTACAGTTGCTCAGTCAGAATTTTTAGAAACAGGATAGAGAGGATTTAAAATCCCACTAGAGATTATATAATACGTTAAACATACACACTCAATGAAGCCAATTTACTGGCTCTAACTGCGGGTTGCGAAATTATTTTGTATTTATGTACAACATTATTTGTAATTCTAGAGATTGATACATCCCAACTGTGGCTTGTCAGAATTTTAAAGGACAAAAGGTTTAGACTGGCACAATACAGTGAAAATACTAGTCTCTAATAAGTGCAGAGATTAAGCAAAAGAAATATTTTGGTATGTTTCATAGAAAAATGATAGGAATCATTTCATCAAGAAACTGACATCTGACAGTGGAATTACCTTGGAGGTATGAAGGCACAACAAAGGAATTAGAATCAATAACATTTATATAATTGCAAAAGACAACACACAACAGTATGCCAAAAAAGCCAACACAGTTCTAGGCTGCATAAACGGAGAAATAGAATCAAGATCACGTGAAGTGTTAATACCACTTTATAATGCCTTGGTAAGGCATGCATTCAGTTTTGGTCGCCATGATGTAGAAAAGATGTGGAGACTCTAGAAAGAATGCAGAGAAGAGCAACAAAGATGATTAGGGGGCTGGAGACTAAAACATATGAAGAACGATTGCAGGAACTGGGTATGTCTAGTTTAATGAAAAGAAGGACTAGGGGAGACATGATAGCAGGGTTCCAATATCTCAGGGGTTGCCACAAAGAAGAGGGAGTCAAACTATTCTCCAAAGCACCTGAGGGTAGAACAAGAAACAAGGGTGGAAACTAATCAAGGAGAGAAGTAACTTAGAACTGAGGAAAAATTTTCTGACAGTTAGAACAATTAAACAGTGGAACTTAATTTACTTGCCTCCAGAAGTTGTGAATGCTCCAACACTGGAAGTTTTTAAGAAGATGTTGGATAACCATTTGTCTGAAGTGGTGTAGGGTTTTCTGCCTAGCCAGGGTGTTGGACTAGAAGACCTCCAAGATCCCTTCCAATTAACCAACTATAATAGAATATTCTATTCTGTTCTGTTCTCTTCTCTTCTATAAAGATCTCTATTTCCTAAGTGCTAGTGATCTCTGAAATTGTGGTACATATAAGACGTGCAACTGGAAATGATTGCAGCAAAACCATTGAGTCTCTCACCTCTAGAAAAACCTTCATGAAAGTCTCAAGTGAAAGATTCCTTAAAACATATCAAAAATCTGGCATGACTTCTATTCCTTTTCCAAATGGATATCCTTTCTTTCTGCTGAAGCTGTAATATGGACTCTATAGATCTAATTTTGCATGAAGGCCAAGATTGAAAAATTTCTAAACTCAGCAGATATTTTCACGCAGAGACTTTCAAGACATTGCTGACATCAGTAACTCCCAAGTTTATATCTGTCAGGTGGATCAAGATTCACTTCTTGTTTGTGAAGTCAATAATTATGTCCTGGCATTACTTAAACCACCTGTTAAAGAATTCCAAGATCTAGGAAGACCTTGACTTGTAATTAAAATTGGACCAGAATTTCCACCACTAAGTGATAAAATGTTCATAAAGTGGGTTGTCACATGACTGCATTGTTTAGTGATTGAAATCCTGGCACAGGATTTGCTGTTGTTACACCATCATTAGCCACCTAATCCAAGCCATTCTGGGTTTGGTCCTTCCATTTTCATTCATACTCATGTTTATTCTTATTCCTATTATCTTGTAAGTAATTGACAAATCAAATAAATATAAAATAAATAAAATAAATAATGTTAGCACCCACCCCTCTCCTAGAAGAATGAAATATTTTGAGAAATATTAAAAAGGCAAATTATATTTTTCTGGATGAGAAATGGAGAAACATGCTCTTGGAAAGCAGCCCCCACCTTTCTTAATAGCCCTCAGCAGATGTCAGCACTTAAGAGATAAAGAGATAGCTAGCTTTATTCATAGGCAAATACCCTCACCCAAGATCCAACAAAAGTAGGATTTGCCCTCAGCCACAATAGGAATTGCCCAATGCCCCTTCATTGCATCAGCAGTCCAAACTTCAACCAAGCTTAACTCAGACAAATTGCCAGGATTTGTACATGGCCCCGTAGGGGTCTGACATCAACCAATAGAATACATGTTCTTGAACAGAAAACTCAAATGCAAAGCCCATGAGAAGGTATACATACCCTCCACTCACAACTCCATGTGGTCAGCTGCACTAGAACGACAAACCTGGTTCTGTTCATCAGCCTCCAGCCTCCATTTTGTGTCGAGTGCCTTTCTCCCAGATTGGAACTGAACCAGACGGATATTCCTTTTAACAAATTGTGGACTATGAGTAGAACACCAGGTTCTTGCATTCCTTATTGAAGATAAGCTCTTATTTCTCGCCTTTCCAGGGGATAAAGTTGTGGTCTTAAGTGCAGTGGGGGTCAAATACAGCTGCAAGGAAATGGAATCAGTCTCTGTGGTACAGAAAAGTAATCTACATCACTAAAATCAAAGCTCTCAGTGCCAAAAGAGGAGCATTTGTTTGGCAGCTGCATCAAAGCTTTTAAGGGGGGGGGGGGAAACAATTATATAGCGGAACAGGAACTCGGCCCAAAGAAATACACCAAATGAAGCGAAGAGCACAACTGGTCTGCATCTGAGAGAAAAGGTATTGATGCTGTCTGTAGCGAAATGATTGACTCTCAGGTTGAGTACTTGAATCAATATTTCCTTGATTTGGAACACATTGGTACTGATTTGTTGTTCATTATGAAGCCGTTTGCCATTTTTCTACTGTTAATACAAAGATATACAGGAGCAAGAAGAGAAATGAAATTGTTTCGACTTTAGTTTCATTTGGCAAATGTTAATTTATCTAGCAAATTGTATTAAAGCATATTATTAAATAGACATTGTCTTCATCAATGCCATTGATATCCATATTCACTCTGGAAACTTCAGTTTTACTCTTATGTAAAAAGCGAGTCTTCACTTAATGTTAAGAGCACTCTGCATGTACTCAAATACAGAGTGTCAGGCCTGCAATTATATTCTTTTTAGATTTTTGGCCTGCCACACTTTCTCTTATTTCATTATGCTGTTTCTTTAGTATAATTGATGGGAGGGGGGGATAGACAGGAGTGAGATTGTGGAATGTATTGTTTTCATTCTTTACTGGAAGCCAAGATCATCCTTTGTCTCCGCACCAGTACACCTGACCGGAAGAAGCTGGGTGTGGATGCCAGTGTGGAAGAAGAAGATTGGACCATGTGATGGATTGTGGGTGTGGGGACAAGATCATGAACTTTTAACTGGGTGGAATTCTGATGTCATTTCCAGTGGGATTCCATAGCACGATGCCAACATGTCTGTCTTATTAAATTGGAACCTTAAGGATAGCTCTGCCTTGGACTCTGATTTAATTCTGCATGATATTTAGAACGCTGACACAGAGCATGTCCTGAAATCTCAGAGCTGCCCAATAAAAATGAATAAAGTTGGGGGGTTCTGTTTCCTAGCTAACCACAAAATAGAGGGAGGATGTTCACAGGATGAGAAAGTTAAAAATGTACATCACACATGTACAAAAAGTGAATTGCATCACAACAATGCAATGCTGCTTTCTGCAGACATGCATGCATGGAAGGATTTAATAAATGCTGAGGGATGCATTTCCCCATCTACCACAGTGGATCACTTTGTGTCCTCCTTTCCATCTCTTTTCTGTATCTGTTACGTATATGAAAAGATTAAAGCTGGACCAGCCAAAGGCTTCCAGTGCTAACTACACACAGCAGTGCTTCCAGCTCAGGCAGCTTCTATGCCTTTCAACATATAGTAGAGTAGATACAATAGATGTATAAACAATGCAAATTCTTGCCTGTTGTTCATGTCTTCTTCTCTCGCTGTTTTTGCTTGATTTTTGTCCTATTTCATAGTGTATGAATGGAATGGAATGGAATAGAATAGAACAATGAGTTGGAAGGGACCTTGAAGGTCTTCTAGTCCAACCCCCAAGCTTAGGCAGGAAACCCTATACCATTTGAGACAGATGGTTGTCCAGTCTCTTCTTAAAAACTTCCAGTGTTGGAATACCTACAATTTCTGAAGGCAAGTTGTTCCACTGATTAATTGTTCCATTAGGAAATTTCATCTTAGTTCTAGATTGTTTCTCTCCTTGGTTATTTTCTGTCCATTTCAAATTTAGTTAGTAAATGCAGTCACAAATATTTAGAAAAAGAAATGAGTCTCAGCTTGCTGAAGTTTAAATATTACACTATAAAGGGATTCATGATCTAATTGCTTGATATTTCAAAACATCTCTTTCCAAACCACGTTCCTAATTATTGTGAGAGTGTGTTTAAGATTTGTGATCAGATGGCCCTAACATAGAATGCCATTTATTTATTTGCACAGCATCATGACAAAAAAAATCAAGTAAGCTTTTGTTTTTGAGATATGTATAGGCCATCTGGGCATAGTATAGTGACATAAATCCAGGCAAGTATTGTTGAATGAGACAAATGGAATGAGAATCAGTACGGCATAGTTGCTCACTATCATAAAAATACAAACAAGGAAGTTTATTTAATGAATTCAAAACTATGTGTTGTGCTGAAGGTATTGCCAACTGCCATTCATACATGGAAGCAGAGGGGTTGGCATCTCATTAAGCTTGCCAGATGTTACATTTCATCCCACAATGGAACTCAGCAGGCTAGATAGTACCCTTAGGGTTTGACTCTTACAGCCTCTTGCAAAACAGCATGCTAAATCCTCGATTTGCAACTGGTCCTAAAGTCCTCAACTTACAACCGGCCGCAAGTCCTCAACTTACGATTGACAGCCGGCAACAGCCTAGCTGTGCCTAATTGGCTAAGGCATGGCTGACTGACCGTGGGCTTCCAGAGGCATTCCTATTGGTCGCCCTGCTTGACAGCTCCCGTATAAATAGCTTCAAGCAGGGCGAGGTGCTGAACTCTCTCTGTATATAGTTAACTGTTGCTGTTACACAATAAATAGCTGTTCGCTCACCTCACCTGCCTCACGCCTCATCTGTTCCTTCGAACTTCAACACTGGCGACGTAGGTGGGATGCTGACGGTACCTGCCTGAACAGCCACTAAAGACAATGAAGCGAAATTATTTTTTTTTCTCTTGAAGAGAACGACTATTTTTACCTCATGCCGCAACAGCCATGGCTTTGCTTCCGTCATTCGCTCCGTTCAGAACCGCCGGCGAGTCTTGGGCTGGGTTCCTGGAGCGTTTTGAATGCTTTCTGATTGCTAACAATAACTACAACCTGCCCTCGGATCACAAGTGCAGCTTCTTTTTGAGCTTGTGGGATCCCAAAATGTTTAATACGGCCAGGGCTCTCACTTCACCTTTGGCCGTATATGAACTCAGCTGGGATGCACTAATAACTAAGCTAAAAACCACTATGCTCTGACGCCATCAAGGATCGCCCGGCGCTACACATTCCAACAGTGCATTCTTATATGCTGCAGTACCATCCAGGCAATAGCAATAGCAGTTAGACTTATATACCGCTTCATAGGGCTTTCAGCCCTCTCTAAGCAGTTTACAGAGTCAGCATATTTCCCCCACAGTCTGGGTCCTCATTTTACCCACCTCGGAAGGATGGAAGTCTGAGTCAACCTTGAGCCGGTGAGATTTGAACCGCCGAACTGCAGCTTAGCAGTCAGCTGAAGTGGCTGCAGTACTGCACTCTAACCACTGCGTCACCTCGGCTCTTCATGCTGACGCCCTCAGCCGCTGCCCCCTCCCTATTGCTGACCCACAGCCGGTGCCATCCTTGTCAGTGCTTTCCATTGCCTCCCTCAACCTCCCACTGACTGCCTTGGATATAGAAATAGCAGCCTGGGTGGCACGGTACTCCCTGTGCCAGTTGTCCCGCCCCGCTCCACCCATAGTACTGCCCTAGGATTGGGAGGTTCCTAGGGGACCCTGGTCGAGGCTCCACTTAGACTTCGCAGGTCCATTCCATGGGCAAATGTTCCTGGGGGTCATGGATGCTTACTCCCACTGGGTGGAACTTATTCTCATGTCTTCCACCACCACGGAAAGTACTTTGTGGGCCTTGCAGCACCTTTTCGCAACTCAGGGCTGCCGGACATTGTCGTGTCCGACAATGGGCCACAGTTTGTGCCCATGGCCGTCCAGAAGTTCCTGGCCATGCAGGGGATCCGCCATGCACCTACCGCCCCTTACCATCCTGTTTGCAATAGCCAAGCAGAACGAGCCGTATGCTCGGCTAAAGAGGCATTGGGCAGGAAGGATCAGGGTGACTGGCCAGCAAGGGTGGCTGCTTAGCTTCTACGTCAGCACTCCATCCGTTGCCCTATCTCCAACAAAAGCCCCGCCAAGCTGCTGATGGGCCAGCGCCTGCGAACCACCTTGGACAGACTGCACCCACTCTACTCCCGGCAACAGCCTAGCAACCTGGGGGTGCCATGTGGGTCAGTTGAGGCGCCGCCTTCCACCCAAGGCCTGCATTCAATCTGGCCCATTGAGCCAGGCCACTGTCTCCGCAGCCCACAATTCCTCCATCGAATGCGGCTCCGTTTGAGGCCTTCGCCCAGTCAGGCCTTCCCTACCCTGCTACCCCCTTCCAGCAGCCATACCAAGTTCCATCTTCATCTGTCAATGTTCCTCCTGGGTTTCCCCACCATGAGGCCTTCACCCAATCAGGCCTCGCCTATCCTGCCACCGCCTACTGGCAGCCACAATCTGATTCACCTTCCTCAGACGCGCCCCCTTGCCCCGTTCTACCTTTTCCACTGGATCCACCTTCGGGGGTAGGCCAGGATGATGTCACCCAGAGCTACACAGGGACCTCTTGCCCCCTCGCTGCCACCGCAACTAAGGCGTTCTGGGTGGGTCTGACACCAGCCCGCCTACTTAAGCGATTACGCATGCGCAACCTTCACGTTTTTTTTAAATCTTCCATCTCAATGACTCCAAGGCCTCAATCGATTTTACATGGTATTATATGGTATACATCTAATAAGTGGAAGATAGTTGAAAATGCAAATTAATGAAAACCATAGAAAGGGGGAATTAACATCAAATATAAAGAAGACCAAAATAATGGCAACAAATACAGGAATCACCCTTCAAATTGGCAGTCAAAATACTGAAGTGGTAGGTAGTGTCTGCCTTTTAGGTTCAATTAGTAAAGGAACCAAGAATCATGAAATATAACATAGACTAGCACTTGGTGAAAGAGCCATGAAAGTCTTGGAAAAATTATTCAGATGCCATGGCATATTTATATCCACAATGATCAAAATGTACAGGCAACAGTTCTCTTTGTGATACTGTATAGAAGTGATGTTGGATTTTGATGAAACAGGATATAAAAATGACTGATGCTTTTGAATCTTTTTGTTGTGGAAGAACCTTGAGAATACCACTGATAACTAAGGAAAAAAAGGATCATAAAACAAATGAATCCAGAATTCTCACCTGGGTTGCAAACAACAAGACACAAATAATAGAATAGAATAGAATAGAATTCTTTCAGTGATGTGCGGTGAGGTTTATGGCTGGCGAGGCAGCAATTATTTTAGACTTGTGGACTTCAACTCCCAGAATTCCACAGCCAAGTGTGATTGGATACACAAGGAATTTATCTTTGGTGCATATGCTCTCAGTATACATAAAAAGAAAAGATACACTCATCAAGAATCATAAGGTACAACACTTAATGATAGTCATAGGTACAAATAAGCAATCAAATCATACTAGGAAACAATCAATAAAAATCTTAAGTATACAAGTCGTAAGTGGGAGGAGATGGGTGATAGGAACAATGAGAAGATTAATAGAAATGCAGACTTAGTGAATAGTTTGACAGTGTTGAGGGAATTATTTGTTTAGCAGAGTGATGGCATTCAGGATAAAACTGTTCTTTTGTCTTGTTGTTCTGGTGGGCAGTGCTCTATCATGTCATTTTGAGGGTAGGAATTGAAATAATTTATGTCCAGGATGTAAGGGGTCTGTAAATATTTTCACAGCCCTCTTTTTGACTCATGCGGTATACAGGTCCTCCAGACACAAATTATTATGTTTAGGATACAGTATGTGAAAATCTTACTCTCTTTAGAATTCCATATACTAGGGTGGAAGGAAAGGACAATCCAACAATAAGAGTAATAATGGATACATCATTGGGAGACATCAGTAGCCAAATTGGGGACATGTCACCGAGAAATCTACGCAGTTGCATAGAAGTCAACATTGACTTGATGACACACCTCAAGACATATATAGCCTGAATGTATACAGCTTTTATCAGTGGCCAGTGAAGCATTTCCAAGAAATCTAGAATAGCATGGAAGCACTTCTCGTCTGTGTTATATCATCATTCTCCAGTATCATTTTACCTTTGAAGAGAAATTGATTTAAGCCAGCTAGTTTAATCCATTTTGCTACCAAGGGAAACTGCCAAAGAGAAAAAGGAGTAAATTATAAAGTAATTTACCTCAATGGATTTGGGGATGAAATTCCCTCTTCATCACTCCTTCACACTTCCTTGAAAGGTCTGCAACTCACTTTGTGAAAGTATCATCTGTACCTGTACTTGTGCTATTCTTGATTACAAGGTTGACTCTTAGAGATACTAATACTATATGCCCTTGCCTAATGCCTCCTAAGGTTGTAGTTTTCTCCAAGAAATGTACTAATCTGAAAGAGAGGTTTTTGAAGACAGGTTTACAGGGCATTATAAAAACAAATTAAATTATAAAATAAAGCAAGTAGACAGGCAACAAACAGATAAGGCCCAGACAAGATAACTTATCAAGATAAAATTCCAGCTGATGGGAAGCACTGGTAGAAAAAGGCTGTCACTCTCCTCGTTCACATATGTGTGACCATCTACCCACCATTGCATGATTTAAAAACTGGCTAGCTTGATCAACTACTAGATTCAACAAAGGTCTTACATTTTTAAGATCTCGTGCAGTTGTCACCCCATATAGGAAGAGTACATTCATCCCCTGCACTGCCCCAACTGTCTACATATTAGGGCTGAATGTCTTCTTTGAAGAAGCAACTATACTTGACTTATTTTGCTCTGCCTAAACACCTTTCTAAAGCCCTATTCTGTTCTATGCTGCCTGGCAAGAAATCTCATGTCATGTCAGCTTCCTGGAGACATTTGCCCATTGAGTGAGAATAGCTTTAAGAAAATGCTTTTTTCTATATATTGACTTCTATTGGAACTAGTGGTGAGATTCAATTTTTTTTACTACCAGTTCTGTGGACGTGGTTTTGTGGGCATGGCATGGCTTGGTGGGCATGGCTTGGTGGGAATGGCAGGGGAAGGTTACTGTAAAATTTCCATTCCCTCCCCACTCCAGGGGAAGGTTACCGCAAAATCCCCATTCCCTCTCGATAAGCCGGGACTCAGGAGGCAGAGAATAGATGGGGGAAGCATAAGTCAGAGGCGGTATTTACTAGTTTTCCAAACTCAAAATTTCCACTACCGATTCTCTAGAACTGATCAGAATCTGCTGAATACCATCTCTGATTGGAACTGAATCTTATATTATTACATAAATAATGTCCAAAAAGTAGAAATGGAAATGAAGATAAAGTATGTTGTGTGCTCTACTGTCTTCAGGGGAGTGACATCACTTGTTCATCTGAACAGACTTTTGATCCTGGTGGAAAATTAAAGTGGTGCAGAAGCTTCTCTGTGGCAGAAGATCAGCAAGAATAGAAGAAAGGTTCTGTTGTTCGGAATAATAACCTTCACAAAATCCTGGGCTAGATTTGCTTTCCTACCTCTAGATGAAATGAAGTTGCTGCATCTGGCAACAGACCTGGGGAGGCAAACAAGACATGTGTGTCTTACTCTCTCATCCCCACTGGCTTCTGAAAGAAAATACACTATTGTTTAGATATTTCAGTTTCTTTTTTTAAAAAAAGAATCCTCCTAATCTTAGAACAACATTTTAGAGATTGCAAGTCGATCCTAGTACTCTTTTGACCTGCAATTTCAACAATGTTGATACAAGGTGCTTTGATAATAATCTGTCTATGGTCTGGGATTGATCCTTCAATAATTTAAGTGAATTGTTAGTTGATTAAAGTTAATGCTACTTCACTACTGACCGTGTTCCTCAAGATTAAAGTAACTAGTTATCAGGGCTAGGGGAGTGAGATAAAAGATATTTCATATATATATATATATATATATATATATATATATATATATATATATATATGTGTGTGTGTGTGTGTGTGTGTGTGTGTGTGTGTGTGTGTGTGTGTGTGTGTGTGTGTGTTGTATTTGTGCTGATAAATAAATAAAGGGAGACTAGTATAGATCTATTTCAAGCTATTTAGCTCTCATCAGCTAGCCATACCCTTACTGGGATTCGAACCTGTGCTGTATTGCATCTTAGGCAAATGTCTTAGCCATTATGCCACAGGTCTCCTCCTTAACAGCTGAAGCCAGGGAAGAAGGTATATATTTAGTGTGACATAATGGCTAAGACGTTTGCCTAAGATGCAATACAGCACAGGTTCGAATCCCAGTAAGGGTATGGCTAGCTGATGAGAGCTAAATAGCTTGAAATAGATCTATACTAGTCTCCCTTTATTTATTTATCAGCACAAATAAAACAAACACACACACACACACACACACACACACACACACACACACACACACACATATATATATATATATATATATATATATATATATATATATATATATTAGGTTAGATTTTTACAACCCCTGGTAAGCCCCAATTATGGGAGGAAGCTAACTGCTTCCATCATCTGTCCTTCGGCTCGTCACAAGATTTATCAGCACAAATAAAAAAAACATATATATATATATATATATATATATATATATATATATATATGTATGTATGTATGTATGTATGTATGTATGTATGTATGTATGTATACGTATATATACATATATATACATATATATACATATATATACATATATATACATATATATATATACACATAAACACACACACACACACACACACACACACACACACACACACACACACACACATATATATATATATATATATATATATATATATATATATATATATATATATATTCTGGATGGTTCTCTCATTTTGGGTGAGTGCATTATAGACTATGTGGATTGATCAGGAAAGCGACTGGTGGACTTTGTTATCTATGACATACCTAGCAGGGTTTTGTACCATTATCTAATACTAACTAGGACTGATTTGATATTATAATTGTTCTTATAGAACTCTGAAGGACAAATTGAAAGTTCAGATTGCTGACATTTAATTTAATAAAATGGGTTACCAGTATATTTGTCATTTGACTGCTCCACGGGGCAAATTTTTACCTTTATTCTGTGCTATGATAAAATGAGCAGCAACCCAACTCTCTCAAATCTTGATGATATGGCAGAGGTATGACTTTTGAAGAATGATTGAAAACTAAATAGAATATTGCAGAGTATCCTATACTACAGTGCTTCCAATAACCAATATGTGATGCTGTCTTATTTTGAATAAGTTGAGATATTTATTGAACTTTTCTCCAAAAAAATGGCTAATAATAAAAAGTAAAGTAAAATACAAAGCAAACTCCAATTGATTTAAAAAATACAAAATGTAATTTTAAGAAAATGCTGTAAAGACAAACAAGTCCCCAATTCAGGAGCCAAACTTACCAAGACACACACTTTAAAAAGCAACATATTACCTGTCAAACAATAACATAAAGGGAGTTTTCTTGACTTCTCTAGCCAATGAGTTTTAAACCCTGTTACTAAAGACTAAGAAGACAATATTTCATCTGTCTGAGTAAGGTGCCCTCTGCCAATATTGCACTAAGATCTTTTCCAGGTCTGCTAAATACTAACCTTAGCTTTTCACAGCCTGGTGCTTTCAAAATGTTCTGGATCCCCCAAATTCCCAATCTTCTTAGTCATTGTCCATGCCAATTTTCAATTTTGGGAGCTGTAATCATAACACATTTCCAAAGTGAGATGTGGAAATTTGCCTTTAATGCTCTCTGACAGTATTGCACTGTAAGTAGGATTTTACTTGAGCCAGAATATGAATCACCTAATCAAAGGCTCATTTGCAAATAAACTAAGTGGTTTCCTTAAAACACTATTCATCAATATTTAGCTTGCTGTAATATTTACTCTCTCCCCCCACTAATGCCTGCCCTGCTAGAAATACAATACCAGCTCATGGAGCTGTTCCTACAGTATACAAGATACTGCATATCAAGAACAGAGATTGTTGGGTTTTTTCCATCCACTTTCAGCAAATAATGCCAACTAGTTGGAAAATACCCACCAATACCTAATGCTACCTTCTTAGCATTAGAAGGGGATGTGGAGGATGGAAATAATACATGGCTAAACCAGTTGGTTTAGCTGCCTGTCAATACTTGCTCTCATTTTGCCTTTTATGAAAGAGTGTTCAAAGTGAGCCATTCTATTAACTGGCAACCTGGTTCCATTTGGGAACAGGTTTAGAGCTATTCCCCCCCCCCCCAAAAAAGACCAACATTAAACCCACATTCATTAGTAGCCTAAACAATGCCTATCAACCCAGTTATGCTATAAAGCTGCTGTAGAACAGGTGGGTAGCTTTCATTATTCATTCTACAGTTCTACTACCAGCAGTAGATCTGCTAATCAGCTAATCTGTCTTGCCAAATCAGAGATTGATTTAGAAGCCTGGGGTACAACGAAAATGTCTGGTTTCAAACATCTTTCCTTCTGTCTAAGCAAAATGACCCAGGGACCAGGGTGATAAAACACACCAGCACAAACCTAAAATGGCCAATTGATGCTGATTGATCCTGCTCCTTAAGAACTGTGATGCTACATTGCCAGTGAAGCATAACAGATTGCCTTGATGGCAGAACTGCTGCAGCTTGTTGCTTGCTTAAAGGCACTAGTTAATACAAGCACTAGTTAATACAAGTTAAAAAGCACTAGTTAATACAAGACCAACATATGACTTTTAAGATGCATCAGGACCCAAATATAAAGAAAGGCAATACCATGAGGACAGGGCAGACTTTTTTTTTCTTTTTAAAGCCCTTAAATCCCTTTATTCAGGGTGAAGTTGGAGTGACTGAATGGAGCTGAGCATTTACTGGCTGGATGCTCTTCCTGATGCCTATGTGGAGTTCACAGCAGATAATTTCTCTTTGTGATCTGATGAAGAAACATCTGTCATTACCTAGGATTGAATTCTCAACCTTCCAATTGGGAGGTGAGCATCTTCACTACTAGACCATCATGCTGCTCTCAGAAGGAAGGAAGGAAGGAAGGAAGGAAGGAAGGAAGGAAGGAAGGAAGGAAGGAAGGAGAGGGGGGGCAGTGGCATATTTGTTCTGTGGATAGAAGTGAGTAGGGAAAGATTTGAAGTAACAGATTGCTAAGTATATTATCAGAGAAAATATTAAGAGTATGATTGCCAATAAGGAAAGTAGTAATGCAGATTTTATTATTCTATAGCCCATGAGCAAAGGGGAGAAAACGCATTCATATTTAATGAGAAAATAATATTCTTAACAGTTGTCATATGAGGATGAGACAATGAATGGCAAATTGAATTCATAAATACTAACAGGAGAATCATTTGCATCTTTAAATCCACTGCCAGTTTCTTCCTCTTCAGGACATTTGGATGGCTTTCTTTCCTACTTGTACATAAAAGATGGAGCAATTAAGTACATTTCTGAACATCTAGCCACTCAGAAGGAACTGCCCAACTCCATAATTAGCATATGGAGAACTGAAGGCAGTCAGAAGGCTGTTGACAAGGTTTAATTCAAACGTCTATCCAGGACAAGAACCTCAATGGCAAAATCTTTTCTCAAGGGGACCAATTAGAAAGTAAAATATGTAGCATGCTTTCAGTGTATTTGAGATTTGAGATTTGAGATTTTATTAACATTTGTAGGCCGCCCTTTTCCCTGAGGGGACTCAGGGCGGCTCACATAAAATCAGGGAGGGGAAGTACAAACAGTAACATAGACACATATAATAAAAGTAATAAGCAACATACATTCATCATTCGGGAGGGGCGGCTATCCTTGTCCCCAGGCCTGACGGGCTAGCCAGTTCTTGAGGGCTGTGCGGAAGGCCTGGACGGTGGTTTACAGACTCTGCACTCTCTGTCTCTATTAATCTAAAATATGCTTTCCCTATTTTCTAATATTTTTTGCTGTCCTTCTGCTTTTAGTCTTATTATAATTTAGTAATTAGAGCAGTTACTTGCATCAACTGATTAGCTGCAGTATTCAATCAGAGGTAGGAGTAAGAAGATTGTAAATAAGTAGTGCATCTGAATTTAGTTTAGAACCCAGAAACCACGCTGGCTGAGTTCACCTGCACAAAAATTTTGAACTGAGCAAGCCACATTGGTTGAGTTGACACATTTGGCTACACTATAAGACAGAGTTGACCAAGTACAATGCCTGGGTTTACAAACTCTGCCATTATCTTTATATTGTTTGTTGTCTTGTACCTAAATCATCTGGTAGTATATAAAGAACCTGAAAGTGAAGATACCACATTATTGCTTACCACAGTGTGTATCTAGCCTTTGTCTCAGTCGAGAAATTTCTTTAGATATCATAAATTTTTAGAATTCTCTAAAGCTTTGTGGAACCACATTCACTCCTAGGCAGTGATCTGAGGCTCACTGCCCAGAGCACCTCAGCCCAGGAAACTACAACTGACTTTCATCTTTTGATCTCACTGTGCAATCTATTTTTTTTCATCTTAAAACTGAAACTCATGTGTTCCTGACAAAGTTAAAGGTAAAGTTAAATGTTCCCCTTGCACATATGTTCTAGTTGTTCCCGACTCTAGGGGTTGTGCTTATCTCCGTTTCAAAGCCAAAGAGCCAGCGCTGTCAGAAGATGTCTCCATGGTCATGTGGCTGGCATGATTAAATGCCGAAGGCGCACGGAACTCTGTAACCTTCCCACCAAAGGTGGTCCCTATTTTTCTACTTGCATTTTTACATGCTTTCGAATTGCTAGGTTGGCAGAAGCTGGGACAAGTAACGGGGGCCCACTCTGTTACACAGTGCTAGGGATTCGAATCACCTAACTGTTAACCTTTCTGATCAACAAGCTCAGCGTCTTAGCCACTGAGCCACCACATCCCTTTGACAAAGTTACATATTATTTAATATGAAGACAAACATTTGTCTTTCTTTGAAAAGAAATAGAACGTGAAAGATTTTAAAAATATAAAGAGATCCCTTTCAGAATAATTTTCTACAATATTCCCGCTCATGATATGACATTTCTCAGCCTAAGAGAGCATTCCAACATAATTCATAAGTAGCAAAATTATACTACAGGCTTCATTGCCATTAATCAGTAGTGCCCAACCTCCATCAATACAAGAGCTATATTGCATGTTCATTGTGGATTGACACACTGCAGGAGTAGGAAAGGGAACTCTTAAAAAAAGAGTTTATTTATTATTGTTACTTTTAATTTAATTTTATGTGTTGTGTGGGAGTAGAATAGCAACATTAAAAAAAAAGAAACTGCAACTTTTTTCCTTCAGCAGCAAATGATGCTATGACCCTGAGATTGTTTCACAGTCTCCTCTACTAATGAAACAAAACAAAACACATCAAAACATTTTTGTTATATTTTTTTTCCTGTCCGTTCCAGACAGAAGTTATTTCTTCCATCTGTTCCAGAGGCAGACAAGAGATAGAGGCTACATTTTTCTTCCATTAGCAGACGAGGCAATGAAACTGAGACTCAATGTCATAGCAACTTCTTCAAAAGGAAAATAATAATAGTGATAATAATAACTTTTCAGCAGGTTGGTAAAGTTGTGAGCAGAAGTCAGGAAAAGTCACAAGGAGAACAACTTCTTATAACAATCCTGGAAGGGCTGGAGAGAGGCAGTGCTTGAATCCAAGTAGAAAAGCCAAAGAGAAAACGGGGGAGAGAGACAAGCACAGGAGACAGCAAACAGGAACATGGAAAGAAGAGGAAGAGATGGAGGAAGAGAAGCAAAATTTGAGTTGAAAATTTTTATTTATTCATCTATTTATTAAATTAAATGTATATACCATTCATCTTCCCGATATAGCAACTCTGGGTGGCTTAAATGCAGGGGTGGGTTGCTGGGGTTTGGGCAATCCTCTAGCAAGCATTCTGCCCAGTTCAGCAAACCCCCAAATGCCACCTCTGGCTGGCCACAGGCAAACTGGTAGTTCCAACCAGCGTTGGGGCCTGCCCATCCACCTTGGCGCTATCCCATCCTATATAATTGCCATTTCTTCGATGCCACACCCATGTATGGAAGGTGCATGCTCACATTTTCAGTTCTGGGCAAACCAGTTGTTACAGTGTGTGACGCCTACCTCTGCCCATCTCCCCATTGGAAAGATGGTGGGGGGCAGGGTGGGTATGTTGGATTTAAAGATGATGCTGGATGTAGGGAAAGGAAGGTCCCAGAAATAGTGGGTGTTGGACCTTCAGTGATGATGCACCTGGTCTTTTCCCCTCTCTCTTCTGAAAACCTTCCAATAAAGAGCACATATGCTTCAACAGAGACATGAAATTTCCAAGAAACAGCTGCTCTCTATTTGGAATTTTGGAATTGTCTGTGCACAGAACATTTTGCATTTCCTACACTGGTCTAAAATGAAACCTGATAAAATTTCAACTGAAATAAAATAAACTGCCACTAATGTGCCCCTTGTATTTAATATTTTTTCCCTTCTACTCATTTAAGAGACACCACTAATGAGTTTTGTAGAAATATCTCAAGACATGCTTGATCGGACAGGAATACCTATGACCCTTAGGTGACATGTTTTTGTATCTTTTCCAGAACGTCTATTTTCCAGAAATGTCAATTCTACCTAAGAAGATGTGTAAAGCAAAAGTATATGCATCTAGCCCAACATTGGCTGCTATCTTCTTTTTATATAGAAATGACAGATCGGTTACAGAGATGCCATTTCCTGCTTTTTTCATATCAGAATCTATATTCAAAGCCTGAAGTCTCAAATTCAAAGCACTGTCCTGCAGACAAATATAACACATCTTTATATCTTTCATATTATACACCTTAACTATATATGCAGAATCTTGTTGCATGCTATACTTTTTTGGAGGGAGGGGGAATACACATTAGGAAAGTCAAACTGTGCCTAATTTATCTGGAATTTATCTACAGAGAGTCAAACAAGTCTAATTTAAAGGATCTGTATTTCAGTTTTTCAAAATGACAACATTCTTCTTCTGTGCAATTCAAATGTCACTAATGCTGTGAAGTAGGTTTATGGAGCAGAACATGTGCAGAGAGAAATAAAAATAATAGAGCAATTCAGGGGTGGGTTCCTGCCAGTTCTAACCTCTTCTATAGCAGAGGTTCCACAAATCTACACTGCCGTTTAGAACTGGTTCCAGCTCCGTCCCCCCTCCCGCCCGCACATCATCAAGATGAAGAGCGAGAGGAGGATTTCTGGGAGTTGAAGTCCACAAGTCTTAAAGCTGTCAAGCTTGAACAGCGCTGGTTTTTTTTCCTCTAAAGTGTTAGGGGTGCAAGGGTCTTGTAACTTGACAGCTTTAAGACTTGCGTGCTTCAAATGCCAGAGTTTCTGAGCCAACATTTTGGTTGGTTAGCAAGAGCATTGTTAAGTGAGTTTCACCACAATTTACAAGTTGGCCACGCCCATCCAGTCACATGGCTGGCAAGCCACTCCCACAAAGCAGGCCAGACCTACAGAAAAGGTTCTAAAAAAATTGAAACCCACCACTGGAGCAATTCATAAAAGGCTTGATGCTGACACTTATCTTTCTTTTTTTAAAAAAAGGAAGGGAGCTGAGGGATGTTAGAATTAGAACGCCTAAATACCTAAGATAGGGATGCGGTGGCAAAGTGGCTAAGACACTGAGCTTGTTGATCAGAAAGGTCAGCAGTTTGGTGGTTCGAATCCCTAGTGCTACGTAACAGAGGGAGCTCCCATTGCTTGTCCCAGCTTCTGCCAACCTAGCAGTTCAAAAGCATATAAAAATGCAAGTAGAAAAAAATAGGAAGGTAACAGCATTCTGTGAGCCTTCGGCATTTAATCATGCCGGCCACATGATGATGGAGACGTCTTCAGACAGCGCTGACTCTTTGGCTTTGAAACAGAGATGAGCGAAGAAGGCAGGGCTTAGCAGTGAGAAGACGGATTTTCAGGCTATTCCTGAAATTCCCCTATTCTGAAGCACTTGGACGGTTCCTTTTTGGACCCAAGCTGTCCCAGAGAGACAGTGAAAGGTAGGAGGAGATCCAGTGGCCCCAGAGACATTCGCAAAGTCTCTGGGGCTTGGAATTTAACCTCCTTTGCCAGTGACTTCCGGATTAGCCATAAGGCTAACTGAAACTGCAGATAGCTCCAAAGAATGGTGAAGTGTTTCCAGCTGGTAAGGTGATTTTATTACTCAGAGAAAGACAGTCCGCATAAAAATTCAAGCTAATTTAAATTAAAGAACAGAAGAATCTAGCAGCGACTTCGATCTCTTTATTGGTTTATGGACGGTGGTTACCCTATTTTTTAAATGTTTTAAATGCTATTTACACGGACAAAGGATAGATTACTCCAACATCTCCTCTGATCCTCTGCAAGTGGGTTGTAAACCAATTCACTATAATTTGGCTCCTTACAACTTGACACTTTTATTGCTTGGCTGGATTGGTCTAAGATCAGATAAGATTGTACAGTTCCCAGCTTGTTTTTACTTGCAAATACCTCAGAGGTTCCAAAGAAAAAATACTAACTGCGTACAAATATGGCGTCTATTCAAGCCTCTATCCAAATGATTTCTTCGGCACTACAAAAATTATCTGCCACACATGATAGAATTGAGAAGAAACTGGATTATCTGCTGTTTCTAGCAACAAAATATGAGGGGGAAAATGAGAATGTTGAACGTTTGAATGTTCTTCAGTTACAAACTAAGGATGTCAGAGATAAAGATTTTCAACTTGCTGATATTCGGGGCAACTGGTTTACCTCTGAAGGAGAAAAAGATGGAATGTCTGAAGGGGGGGCAGCCACACAGAAGATTTACTTCGAAAGACAGGGCGCAGGAGGAGTGAGAAGCATTAAAGAATTTATACTTTATGAAATACCATCTGCAAAACTTTTGATACCACCACTGAGAATTAAAGACAAGCTGATAAAGGAAATAAACGGAGGACGGCAGCATTATATGATAGGCACCATAAGCAAAAAGGTGCAAAGATTTTTTTGTATGGACTTGCTCATAAAGATGTTTGGAGAATTCGACCTACGAATGGCAACAGGATTAAGGAGGTTCTGTTACTGGAGAGACACAGGCTGATAGATGGAAGAATACAATTTAAAACTAGCTAAACCTAATTAAATTCATTTGTAATAGATATAGTTGAATAATAGCTGATAATGATAGCAATGTATATAATGTTGAGTTGCTATGATAAATAACAATTGGATATGAGAAGGGAATGTTAGAAATATTCTTGGACTATATATAAAGGTTATTAATCACAATAATTATTACTATAAAAAAATAAAATAAAACTATATAGAGTTAAATCTTAACTAATATGGGGAAAATGCTATTATATACGATATAATTACATAAAGAAAGGAGAATGATAATAAACTATATACATGGAGGATGGAATTTTTGGTATTAAATATTATGGATGTTTAGCTAAAACAGAATATGAGGATTTGATGTTAATGGAGGATTTTATAAACAAGTAAATGAAATGCTAGCATGTGGTTATGGATTAAATCTTTGGCATAGTTAAGGATGAAGGATGTTTAAGCAACTGTAGTCAACTAAAAGTGGAGGTATGATGATGTTAATATGGTAAACATTTGAGTTAAGATATTTGAATTAATATGAATTAATGGAAGAGATGCACAAAAACTTGTTGTAACCAGCTGATATACTTTTTTATAACATATAAAAAAGTTGTGGGCATGTGTTGTTTATGTAACAAAATAATAAAAAAAAATTATTAAAAAAAAAAAGAAACAGAGATGAGCACCGCCCCCTAGAGTCGGGAATGACTAACATATATGTGCGATGGGAACCTTTACCTTTAGGGATGAAATAAAAAGGTAGCCAATCCATTCTTCAGCTGCTGAATTTGGGTGGCCTCTAGGGTTGGACCAGTACAGTTTAGGAACACCATCATGTTTCTGTCCCAATTGAGAGATATTTTATTGTCTGAACCAGTTCGACTGAAAGTATTGAATGAACTCTGATCCACTTCTTAAGACTCACAGTAAATGACTCAAAATGTGTTGCTCGGTGAAAAGGCAAAACGAAAATCCCTAACCATTTTAAATCCACATTCCAATACTATATTAACATTAGCAGTCAACTGCTTGTGTTCATCCAAGAAGTCACTTCTCATGCATATCTTATACTGCAGCTTGAAAAGGAATAAAAGGGGCTTTTCTCATTGGAAATATCTGCCAGGCAGCCATATACCACCAAGGGAGAAAAGATTTTCAGGGAAAGTGGAGCTATGCATCTTTGAAATGAACATGTGAAAATTCATGATGTGCTGAGAGTCTGAGAGCAGAGAGCAGATGCAGATCCAGATGCCTAGATCAACATCTGTCTGCAGCTCCTTAACCAAAACATCAGAGGGCAACTACATGATTCCAGGAAAAGACACAGCAACTTTAAGGAAACTGCTGACAGGTGTTACATTTGCAAACCCTAATCCCCACAAATACTCCAAAAGGGTTGGCTAGTCTTGATTACAAGTCTCAGGCATGTAAAATATTATGGAAGATACATGGTTCTGGAAGAGCAGCAGGGAATCACAAGTTATGGAAGTAAAATTAAAGTAGAAAACTGACTGGCTTATATACTTTTTCATGGTCTATTCACTGTGATATATTTTCCCCTTCCTTGTAATATACTAGCTCTCCTTTGGCTGTCCTAAATTTATAACACTGAATATCAGAACAAAGATGATTAGGGGACTGGAGGCTAACACATATAAAGAAAAGTTGCTGGAATTGGGTATGTCTAATTTAATGAAACGAAGGACTAGGGATGACATGATAGCAGTGTTCCAATATCTCAGGGGCTGCCACAAAGTAGAGGGAGTCAGTCAACCTATTCTCCAAAGCACCTGAAGACTGGACAAGAAGCAATGGATGAAAACTAATCAAGAGAAAAAGCGATCTAGAACTAAGGAGAAAATTTCCTGACACTTAGAACAATTAATCAGTGGAACAACTTGCCTCCAGAAGTTGTAAAATGCTCCAATACTAGGATTTGTTTTTAAAAGAACAGATTGGACAACCATTTGTCTGAAATAGTACAGGGTTCCTGCCTGAGCAAGGGGTTAGATTAGAAGACTTCCAAGGTCCCTTCCAGCTCTATTCTGTTCTGTTCATCTCAACATGAAGTTTAAAAAAGGGAATATTCCAAGTATAATCATCTGTTTTTCCCGTATACATGACAAAGAAGACAATGTGGAAAGATGAAAGAGTGATGACCAGAACATGGAAATTCAAGGCATACTTATATTCTTTTGATGGACCTGGGAGCCAAATTTCAAGGGACATTAAGAGATCATCCTTCCCCCCCTCCCTTAAAATAAACAAATGTGGGGAAAAGGTGGGATAGGATAATGATAATAGAGGCAGAAAAAATCAAAGACTCCTTACACGTCTGCAGGGGGGAAAAATAAACATCCTGGATATTAGATTTTCCCCCTCCTGCTTCCTTTCTAAATTTATGGCCAGGTTGTCACTACCTACAAATATTAGATATGTACTGGAGAGGAAACTGCAAGTACAGCTTGTGTATTTAGCCCTGCAAATGCCAGCCTCACTTGTAGATTGGCATGTTATCACATTCTGTCCACTGACTTTATCGTTCATGTGAATACTGGTGTGCATATCCAGTAAAAGGCAATTCTGGGGGAAAAATAGAGCAATCAAAACCCTTGATGTTGAAAATAAAAATATAATGCAAAATCATTGCCAATAGCAATAGAAATACTAACTAGTGCAGTTCCTGCTTGGTTTTTTTTAAAAAAAAAAAAATTGAAAGCAGCATTTTCATCCTTGAATTGATAAATTCCCTTGAGGGCAGAGAAGCTTTGTATTAGGATTGGTTTGCAACTTCGTGAATGTTGAATGGTTCTTCTCTCTCTACTGCAGTGTCTCTGTCAAATATCTCTTTCTGAGTTGTCAAATGTAGATACAGTTCTTTAGCATGCAATCTTTCCCACATGGCATTTGAATATTGGATTTTTTCCCCTTCCAATCTCTCTCTTTCTCCTTCCTTTGCTCCAGTGCACATGCATATTACATCCATTCTAGAGGACAAAGTCTTTGATGGCAAAGAGTAAGATAGTCTTTGACCGACAACCAAATTTGGGGTCAGCATTTCTGTTGCCGAGAAAGACAAGTTTTGCTTGTTTTGCTATTACAAGTGTTGGGTGTTTAGCCATGGTGCTTAAGTGAATGACTGCCGTCATTGAATGAATCATGTCATTGTTAAGTGAATCCGGCTTCCCATCTGACTTTGCTTGTTGGGAGCCATCTGGGAAGGTCGCAAGTGGCAATCACATGACCATGGATGTTGCAACCATTGTTAATTCATGCCGGTTAACAAGGGCCCAAATTTGGGTCATGTTGCAGGATGCTGCAATGGTCGTAAGTGTAGGGACCAGTCATAAGTCACTTTTTTCAGAGGCGTTCTAACTTTGAATAATTGCTAAATGAATGGTTGTAAATTGAGGACTACCAGCATAATCCCACTAGCCATATAACATCAAACATGTTGTAATATTCACAAATGAAAGCAAAATACATATCCCAGGGTAATGTTGCAGAATCCAATTTGGGTCAGTTACCAGGACCAGAGATTTTGTTTTCTGAGCTTTCAGACTCATGCTCATCCTCTGGAAACTTCTCTCTAGCAGAGAGTGTGCTTTGGACTGTTCTGTGTGTGGTATTTATATGGTGCCTGTTGTGTGTGGCTTTTTCTATATTGCAATATTACTGACTGGTTGTTTGCTGATCTTAGAAACATAAAAACATAGAGCTGGAAGGGTCAGATTAGATAAAGATACAGACTAACAAAGTTGGAAGAGATTTTGCAGGCCATCTAGTCCAAACCCCCCACTCAAGCAGGAGACCCTACACCATTTTTGACAGATGGCAGTCCAGTCTCTTCTTGAAAGCTTCCAGTGATGAATCTCCCACAACTTCTGAAGGCAAAGATTTTCCATTGGTTGATTGTTCTCATTGTCGGAAAGTTCCTCCTTGTTTTTAGGTTGAATCTCTCCTTGGTCACTTTCCATCCATTATTCCTTGTCTGGCCTTCAGGTGCTTTGAAAAATAGCTTGACCCCCCTCCTCTCTGTGGTAGCCCCTCAAATATTGGAACATTGCTATCATGTCTCCCCTGGTCCTTCTCTTCACTAGACTAGCCATGCCCAGTTCCTGCAATTGTTCATTGTATGTTTTAGTCTTCAGTCCCCTAATCACCTTGGAGGTCTTCTAATCCAACCCCCTGCCCAAGACAGGAGACCTTATACCATCTCCCAACAAATGGATGTCCATTTTCTTCCTGAAAACCTTAGTGGCCAGCTACGTAAGTTGGGCACCAACTGAAATGTTTGTATAGCACATTGAAGTAAAACATATAGAGCAGTGACGGCTAATCTTTTTGTCCTGGCTTGCTGAAAGCGCACACACGCATGCCCAAATCCATAATACAATGCACCCATGACCCCCATATGCGTGCCTCACCCCACCCTCTGTGCATACTTGTGCGACCCCCCTGCATGTTTTCCCCCTCCCCCATGCATGCATGTGTGACCCCCCCTGCCCCATTTTGGGCCTGAAGCCTCCTGGGTCCAAAAATGGGGCATGGGGTGGACACATGCACACACCGTCTAAGGGTTTAGCAGGCCTCCCTGAAGCCTCCTGGGACATGTGCCATAGGTTCGCCATCACGGGTATACAGTTTGCATACAGTATATTCAGCACTTAATTTGTAAATTTGTTAATTTGTTCATTAAATGAAAAATAAGAGGAAGGTAAGTCTTAAATTATAATGTTGCCATTCTATCAACATATCATAAACATATGAAACCTTTCCGTCTCTTCATGTTAAGACCTGCACATGTCATCCGGCTAAAAAACATTTCTTGTTTTCTGCTTGTGGTCTTGGCTGAGACACTGGAGTGGTCTACCTAAGCAAGCTAAATTGCTAAGCATGACAGAACATATTAAGCTAAATGAGTAACCTTGTCTGGTTCCAACAGTGCTAGTCAAGCGATGCTGGGGGTTTGCTAACAAGTAAGGCAGGTTGATAAGTAACCTCTTCCATTATGTGCACCCAGCATCCTGTAGTCGGAATTATATTGCTTGCTTCTAGATATGGAGTTTCAGTCTGGCTCTTTATTCATCCTTCCCTACACATGCTTGTTGAATTAATTCCAAATGAATTTAGCTGCCTTTCCTTCCATCTACAGACAGACTGATTGGGCTATAAAGATTCACATCTTTTCCATGAAAGTCTCTTTGGAAGAAAAAAAAATCACATTCACTTTGTAGATAGTATTTAATGAATTCAAGAGAGAGACAGAGACCGCAACGAGCAAGCAGACAACAGACAGACATCAAACTCGTCTAATGATTATTATGCTGTCTTATAAATCATGTGCTGGACTGGTTGCTCTTTATACTCCAAACGAAGTATAAAGAATCTATGTGTTTTTCTTTAGTAAGTCTTTGTCACAATGTAGGAAATTGTCTAAGATAAAGGTGAACTCCATCACTGACAAGCGGGAAACTATAAAAAGCTCTATTGAATTAATGGACTTTGGAGAATCACAATCTAAGATATGCAAATGGGCACCGGAAGATGAATGCTGAGTTATCTTAGCTATGTTGCCAGCAGAGGAAAACCAACTGAAGTGGCATTTGCTGTCAGAAAATTCCCCAGTGGTTTCTAATGCTTTCATACAAGTAGTGTAGGAGCCATTCCATCTAAAAGCCACAGTTGTCAACTATTCACTCTCACTACATCTATATTTTAGATTCTTCCATTTCAAAGAGCTCAGAAGCTCTTCTAATTCTAGGGTAGTTATTGATGCTGACCTTCCTGTTCTTTGAGCCACTTAACCCATGCAAATAATGCCTGCTTTTGTCAGTGGTCCATTTGCTTGAACAGTGCTGCATCTGGCACACCAAAGGCACAGAAAAATAGCCACAATTCCAATTCCATGAGTAGGAAAGGAAGAGAGCTCCAAGAAATTGTCTTGTTCTGTAGCTCAAACAGAGAGAGCAGAGGGAAGTGAAATCCAGCCAGCAGGAGAAATAAGAAATGACTCAGACAATATCAATAAGTTCAGGGAGTCAAGCATGTAGAAATTGGATGGGTGAAAGATAGGTAATAGATATTAGCAAGAAAGGTTTGCATCAGGCTGAACATCATTGCAACAGCGCCTACTCTCATCTGATGCCTTTTATTTCTCACCCTCATGCATTCGTAAGTATTCAGCATTACAATGGCATGCAATAATAGTTAGTCCTAATTTCTACACACTACCCTCCCCCAGCATTTATTAAATCAGAGAGTTAATTCGTAAATAAAATCTTCCACCAGAAAAGACATTTGATTCCCAAGAAGATTTTCCTTATGATTCTATTTTCTTTTGGCTCTCAATTGCCTCAATCTAGAAAGTCTGCCTTCTCATTGGCTTATGTGGGTTCAATGCTTTTGATTGCTAACATGGTTTTCTCTAGCTGGCTTAGTTCAGTAGGCTTTTAGGAATCTTCCTTATATTAGGGGGAAGAGAAAAATTAGCAGCACTTTAAAAGTAAAATCTCTAAAAGGGGCTTGGGGAAAAAAATCCAGCCCATTCAAGAAGTATGAGTATGACTCAGAGACTCAGAGAAAGAATCTGAGAAAATGAAATCAGTCACCTTTTTATTGTTCTTACTATATAATACTATTTCACAAGGGAAGTTTCTGATGTGAATTTTGCACATTATCTAATGATCAAATACTGTAGTAGTTCTATATTGACAAGGATTATGATTTATGACCTGATTTATGACCTATGACCTATTACTTGCTGTTTATATGTACAGTGTGAGCTTCTGCACTGGAGACAAATTTCTTGTGTGTCCAATCACACTTGAACAATAAAGAATTCTGTTCCATTCCATTCTATGCCACACCACACCACACCATGCTGTTCTATGCAATTTTCAGGTTTCTAATCCTTTATATTGTTATTGACCTTGCCCCATGTCTAACATATCCATATCCCAGTTGCCATCCATTCATTATATCAGAAGAATCAGCCTTTACTATACATAGAACCCAGAGAATGCAGAATTTGAAATTGTATTGGGACCAGGGATGGTATTCAGCAGATTCTGACCAGTTCTGTAGAACCGGTAGAAGAAATTTTGAGTAGTTCGGAGAACTGGTAAATACCACCTCTGTCTGGCCTCACCCCCATATATTCTCTGTCTCCTGAGTCCCAGCTGATCGGGAGGAAATTGGGATTTTGCAGTAACCTTCCCCTGGAGTGGGGTGGGAATGGAGATTTTACAGTATCCTTCCGCTGCCACACCCACCACGCCATGCCCACAGAACTGGTAGTAAAAAACTTGGAATCCCATCACTGATTGGGATAACTAATTCTGGATTTCAGGTAAACTCACAGACAAATTCGCATCTCTTTGGTTCCTTCTAGTGGTCATCAGTCAGATTGCACCACAAAAATGGGGATGGGGGCTTAAAATTATTCTCTCTACAAGCAACCCTGACTGCTCTTTAGAAGGACAGATCCTGAAGATGAAACTGAAATATTTTGGCCACCTAATGAGAAGGAAGGACTCACTAGAGAAGAGCCTAATGCTGGGAAAGATTGAGAACAAAAGAAGAAGGGGATGACAGAGAATGAAGTGGCTGGATGGAGTCACTGAAGCAGTAGGTGTGAGCTTAAATGGACTCCAAGTGATGGGAGAGGACAGGAAGGCCTGGAGGAATGTTATCCATGAGATCGCAATGGGTCAGACATGACTTTGCAACTAACTACTACTACTACTACAACAACAACAACAACAACAACAACAACAACAACAACAACAATTTAATAAGTATATGAACAAGAACATTTTGGTATCTTGACATGGAAATAGATTCATAATATAATACAGTAAGTACTCGTTCCCTAAAGGGTGTGTGTTCTAAAATGTAGAAAAAAGCCATTTCTTTTTCCCCTATATGGTCAAATTATTTTGACTATTTTCAACTTAGACACAGAATGAACTAAGGAGGACACAAAATGTTCACAACATTTTACATGTTATGGATCATACAGAGACCAATAGCACACAAATCAGTTTGTGTGATGGGAGGAAGAGGTATTACATTTAGCCCCTTCTTCTGAGTTCCACTCCATATTTAATGCAGGAGGCAGCGTTTGGACTAGGCAGGCCTTTGGTCTGATCCTACAAAGATCTTATGGGTCAAAGCATTGTTGATAAAATTAATGACACCTGTTTATTATAGTACTGAGCTGCAGTGGCGCAGTAGCTAGAGTGCAGTACTTCAGGCTACTTCTGCTGATCACCGGCTGCCAGCAGTTTGGCAGATCGAATCTCACCAGGCTCAAAGTTGACTCAGCCTTCCATCCTTCCAAGGTTGGTAAAATGAGGACCCAGACTGTTAAGGGCAATATGCTGACTCTGTAAACCGCTTAGAGAGGGCTGTAAAAATACTATGAAGCAGTATATAAGTCTAAGTGCTATTGCTATAGTACACATTTTCAGTTTATCTAGTAAATGCATGCAGATTTGCTGTTCAAACGCCTTAACCTCTCTGATGACATCTTCATTACGAAATAGTTTCTGTATCGTCTATGCACAGACACAAATATATTTGGTGTTTCTTAAGTGTGGATATATACACCTCTTCTGCATACTTTTGAAAAAGGGCAAATGGCCTTACTAGCTTAATTGTTTCTGCAGAAATCATTTAAACGTAGAGGCAAATATCAGAAATATTCATGTGGTACATCTAAAAAATGACAACAATTTACTCTTACTTTTCATGCTATGCAATAGATGCAGGTAATTTCAAGGTCCATTCTAAACCATGCCAAAATGGATGATACTGTATTTGTGTTTCTCAGAGTCTTGGTGATGCAGAGGTTAGAATGCAGTATTGCAGGCTAATTCTGCTGACTGCCAACAGTTTGATCCTGACTAGCTCAAGGTTGACTCAGCCTTCCATCTTTTCGAGGTCGGTAAAATTTCACCCAGATCGCTGGGGGAAATATGCTGGCTCTGTAAACCACTTAGAAAGTGTTGTAAAGCACTATAAAATGGTATATAAATCTAAGTGCTATTGCTATTGCTATGTAGGTAAGCATGTGTGACAGGTGATGGGGGAATTATAACTTTATCCATCATTTCCTGTTTCTTGCAGTGGTGAAATTCAATTTTTTTTAACTACTGGTTCTGTGGGCATGGCAGGGGAAGGATACTGCAAAATCCCCATTCCCTCCCCACTCCTGGGGAAAGGATATTGCAAAATCTCCATTCCCACCCAGGGATAAACATGAGTCGAGAGCTTGCCAATTCTGATGTTTCCAGCTTTATCCAATGAAGGCTTTTATGGATACACATATCAGCCGCAGTGAGTGTGAGAGGAAAAATAATGTTCAGAAATTAAATAGAAAGCTATATGCAGATGTGAGCTAGACATTTACAGTTTCCTTCCAAAACACAGGATATCACATTATGCTACCAATATAACATTTGCTTTATATTCAGTGTTTTCTGATGATACACAGACTGTACCTTTTTGGTTCAGTTTCTAACTTTATTTACTTAAGATAAATGGATGGTATAAGACTCCTGTCTTGAACAAGGAGTTGGACTAGAAGACCTCTGAAGTACCTTCAAAGCCATATGATTCTATAAACTACAGTTACTTATTATGATTTAGGGCCAACATACACAGGTAAAGTAAGCCTTGTATTTTATTTTATTTTGCCCAAACTTTCATATACACAACATAAATCTGATTTATTTTCCCTTTTTTAGTGCATTGTTTTGAGTGGAATATTTTTGCAACTACATTGCTGTGCATAGAGAGAGTTTATCATTTTTTAAAAAAACTAATAAAATAAAATGAGTGATGATTAGAGTTCTCCATACATAATGGTCCTGATGGGCCACCATGTGGTTACAGCTAGTATAAAATCAGAAACTTGGAGAAAATGACATTCGGTTTTCATAACGTCATGTTTAGCTCTCATAAACTAAGACTGACTTCTAATGTGAATTCAACATGTTAATCCCTTCTACAATTTTTCACAAGGGAGTAATTTCAAATAAATACATGAGGATTTTCAGTGCATTAACTACTCTTATTCCTCCCATGCTTATATAAAGAACAAGCATGAATAGAAAAATATTGTATTATTTGTAATAGACACACCCCGATCCTAAAGCTGTTTTCACCCTGGCCATTTGATGATTATTCTGCTCTGTTCCTTACCAGCAAAACATTTTTTTTTAATTCTAGATATGATTCGAGGAATCTTACAAATGATGAAAAGGAGAGAAGGACCAGCCTGAGGAAATCTTAGGTAAGAACTTTCTCAATCCTCTACCCACTCCCCCAAAATTGGCAGATAAGTAATATTTTGCAGAGTCTGTCTTCCCTTTATAATAAACTACTCCACTGTTGTTAAACAAAGTGCAGTGCAATAAGCCTCAAGCATCATGTGGCAATGAATGAGAATTGGTTTACAAAGATAATCTCTGTTTCAGGGCACAACTGATTTATTGCTAGACACTCAACCAAGAGAACAAGAACGCTGAAGGTGAAGAATTAACTCGCAGAACCGTATCAACACACCAAACAAATACACTGCCTGGTTGCCTTTAGTCTCTCTTTTGCTCTCTTCCCAACACCACCTACTCCCCGTCTCTCTTTTATTGATGAATTTATTCTCTGTCAGGTCTTTTTTAGGTTGTTTCTAAAGAAGAAAGAATAAATACATATGAGAGGGGAAATGTAGAATGGTAGGATTAGAAACCCTTGGCTTAAAACTCTGCCAGTCAGTTTAATACTTCTATCTGAGTAGCCACCCTTCTATTCTTAAAAGGTAAAGGACTGCAGAGATTCTCAGTCATCCAGGTCATGGTTTGCCCCAAAGGTGCTTTTTCAGGAGGCAATTGGACACTGTTTTTTTTTTCTTTGAAGATGTTTCACTTCTCATCCAAGAAGCTTCTTCAACTCTGACAGGATAGAGTGGGGAATGGAAGGATTTATATTCCTTGCAGACAGCGAATCATTTGCATGCTTTTAGAGGGTCATTGAAGCACTGTGTCCTCAGGATCACCTGAGTGATACTCCTGGAACATGAAAGTGTTTTGAGATTGAGAAAAAAAGGTAAAACATGTGGCTATCACTATGAGAAAGCATCCCTTTTGAGAGCCAGTGAGATGCTTTCTCAGAAAAGTCCCAAAAAGATGAGATTTTCATTTTTAAAAGGTTGTCTTGAGGGGAGGGTATTGTTTCCCCAAATGGCTCCTTCAGTGACAGTTCCCTCTCCTAAGTTAAGTTTTTAAGTGTTTTTCCTGCAGAGAGATCCAATTTAATCTGGGACTACATAGTGAGGAAGATGACCTAAAAAGGTCAATGCAAAAATTTTGATAGCTCTGAAAGAAAATGACTGAAAAGCAATGTTTGCTAGGTTGCTTCTGACTGATCCTTTAGTTAGAAAATAAAGCCACTTGGCTTCTATTGATAGAAACTATCTATGTGAGGATCATTGGTGGAAATGTCAAATCCAAACAAGGGTTTCCTAAAGTTCAAATCCCTTCCTATAAACTCATTATTATTACTGTTGTTGTTGTACAATTGTATCACAGCGGCCAGTTGTTTCACCGGATTTGGCATTGGTTACTAGTCGGGCCCCACCCAGGGGCCTAGGACGTCGTAACGTATTTTCGTAATATGCGTGCAGATCCAAGCAGTGCGGCTTTTTGCATTTGACTGATGGTGATTTTGTCAATTTTTAACTGTTTTAAATGTAATTCCAGTGCTTTTGGAATAGCACCCAGTGTGCCAATTACCACTGGAATTACCACTGCTGGTTTGTGCCATAGTCGTTGAATTTCGATTTTTAAGACCTGGTATTTTGCGATTTTTTCATGTTCCTTCTCGGCGACCCTGCTATCACCTGGTATTGCAATATCTATGACTGTAACCTTGTTTTTCTCAACCAGTGTGATGTCTGGTGTATTATGCGCCAGTATTTTGTCTGTTTGTATACGGAAATCCCACAAGATCTTGACCATCTGATTTTCGGTGACTTTTTCAGGCTGATGTTCCCACCAGTTTGTTGCTGTTTTAATATTATAATTTTTGCACAAATTCCAATGGATCACTTGTGCTACTGAATTGTGCCGCAATTTATAATCAGTCTGCGCGATTTTTTTACAGCAGCTGAGTATGTGATCAACAGTTTCATCAGCTTCTTTGCAAAGTCTGCATTTGGCATCATCAGAGGATTTTTCGATTTTGGCCTTAATGGCATTTGTGCGGATAGCTTGTTCTTGCGCAGCCAGGATTAGTGACTCTGTTTCTTTCTTTAACGTACCTGTTGTTAACCATAACCAAGTTTGTTCACTGTCCACTTTATCTTTTATTTTTTCCAGAAATTGGCCATGCAGTGCTTTGTTCTGCCAACTCTCCATTCTTGATTTTATCACATCTTTTCTGTATTCTTGTTTCGTCTGTTGGGCCTTCAGTAGATTTTTGTTCTTTACTTCGATTAATAGATGTTCTTGACTTTCTTTTAAATAATCAGCCAGTGCATGTTTTTCTTCTTCAACTGTTTGCTTCACTTGTAATAATCCTCCGCCACCTGATTTTCGGGGCAGGTACAGTCTATCAGTATCACCACGTGGATGTAAACTGTAGTGCATTGTCATTAGTTTCCTGGTTTTTTGGTCCAAAATGTCCAAATCAGCTTGTGTCCAGTTAACTATACCAGCTGTGCATCTTAGAACTGGTATTGCCCAGGTATTTATGGCCTTGATTGTATTTCCACCATTCAATTTAGATTTCAAAATTTTCCTAACTGTTGGTGTACTCTCGCCTGACAATAGTTTTTACTTCTCCATGCTTGATGTTATCCAACTGCAGAATGCCTAAGTATTTGTAGGCTTCATTTTCTTTGCATTTAATTAATTGGCCATTGGGCATTTTAATTCCCTCACATGCAGTGATTTTGCCCCTTTTTATGGATACAGTGGCACATTTTTCCATGCCAAACTGCATTGAAATATCGGTGCTGAATACTCGGACTGTGTTTGTCAATGATTGGATTTCTATTTCTGACTTTCCATAGAGTTTCAAATCATCCATATATAGTAAATGCGAAATTTTTTCAGCTTCTTTGGCTGTTTGGTAGCCTAATTTCATTTTTTTAAGATTACTGATAGTGGGATCATTGCAATGATGAAGAGAAGAGGTGAAAGTGAATCACCCTGGAAAATTCCTCGCTTGATATTAACCATTCCGTAGATCTCATTCCCTACTGCCAACTCAGTTCTCCATTGTTTCATCACCTTTTCAGTAAAGGATGTAATATTTTTGCTAATGCCAGTTGTTTCTAAGCATTTTATGATCCAACTATGTGGCAGTGAGTCAAATGCCTTTTTGTAATCAATCCAGACCATATTCAAGTTCGTTTTTCTGTTCTTACAATTTTCTAATATCATTTTATCAATTAGGAGCTGATCTTTTGTGCCCCTGCTCCTTCTTTTGTTGCCTTTTTGCTCTACTGGCAAGATGTTGTTTGTTTCCAAATAATCCATCATGTTATCTGCAATAATGCCTGTGAGTAATTTGAAGGTTGTTGGCAAGCATGTTATTGGTCTGTAGTTTTCAGGTGTTGTTCCTTTAGTTGCATCTTTCTGAATCAAGTATGTTTTTCCAGTTGTCAACCATTCATCAATTTGGCCCTTTTGTAAAATTTCATTCAGTTGCCTGGCCAATATTGCATGTAAACTGGTCAGATATTTGAGCCAGAAACCATGTAATTGGTCCTTTCCAGGTGATGTCCAATTCTTTACCTTTTTTACTCGATTTTTGACCATCTCAGTTGTTATTTCTAATACTTGCATTTGTTTGTTGCCAATGCTTTTCTCAAAGTCATGTATCCACTTTGCTTCCTTGTTGTAGTCCTTTGCATTTTCCCACAATTCTTTCCAGAATTCAACTGTGGCCTGTTTTTCTGGTTTTTCACTTTTGGTGTCACCATTCACATTAAGACTTTGATAAAAACGCCGTTGGTCTGATCGAAATTGCTGATTTTGTTTATATTGGATGATTCGTGCCTCATATCTTTCAATTTTTTAGCTGTTGCTGTTATCTGCTGTTTTACAATCTCTACAGCTTCGTTGATGTTTCTTGTATCCAATCTATATCTTCTGATTAGCCGATCTATGATTTTGTTGTTTTTAAGCTGTTGCTCATGCATGTTCTTTAAGTTACTAGCATCTGCCCTTGATTTTTTGATTTTTTGTTCTAAACGGATTTTCCACTTTGGCTTTGATGCTTTTTCTGTTGTGTGACTAGGTACTTTAATTTTAATGCCTAGTTCATTAGTGACTATTACAGCTGCGCTGTACATTAACTGGTTTGTTTCCAAGATGGATCCTGGTTCAATTGTTGAAAACACTGCATTAACCATTTTCATGATAGGGGCCAAAATTTTCTTAGGCACAGTTTTTAGTGTTGGCAAACGTTGCCTTTCCTCATTAAGCAGAAAATGCTCCATGATCTTATCCTTCAATTCTTTTTGTTTTTGAGTTACTTCATCAGTTGGTTCAGTGATAACTGGTTCTAGTGGTGGTGATGTTATTTCCTCCCCGAGAGCTTCTTCTGGGAGTTCTACTATAATGTCTTTAGTTGTGTCTTGAATATCAGTTATTTCCGCTTGTGATATTGTTTTTTTGGTTTTGCAATTTGCCTGAATTTCCTCTAGTTCAACTTCACTAAACACTTTATTCCGTATAACAAATCGCCTTTGATCTGCTAGTCGTTGTTCACTAACATTTGAATCTGGATATTGTTGTTTCCATAATTCATACATTCGCTTTAAATAGCCTCTTTTTTCTGGCTCTGAGTTGTAGTAACAGGCCATTATGGCATGGTTTTCATCTGCACTATATTTTTGTCGTTTTGTTGGCTGGTCCACTTGTAGCCCACTTGTCGACGGATGTCCAGGGACCCCAACATCCGCCGCGGTCCTTGTTAACCCGCGCGACGACCGATGCGGTATGGAATTCTTATTTGTTTTTTTCACCATATTGTATGGGTTGGCATCATTATTATTATTATTATTATTATTATTATTATTATTATTATTATTATACAATTGTATCACAGCGGCCAGTTGTTTCGCCGGATTTGGCATTGGTTACTAGTCGGGCCCCACCCAGGGGCCTAGGACGTCATAACGTATTTTCGTAATATGCGTGCAGATCCAAGCAGTGCGGCTTTTTGCATTTGACCGATGGTGATTTTGTCAATTTTTAACTGTTTTAAATGTAATTCCAGTGCTTTTGGAATAGCACCCAGTGTGCCAATTACCACTGGAATTATCACTGCTGGTTTGTGCCATAGTCGTTGAATTTCGATTTTTAAGTCCTGGTATCTTGCGATTTTTTCATGATCCTTCTCGGCGACCCTGCTATCACCTGGTATTGCGATGTCTATGATTGTGACCTTATTTTTCTCAACCAGTGTGATGTCTGGTGTATTATGCGCCAGTATTTTGTCGGTTTGTATACGGAAATCCCACAAGATCTTGACCATCTGATTTTCGGTGACTTTTTCAGGCTGATGTTCTCACCAGTTTGTTGCTGTTTTAATATTATAATTTTTGCACAAATTCCAATGGATCATTTGTGCTACTGAATTGTGCCGCAATTTATAATCAGTCTGCGTGATTTTTTTATTATTATTATTATTGTTGTTGTTGTTATTATTATTATTATTGTACAATTGTATCACAGCGGCCAGTTGTTTCGCCGGATTTGGCATTGGTTACTAGTCAGGCCCCACCCAGGGGCCTAGGACGTCGTAACGTATTTTCGTAATATGCGTGCAGATCCAAGCAGTGCGGCTTTTTGCATTTGACTGATGGTGATTTTGTCAATTTTTAACTGTTTTAAATGTAATTCCAGTGCTTTTGGAATAGCACCCAGTGTGCCAATTACCACTGGAATTACCACTGCTGGTTTGTGCCATAGTCGTTGAATTTCGATTTTTAAGTCCTGGTATCTTGCGATTTTTTCATGTTCCTTCTCGGCGACCCTGCTATCACCTGGTATTGCGATGTCTATGATTGTGACCTTATTTTTCTCAACCAGTGTGATGTCTGGTGTATTATGCGCCAGTATTTTGTCTGTTTGTATACGGAAATCCCACAAGATCTTGACCATCTGATTTTCGGTGACTTTTTCAGGCTGATGTTCCCACCAGTTTGTTGCTGTTTTAATATTATAATTTTTGCACAAATTCCAATGGATCACTTGTGCTACTGAATTGTGCCGCAATTTATAATCAGTCTGCGCGATTTTTTTACAGCAGCTGAGTATGTGATCAACAGTTTCATCAGCTTCTTTGCAAAGTCTGCATTTGGCATCATCAGAGGATTTTTCGATTTTGGCCTTAATGGCATTTGTGCGGATAGCTTGTTCTTGCGCAGCCAGGATTAGTGACTCTGTTTCTTTCTTTAACGTACCTGTTGTTAACCATAACCAAGTTTGTTCACTGTCCACTTTATCTTTTATTTTTTCCAGAAATTGGCCATGCAGTGCTTTGTTCTGCCAACTCTCCATTCTTGATTTTATCACATCTTTTCTGTATTCTTGTTTCGTCTGTTGGGCCTTCAGTAGATTTTTGTTCTTTACTTCGATTAATAGATGTTCTTGACTTTCTTTTAAATAATCAGCCAGTGCATGTTTTTCTTCTTCAACTGTTTGCTTCACTTGTAATAATCCTCCGCCACCTGATTTTCGGGGCAGGTACAGTCTATCAGTATCACCACGTGGATGTAAACTGTAGTGCATTGTCATTAGTTTCCTGGTTTTTTGGTCCAAAATGTCCAAATCAGCTTGTGTCCAGTTAACTATACCAGCTGTGCATCTTAGAACTGGTATTGCCCAGGTATTTATGGCCTTGATTGTATTTCCACCATTCAATTTAGATTTCAAAATTTTCCTAACTGTTGGTGTACTCTCGCCTGACAATAGTTTTTACTTCTCCATGCTTGATGTTATCCAACTGCAGAATGCCTAAGTATTTGTAGGCTTCATTTTCTTTGCATTTAATTAATTGGCCATTGGGCATTTTAATTCCCTCACATGCAGTGATTTTGCCCCTTTTTATGGATACAGTGGCACATTTTTCCATGCCAAACTGCATTGAAATATCGGTGCTGAATACTCGGACTGTGTTTGTCAATGATTGGATTTCTATTTCTGACTTTCCATAGAGTTTCAAATCATCCATATATAGTAAATGCGAAATTTTTTCAGCTTCTTTGGCTGTTTGGTAGCCTAATTTCATTTTTTTAAGATTACTGATAGTGGGATCATTGCAATGATGAAGAGAAGAGGTGAAAGTGAATCACCCTGGAAAATTCCTCGCTTGATATTAACCATTCCGTAGATCTCATTCCCTACTGCCAACTCAGTTCTCCATTGTTTCATCACCTTTTCAGTAAAGGATGTAATATTTTTGCTAATGCCAGTTGTTTCTAAGCATTTTATGATCCAACTATGTGGCAGTGAGTCAAATGCCTTTTTGTAATCAATCCAGACCATATTCAAGTTCGTTTTTCTGTTCTTACAATTTTCTAATATCATTTTATCAATTAGGAGCTGATCTTTTGTGCCCCTGCTCCTTCTTTTGTTGCCTTTTTGCTCTACTGGCAAGATGTTGTTTGTTTCCAAATAATCCATCATGTTATCTGCAATAATGCCTGTGAGTAATTTGAAGGTTGTTGGCAAGCATGTTATTGGTCTGTAGTTTTCAGGTGTTGTTCCTTTAGTTGCATCTTTCTGAATCAAGTATGTTTTTCCAGTTGTCAACCATTCATCAATTTGGCCCTTTTGTAAAATTTCATTCAGTTGCCTGGCCAATATTGCATGTAAACTGGTCAGATATTTGAGCCAGAAACCATGTAATTGGTCCTTTCCAGGTGATGTCCAATTCTTTACCTTTTTTACTCGATTTTTGACCATCTCAGTTGTTATTTCTAATACTTGCATTTGTTTGTTGCCAATGCTTTTCTCAAAGTCATGTATCCACTTTGCTTCCTTGTTGTAGTCCTTTGCATTTTCCCACAATTCTTTCCAGAATTCAACTGTGGCCTGTTTTTCTGGTTTTTCACTTTTGGTGTCACCATTCACATTAAGACTTTGATAAAAACGCCGTTGGTCTGATCGAAATTGCTGATTTTGTTTATATTGGATGATTCGTGCCTCATATCTTTCAATTTTTTTAGCTGTTGCTGTTATCTGCTGTTTTACAATCTCTACAGCTTCGTTGATGTTTCTTGTATCCAATCTATATCTTCTGATTAGCCGATCTATGATTTTGTTGTTTTTAAGCTGTTGCTCATGCATGTTCTTTAAGTTACTAGCATCTGCCCTTGATTTTTTGATTTTTTGTTCTAAACGGATTTTCCACTTTGGCTTTGATGCTTTTTCTGTTGTGTGACTAGGTACTTTAATTTTAATGCCTAGTTCATTAGTGACTATTACAGCTGCGCTGTACATTAACTGGTTTGTTTCCAAGATGGATCCTGGTTCAATTGTTGAAAACACTGCATTAACCATTTTCATGATAGGGGCCAAAATTTTCTTAGGCACAGTTTTTAGTGTTGGCAAACGTTGCCTTTCCTCATTAAGCAGAAAATGCTCCATGATCTTATCCTTCAATTCTTTTTGTTTTTGAGTTACTTCATCAGTTGGTTCAGTGATAACTGGTTCTAGTGGTGGTGATGTTATTTCCTCCCCGAGAGCTTCTTCTGGGAGTTCTACTATAATGTCTTTAGTTGTGTCTTGAATATCAGTTATTTCCGCTTGTGATATTGTTTTTTTGGTTTTGCAATTTGCCTGAATTTCCTCTAGTTCAACTTCACTAAACACTTTATTCCGTATAACAAATCGCCTTTGATCTGCTAGTCGTTGTTCACTAACATTTGAATCTGGATATTGTTGTTTCCATAATTCATACATTCGCTTTAAATAGCCTCTTTTTTCTGGCTCTGAGTTGTAGTAACAGGCCATTATGGCATGGTTTTCATCTGCACTATATTTTTGTCGTTTTGTTGGCTGGTCCACTTGTAGCCCACTTGTCGACGGATGTCCAGGGACCCCAACATCCGCCGCGGTCCTTGTTAACCCGCGCGACGACCGATGCGGTATGGAATTCTTATTTGTTTTTTTCACCATATTGTATGGGTTGGCATCATCATTATTATTATTATTATTATTATTATTATTATTATTATTATTATTATACAATTGTATCACAGCGGCCAGTTGTTTCGCCGGATTTGGCATTGGTTACTAGTCGGGCCCCACCCAGAGGCCTAGGACGTCATAACGTATTTTCGTAATATGCGTGCAGATCCAAGCAGTGCGGCTTTTTGCATTTGACCGATGGTGATTTTGTCAATTTTTAACTGTTTTAAATGTAATTCCAGTGCTTTTGGAATAGCACCCAGTGTGCCAATTACCACTGGAATTATCACTGCTGGTTTGTGCCATAGTCGTTGAATTTCGATTTTTAAGTCCTGGTATCTTGCGATTTTTTCATGTTCCTTCTCGGCGACCCTGCTATCACCTGGTATTGCGATGTCTATGATTGTGACCTTATTTTTCTCAACCAGTGTGATGTCTGGTGTATTATGCGCCAGTATTTTGTCGGTTTGTATACGGAAATCCCACAAGATCTTGACCATCTGATTTTCGGTGACTTTTTCAGGCTGATGTTCTCACCAGTTTGTTGCTGTTTTAATATTATAATTTTTGCACAAATTCCAATGGATCATTTGTGCTACTGAATTGTGCCGCAATTTATAATCAGTCTGCGTGATTTTTTTATTATTATTATTATTGTTGTTGTTATTATTATTATTATTGTACAATTGTATCACAGCGGCCAGTTGTTTCGCCGGATTTGGCATTGGTTACTAGTCAGGCCCCACCCAGGGGCCTAGGACGTCGTAACGTATTTTCGTAATATGCGTGCAGATCCAAGCAGTGCGGCTTTTTGCATTTGACTGATGGTGATTTTGTCAATTTTTAACTGTTTTAAATGTAATTCCAGTGCTTTTGGAATAGCACCCAGTGTGCCAATTACCACTGGAATTACCACTGCTGGTTTGTGCCATAGTCGTTGAATTTCGATTTTTAAGTCCTGGTATCTTGCGATTTTTTCATGTTCCTTCTCGGCGACCCTGCTATCACCTGGTATTGCGATGTCTATGATTGTGACCTTATTTTTCTCAACCAGTGTGATGTCTGGTGTATTTTTATCAAATTACCTTTTATTTCATTTTCATTTTCATTTTATACAATCACTTATATACTGTGCATAAAAAAAAGAAAAAAGGAAAAAAAAACCCAACATAACACTTCATTCCCCCATACACCCTCTCTTCTCCCCCTCCAACTTTCCTTTCACCCCTCCAGCATTCCCCTCTTCTACTTCCCTACCCCCTCAGACATCTCCCCCCCCCTCCATTTCACCCTCCTTACATTCCCTCTCACTCCCTCTTTACTTCTCCCTTCTCTTTCCCTCTTCTCCTCACTTTGGTGTATCCATACAATTCAATTTGTTTTTTACAATAAAAGTAGAAAAAGAAAAAAAGAAAAAAAAAAAAGAAAAACGAGCCGCAGTACACAAGTGAATTCTTATTGTTCTAAGGATTGAAACTGTAATTCCACCCTCCCCCCTCCCCACTATAATCCCCCCTCCCTAACCCCCTTACGGCTTCGCAGGTCCCATGCCCGGCATAATTCTTTAACAAGCATTTAAGTATAATAAGGCCAGCTAACTTTAAAATTGAAAAAATAAGATAAAAGTAAAGCCAAAAAGAAAAAGGAAAAATAGTAGAAAATAAGAAATAAAAAAAAAAAAACCCCACACTCACACACAAAAAGAAGAAAGAAACAAAAAGGGTCAATAAACCCACTACGTTAACACAGCTTCCCATTATCTGTAAATCTTAAACAATGTGACTCATTCCAAATTTCGATTATTTTGCTACTTGCAGGGTTTCAAACTGTATTAGAGCCAGGTAAGTTGATCAATTAGAATTCCCCAACTAAAAGTCTCCTTGCTTTGTCTATCTATTCAGACCTTTAATTTATCTCTTTTTTATCCAAATATCCAAACCTTTCTATAACACCATTAAACTCAAATACTTCTTTCATTTTTCATTTCCAACACCTCCCTTTCTATCCTTACCCACCTCCACATATAAATTTTTTACCTTCCACCCTGCCTTTATCCATATCCACATATATATTTTATCCACATTCATTGCTCCTCCCATGTTTACTCCACTTTCCTGAAGATTCTCCGACCAATCTTTCTTAACTTATATTGATATAGCAACTCAAACAAACATCAGCTTGCGTTCTAGCCCCAGGTAATCTAATTAAACTTTCGCTGCCCTTCCCTCTCCCACGCACCTCCCAACTCCGTTCGTCCCAAACCGCAACTCAAAAAGATCACAATTTCCGCTCTCCTCGCCTAAGAAAATAGTTCATGCACAATTTGAGTTAGAGTTCAGACAAAACTTCTGTACAATATATGTCCACAATCAGCAACGCTTCTTTCAGTCTCCATGTCTCATCCTCGATATGCCACTTTTCCATTTTATCCCAGACGGAAATCCTAAAACTTTAAAAACATCGCTTAGTCTTTATTCTTTAGTCTTCTGCCCTTCCGAAAGAGAGAAACAACACCCTCCGCCTTGTAGCCACGTGTCTCGCTGTTTGTCTTCTCCTTCTCCTTGCCTCTCCCCAGATCCGGATGAATCAGGAAGTCCCGCCTTCAGGGTCTCGTAGTAAAATTTTCGGGCTTCACAGACGGAGTTAATGCGGTGTTTTTGGTTGCCAAATGTAACTGTAATACCAGCTGGGACTTCCCATTTGTATGGAATCTGAGAGTTTCTGAGTTCTTCGGTTAAGAAAGCGTACTGTCTTCTTGTTCTTAATATTTGAAATGGTATCTCTTTAAAAACAATCAAGTCCTCCCCATCAATTATCAACCTCTTTCCATAAAGCCTCTGTATTATCTCATTTCTAGATTCCCTTGTAGTAAAGTATATTATTATGTCCCTCGGAAGCTGTCGCTGTTTTGCTACCCAGGAATTCTGGCGGTAAATTCTTTGAATCTGCCAATCAAAGTTAAGTCCCGGACTTCCCACCAAGCGACTGAAAGCCTCAAAGAATGTCTGTTTCAAATTCTCCTGTTGGTTTTCACGCAGTCCTCTAACTCGTATAGCAAAGGCAGTCTTATCATAATTTATCATGACAAGTTCTTTTTGAGCAGTTTCAATTTGCTGTTCTAACGTTTGAATTTTTGATATCAGATTAAGGTTAGTTTCTTCCAAAAGTTCCAATTTGTCTTCCGTTTCAGCAATATAATCTGTCATGACTGTCATTACTCCGATCATATCCTGCTTTGCCTGAGCAATTTTAGCATCAAATTGATCACATAAATCCGATATCAGTTGATTAATCTCCTGTCTGAAATCATTAAGCGTTTTGAGAAGGAATTCTTGTGTTAGCAAATCTCCCGTGGAGGGTGTAGGAGACAAGGGTAGCGACTTCATAGCAATTTTTGGAGATATGTTATTAAGGAAGCGCTTCTGTTTAGGTTTGGGAGCCATTCCAGAATAAAAATAAAAGACAAGCAATCAAGCGAGCCAAAAATCAAAGTCTGTGCTCCCCTCAGTTAATCTTTTAGCAATTAGTACGGAGAAGCCTTCAGGAGGGTAGGGTCAACTAGCTACGTCAGATCAAACACAAAAGCTACAAGATCGCCATCTTGTGACGCAGCTAAAAAAGAAAGGGAGCCTTTTGCGAAATTGAAGCTGGTATTTTAAATAGTAATAGAAGAAATTCCTCGGGAATGGTCCCCGCCCGGATTGGCTTTTAAATAGCTTAGCTTTGTCCTGGGGGGGGAGGCAATCTGCCTAGGCTGCAAAAAAGGCAGCGCGGAAAACTGGCCGGAGTAAAGGCTCAGCTAATGTTGAACCTCTTCTCCATTCACAGCAAAAAGAAAAGCTATGAATTACAAAGAGATCCTAACGACTGACCTCCTCTCTGCCCCTTTCTGCCAGAAAGGGGAGATATCTATAGATCTTATGAGATATACGAACCAGAGTCCTGGCAGGAGCTTTATTGAGCTCCCGACGGCGGCAGCTCCTCCCCTCGAAGCCTGATGTCTGGTGTATTATGCGCCAGTATTTTGTCGGTTTGTATACGGAAATCCCACAAGATCTTGACCATCTGATTTTCGGTGACTTTTTCAGGCTGATGTTCCCACCAGTTTGTTGCTGTTTTAATATTATAATTTTTGCACAAATTCCAATGGATCATTTGTGCTACTGAATTGTGCCGCAATTTATAATCAGTCTGCGCGATTTTTTTACAGCAGCTGAGTATGTGATCAACAGTTTCATCAGCTTCTTTGCAAAGTCTGCATTTGGCATCATCAGAGGATTTTTCGATTTTGGCCTTAATGGCATTTGTGCGGATAGCTTGTTCTTGCGCAGCCAGGATTAGTGACTCTGTTTCTTTCTTTAATGTACCTGTTGTTAGCCATAACCAAGTTTGTTCACTGTCCACTTTATCTTTTATTTTTTCCAGAAATTGGCCATGCAGTGCTTTGTTCTGCCAACTCTCCATTCTTGATTTTATCACATCTTTTCTGTATTCTTGTTTCGTCTGTTGGGCCTTCAGTAGATTTTTGTTCTTTACTTCGATTAATAGATGTTCTTGACTTTCTTTTAAATAATCAGCCAGTGCATGTTTTTCTTCTTCAACTGTTTGCTTCACTTGTAATAATCCTCTGCCACCTGATTTTCGGGGCAGGTACAGTCTATCAGTATCACCACGTGGATGTAAACTGTAGTGCATTGTCATTAGTTTCCTGGTTTTTCGGTCCAAAAGGTCCAAATCAGCTTGTGTCCAGTTAACTATACCAGCTGTGTATCTTATAACTGGTATTGCCCAGGTATTTATGGCCTTGATTGTATTTCCACCATTCAATTTAGATTTCAAAATTTTCCTAACTCTGTTGGTGTACTCTCGCCTGACAATAGTTTTTACTTCTCCATGCTTGATGTTATCCAACTGCAGAATGCCTAAGTATTTGTAGGCTTCATTTTCTTTGCATTTAATTAATTGGCCATTGGGCATTTCAATTCCCTCAGATGCAGTGATTTTGCCCCTTTTTATGGATACAGTGGCGCATTTTTCCATGCCAAACTGCATTGAAATATCGGTGCTGAATACTCGGACTGTGTTTGTCAATGATTGGATTTCTATTTCTGACTTTCCATAGAGTTTCAAATCATCCATATATAGTAAATGTGAAATTTTTTCAGCTTCTTTGGCTGTTTGGTAGCCTAATTTCATTTTTTTTAAGATTACTGATAGTGGGATCATTGCGATGATGAAGAGAAGAGGTGAAAGTGAATCACCCTGGAAAATTCCTCGCTTGATATTAACTATTCCGTAGATCTCATTCCCTACTGCCAACTCAGTTCTCCATTGTTTCATCGCCTTTTCAGTAAAGGATGTAATATTTTTGCTAATACCAGTTGTTTCTAAGCATTTTATGATCCAACTATGTGGCAGTGAGTCAAATGCCTTTTTGTAATCAATCCAGACCATATTCAAGTTCGTTTTTCTGTTCTTACAATTTTCTAATATCATTTTATCAATTAGAAGCTGATCTTTGGTGCCCCTGCTCCTTCTTTTGTTGCCTTTTTGCTCTACTGGCAAGATGTTGTTTGTTTCCAAATAATCCATCATGTTATCTGCAATAATGCCTGTGAGTAATTTGAAGGTTGTTGGCAAGCATGTTATTGGTCTGTAGTTTTCAGGTGTTGTTCCTTTAGCTGCATCTTTCTGAATCAAGTATGTTTTTCCAGTTGTCAACCATTCATCAATTTGGCCCTTTTGTAAAATTTCATTCAGTTGCCTGGCCAATATTGCATGTAAACTGGTCAGATATTTGAGCCAGAAACCATGTAATTGGTCCTTTCCAGGTGATGTCCAATTCTTTACCTTTTTAACTCGATTTTTGACCATCTCAGTTGTTATTTCTAATACTTGCATTTGCTTGTTGCCAATGCTTTTCTCAAAGTCATGTATCCACTTTGCTTCCTTGTTGTAGTCCTTTGCATTTTCCCACAATTCTTTCCAGAATTCAACTGTGGCCTGTTTTTCTGGTTTTTCACTTTTGGTGTCACCATTTACATTAAGACTTTGATAAAAACGCCGTTGGTCTGATCGAAATTGCTGATTTTGTTTATATTGGATGATTCGTGCCTCATATCTTTCAATTTTTCTAGCTGTTGCTGTTATCTGCTGTTTTACAATCTCTACAGCTTCATTGATGTTTCTTGTATCCAATCTATATCGTCTGATTAGCCGATCTATGATTTTGTTGTTTTTAAGCCGTTGCTCATGCATGTTCTTTAAGTTACTAGCATCTGCCCTTAATTTTTTGATTTTTTGTTCTAGACGGATTTTCCACTTTGGCTTTGATGCTTTTTCTGTTGTGTGACTAGGTACTTTAATTTTAATGCCTAGTTCATTAGTGACTATTACAGCTGCGCTGTACATTAACTGGTTTGTTTCCAAGATGGATCCCGGTTCAATTGTTGAAAACACTGCATTAACCATTTTCATGATAGGGGCCAACATTTTCTTAGGCACAGTTTTTAGTGATGGTAAACGTTGCCTTTCCTCATTAAGCAGAAAATGCTCCATGATCTTATCCTTCAATTCTTTTTGTTTTTGAGTTAGTTCATCAGTTGGTTCAGTGATAACTGGTTCTAGTGGTGGTGATGTTATTTCCTCCCCGAGAGCTTCTTCTGGGAGTTCTGCTATAATGTCTTTAGTTGTGTCTTGAATATCAGTTATTTCCGCTTGTGATATTGTTTTTTGGGTTTTGCAATTTGCCTGAATTTCCTCATGTTCAACTTCACTAAACACTTTATTCCGTATAATAAATCGCCTTTGATCTGCTAGTCGTTGTTCACTAACATTTGAATCTGGATATTGTTGTTTCCATAATTCATACATTCGCTTTAAATAGCCTCTTTTTTCTGGCTCTGAGTTGTAGTAACAGGCCATTATGGCACGGTTTTCATCTGCACTATATTTTTGTCGTTTTGTTGGCTGGTCCACTTGTAGCCCACTTGTCGACGGATGTCCAGGGACCCCAACATCCGCCGCGGCCCTTGTTAACCCGCGCGACGACCGATGCGGTATGGAATTCTTATTTGCTTTTTTCACCATATTGTATGGGTTGGCGGGGGGTTTTTTACGGGACCAGATGCCAACCTGACCCCAACCCTCCTCCTTTCTCATCCGGGCTTGGGACCGGCAATAATAATAATTATTATTATTATTATTATTATTATTATTATTATTATTATTATTATTATTATTATTCAGTATATAGAACCATGTGAAATCACAGAAGCCAGTTCTTTAGCTGGTAGGGGTCTGTTGTTGTTGTTGTTGTTAATTATTATTGTTATTATTATTCATAAAAAGGTTTATGGTTGACATTGAAAACATGTATAGCCATTTAGTTCATGGTTTAAATGAAAGTTATTACTAGGGTGACACCTAATGGACAGTTATAGAAAGGAGAAGATGATCTTGTGGGAGAGAAGATAGAAGCATTTGGAAGAAAAGAAAATCACCAGTCTCATAGGATCAGTTGCTGGATGAACACCTCCAACTGTTTGTCCTATAATTTTTCTTCTAGGGTCTTTGTTGTCTTGGTTGATATATTCTGGATATGTTCCAATTTATCCATGTCCTTTCTTAAAAGTGAGATCCAGAACACAATACTGTATTTTCTACAAGGTCTGACCAAGATATAGAAAGAAATGATGACTTCCCTTGAACTTGATATCATATTCTAGACAGCCTTGATTTCATTTCCTTTTGTTGCTTGTCTTTTGTTCTTGCAGATGCCTGTGGAGATTCTCAATCATCTAAATCCGTGATGGCGAACCTATGGCATATGTTCCACAGGTGACCAGCGGAGCCCTCTCTGCGGGCACGCGAGCCATCACCCCAGCTCAGCTCCACTGCACATGCATGCATGCCTCCCAGTGGCCAGCTGATTTTCAAGTCTCTGCCACACATGAGCAAGGGGTGGGGCACATGCAGAAGATGTGTGTGCATGTGCAGGGGGCGGGGCGAGCGCGGAGCACACCGTGCCCCCCTCCACAACCCTTTTTGGTCAGAGGGAACTGCAAGGAGGTCTGCTAGGCCCAAAATGGGGTGCAGGGGGTTGCACACACATGTACAGGGACGGGGGGAGCGTGGGGAGTCACTGGGCATGCGCAGGGATGGGGCCTGTGTGTGTCATGTGTGCATTGCATTACACGCGCACACTGTTGCACGTATGTGCGTGCTTTAGGCACGCAACAACAAAAAGGTTAGCCATCACTGATCTAAGTCATGGTTGTTCCAAAGGTGCTTTTTTTTTCAAAAGGCAACTGGATTTTGTTGTTTTGTTTCTTTGAAAATGTTTCACTTCTCATCCAACTGAAGAAGCTTCCCGGATGTGAAGCGAAACATTTTCAAAGAAAAAAGCCAAGAAAGTCCAGTTACCTTTTGAAAAAAAAAGCATCTTTGGGATATTCTTGCAGATGTATCAAATTGTTGGTTCAGTGATGGTTCAGCTTGAGATCCACCAATACACAAAGATCCTTTTTACCTATATAAAGTAAACTTGAAAATATAAACTATGTAAGTTATAGTACACCTAGAATTCCATACACATTTATCCTAAATATTGCTGAAAGCAACAAACATTATATTTATGTTCTATCTATTCTTTGAAAATTGAAGGAGACACATATAAGAGTTTCTTCTCTTTCTACATTCTATAAACTTTCAAATAAACTTTCAAACTTTCAAATAATGTTAAACCTAGACTGGATTAAGAGAAAATCAGGGAGACTGGGTTCAAAGCCCCAGATGGTCTTCCATATTTCCTGTCCATATGAAAATTCCTTAACAATTACATTATATTAGACTAGAAATAGAATAGAAATAGTATAGTGTAGGGTAAGGTAGGGTAGGGTAGTATATAGTAGAGTAGAGTAGAATAGAATAGAGTAGAATTCAATTCTTTATTGGCCAAATGTGATTGGAGACACAAGGAATTTTTCTTTGATGCATATGCTCTCAGTGTACATAAGGAGAATAAAAAACAGTTATCAAGAATAAAAAGATACAACACTTAGTGATAGCCAAGGTAACTAATAAGCTATCAAATCGTACTAGTAAACAAATAAAACAATATAAATTGAAAGATACAAGCAACATGGTTATAATCACAAGTTGGAAGAGATAGATACTAGGAAGAGAATAATAATATTAATACAGTCTTAGTAAATTATTTGACAGTGTTGTGGGAATTAGTTGTAAGCAGAGTGATGACATTTGGGGGGAAAACTGTCCTTGTGTCTAGTTGTTCTGGTGTGCAGTGCCCTATAGCATCATTTTGAGAGCAGAAGTTAAAACAATTTATGTCCAGGATGTGAGGGGTCTGTAGATATTTTCACAGCCCTCTTTTTGACTTGTGCAGTATACAGGTCCTCAGTGGAAGGCAGATTGGTAGCAATTGTTTTTTCTGCAGATGTAATTATCAGTTGAAGTTGGTGTCTGTCTTGTTGAGTTGCAGAGCCAAAACCAGACAGTTATGGAGGTGCAGATTACAGACACAATAATTCCTCTGTAGGTCTTTGGGCAGTTTGAGTTTTCTGAGTTGGAGAGAAAGAACATTCTTTGTTGTGCTTTTTTGATGACGTTTTTGGTATTAGGTGTCCATGTTAAGTTTTGAGATATGATAAAACCTAGAAACTTGAAGGTCTCTACTGTGTTGTCTAGTATTGTAAGCGGTGGTAGTACAGAGGTTTTCTTCTACCACAATTTCTACGGTTTTGTGTGTATTTAGTTCAAGATTGTTCTGGTTGCCCCACCAGGGTAGTTGTTCAACCTCTCGTCTGTTGTCTTGAATGAGACCAATCACTGTTGTATCATCTGCAAACTTCAATATTTTGACAGAGGGATCTTTTGAGATGCAGTCATTGGTGTATAGAGAGAAGAAAAGTGGACATTTTATTATTCTCAATTAGCAACTGAGAAGCCCAAATATAGGCTACATCTACCTATTTATGAGTTCTTAAACTAGCCAATTATTTCCTTGTTATTCGTGTTTTGTTTATCAAGGCAATGTGGTGGAAATACACCCAAAGGGAGAGAGAGAGTTCCTTGTTATTTTTGCCCAACCTGTTTCTTGTTGGCATTTGTCAGTTGTTGTTCTGTCACTAAGCAAGAAAACTGGAAATCTGCTTGTTTGGATTTATGTCTTGAGTGCTTAATTAACTAGCTTTGTTCCTGATATAAGAAGTCTCGTCTGAAGCAAATAAATACTGTAATCATTATTGAGCAAATAATGAAAATAAATGTGTAGAAAGAGGGAAGCAATTATCATAATTACTTTATACCCGACAAGGCTGAAAATATTTAGATACCCAAACTGACTTGGTGTTGGTTACAGTCTCACGGTTTTGTGGAAATAAAACATTTTTTAATGTTGGCATTTCCAACATTTCCCATACTGCTGAGGCTGACTCAGCGTCCTTCAAAATGTCATTACAGAAATAATAGGGTTTTTCTCTTTTTTAAAATCTCTGAAACAAAGCAACTTGGAATAAGGTTTTTTTATCACACATTCTTGGGCTCTTTTAAAGGCTGCAAGACCAAATAAATGGGACTGAGTTATGAATAGATATGGATAAAATTGGACTCTTTAAGAAATTTATGGCATTTTGCTTTTGCCACCACATTTATAATAATGGATGAAAAAAATATATGCGTGATTGTCTGTCTGGTGTTACTCCCTGCTTATCTGGCTCTAGGAGAGGTTGTATTATAGTCTTTTTAGCTCTTTATTGACTTCATTTAGCTCTTATTGTCTATTTTGGATGTGGTGGAAATTGAGTTTATCTTTACATGTTTATTGTGGCTGATTTGTCTTGCGTTCCAAGTTTTCAGGAATTCCTGGCATTTTTGGAATTAGCTTGGTTTAGGCTGCTCAAAATTTCCAATTGAGATTATGGTTGCATCTGTCAATATATTGCAAGATAAAGGAGTTTTCATTATGTCTTCTGACTGCTAGTTGGTTGTATAAATGCAGGATGCTAATCCTCTACCAGTTTGTCCTACAAACTGGCTGTTGGAATCCTTACACTATATGTTTAATATGTTGGAAGCCACATATCCTCATAGCAGGAGTGTCACACTCAAGGCCCGACAGCCAGATCTGGCCCATGGGGTGCTTAGATCTGGCCCACAGGGCTGCCCTGGAAACAGCGAACAAAAACAGAGCTCAAGTGGGTTATATGCAGCCCTTCCAACCTCATTTTTGCTGGCAGAGAGTTGCAGGAGGCTGTCGCAGCTGAAAATGGAGCTTGGGAGCCAGTTTTCACTAGCAGAACACTCGGGCCACCATAGGTGCCCCCGACACAACTGATGTTGAGCTGGGCATGCACACTCTGGCCACACCCACCCCAAGGTCAAACACAATCCTGATGCGGCCCTCAATGAAATTGAGTTTGACACCACTGCGTTATAGTGATAAATGCTGCAGAACATCACTCTTTCTCCAGGTTTAGTGTATTTTCTGACAGCTGTCCAATTGGTAACTTAGGTAACTTACTCACTTACTGGAAGGGACAATCCACACATCCATCTGCTAGGAAGAATATTCTGGCTATCTGGTGAAAAAACTGATGTCTTTTGAGGCAGGATACTGCCATAAATTCAGTTACCTGTTTGTTGACCCAGTCCTTCCTGTGTTGTGAAGAAATGACTTTGATAGGATTTATGCTGTGGTGTCAGCCTCTTTGAGGAGCTAGTGCCTCCAGACTTGGAAGATGCAGTGGTACATCTCTTTCCCAAAATGCCATTCTTGAATTCAACATTTTGGATAACAATTACCCTACCTCCATCCTACACTTTTAAGGAATGTTGTTGAGATGATGGAGGGATCCATCTGGGAAAGGTGAAGAACATTTTTCTTTGATTGAGTTCAGTATGGAGACAGCTTTTGTCATGCTTGTTGATAACCTGTGGTAAAGTCAGGATGGAGATAGTGTGTCCATTCTTGTGTTTCTTGATCCTTCAGAGGCTTTCAATACCGTAAGTATAGCATCCTTCTGTATTGGTTCCAGGAACTGAGAATTGGAGGAACCTAACCCTAACCCTAATTTTATTTCTTCCTTTAATTCTAAGATGATGTTGGTTGGTGGGGGAAGAAAGAATTCTCTCAACCTTTCCTCAGAGTGTAAAATCTACATGAACCTGTTGGATGGGGTCACCTGCTTCTTTGAGATTTGGTTACACAATTGCATATTTTGATCTACAGTAAGTCAGACTTTCAAAATCTTGTTCCCTTGCCTGGATGGGGAGGAACCATCTCAGTCAGCGGTGGATTTCACTTATCTTCCCAAATGTGAATGCACAGTGCTCGCACATTATGTCGGGGCAGCGGGTGGAGCCTTCTGCAGCCGCTGATACAGTTGACCTGAACCGGAAAAAACCGGCTGAATACCACCTCTGATCTCAGTGCATATCAATGCACCTCAAGGTAGAGAAAAGTGCTGGTTATCTTAATGAAGAAAAAGAGGTGCAATCCAATGCAGCATAATACATAATTTAAGGTTCTGGATCAGTGTTAGGAAAACTCTGGTTCAATTCTGTACTCAGGAAATACATCTTGCTGGGTGACTTCAACCTACCATATTTTTTGGACTATAAGATGCACCTTTTTCCCTCAAAAAAGAGGGTGAAAATCTGGGTGCATTTTATACACTGAATACAGCTTCTTTGGCCTCCCCAAACACCACCCCTTTGCAAAAATGGCCATGCATAACCTTTAGGAGGCTTCCAGAGTGCTCTTGGGGACTGGGGAGGGCAAAAATGAGGGGGAAATGAGCTGTTTTGTGCTCATTTTTGCCCCCCCAGCCCCCAGGAGCACTCTATGTCTCCTAAAGGCTGTGCATGCCCTTTTTTTAATGAAAAACTGCAGAGTGCAAAAAAAAATTTTTTAATTTGCCTCTTCAAAATCTTGGTGCATCTAATATTCCGAAAAATATAGTATACACAATCTCTCAGTTCTGAGGCTAAATTAAAGGGAGATGTTTCATATGGATAGACTCGGAGAAACCCTGATGAGAATCATCAGACTGATAGTTCTCAGAATATATTCCAAGGCTTTTGAATTGATAGAAAGAACAAAATCCAGTTCAATTTGTGTATATTTTCTCATATGTAAATGTTTATACAATTGCAGCCTTTATCCTTAAGGGGCTGGCACAGCTGTGATATTATGATCAAAGTTACAATTGACCATTGTTTTTGTAAGCATTAGCATTTGGGGAGAAATGGAAGAACAGTTGTCTTTTGATTTAACAATCAGTCGCTACCAAGTTCACAATTTAGACAGTTCCTACATATGCCAATTTTCTTCTGGAAAGAAGAAATTCTGGGAAGAAAAAAAATTAAGATACAATGTGTCAGAAAACAATCAGCATTCCTTACCTTAGTCTAACCCTGGTACCTAAGAACATAAAATGAAGGAGCTAGAATATGCATTTGATCATAAAAAGGCAGGCTTCCACAAAATGAAAAAAATGTGGCAAATATTTTAGATAATAAGGGGCATGATTTCATCCTTGTAATTTTATCTCAGGAACATTACATCGATAAAATATTTGACAAACAATTATTCTAAGGTTTGGGAAAGAAGATGGTGATACCTTAGGTTATCAACCCATAAATATGGAATATGAATACTTAAATGAATAGTAAAGTAGGATGAGTACAAAAAGAGTTACCTGGAGCTATTTAAACTGAACAATTCTCTCACTTCCTTCTTACATATGATTTAGATTGACCTATTAAATAATGGTTCCTTAAGCTTTGAAATATAAGTGTGTTCCTTAGTGGATTGTGTGAATGCTGTAACAACACTAAACTAACCTTGTAATAATTTTATACAATCGTTATTTATTTAGTACGGTTATTAAACCAATTCAATGTGACTTACAAAGAAAACAAAATGCAACATTCAAATAGGAACCATCAGAAACTAAACAGAATGACTCAATTGTCCACTGCTGAGGAACTGCCACCATAGCTACTTCGAGGGTCTCCTTTATGCATGATCTGTTCCAAATTGAAAGACCAAAGAAAACCAAGGTAGGAGCCAAGTTTATCACAGGAGACATACTACCCCAAAGATGGGCAGGAGTGAGTAGGGAGTCTCATGTCCATGGTTCCTGGAGATAATATTCCATAAGAGAAAGAACTTGGAGAATGTTCATCCTACTTGATCTGGTTGGGTAGGCCCTAGCAAATGGGAATCCCAAAGATATCCAGGTGTAAGGATGTAAAGACTTTAAAGTGACACCTAGAACCTTGAACTCAAATGAAAACTCTGCTTGTTTTAACATATAGAAGAATTCGACACACATGTGTACACATATATCACACTATACCTTTTTCTACCTACCACCCACTAATGGATCTTTCTTGATGGAAACATTTCCTTACTGCCCACCAGTTTTTGTGCAAGTGCAGAATATTTTTTAGAAAGGAGAGTGTTTTTTTTAAAAAAAGAAATGTACATACATTTATCTTTTTGTTGTATTTGTGCTGATAAATAAATAAAGGGAGACTAGTATAGATCTATTTCAAGCTATTTAGCTCTCATCAGCTAGCCATACCCTTACTGGGATACTGATATTTGGGCATACCGGGGGTTGTAAAAGAAATCTAATTTATCTTTTTATTTCTACTTTATGCATGTTTATAATGTTTTTAACTTTATAAAGTTTAATTAGAAAACAATAAAGTAAATTGAAATTAGCTTTACTAGTGATTAATGAGATCTTTGAGGCTGATGCTGTGAGACTAAATATTTGATATCTGGTTTGATTTTCATAAGGAACAAATGAAGGTCTCCTCTTTCAGTGATATTCAGACGGTTTCTCTGTTTGCTCATAATATGATTAACAGCACTAAAACCTGATTCTACAAGATATGTGGTAGCTTCTGCCTGTCCCTGCTATCAGTTTCCACTCCTCCCCTTCCTTGTCCCATGTGTTTGCTTGTTTGCGTGCACGCGCACTTTGGTTTACTGATGTGTGCGCTCCCGCCTGCCCACTCGCTCAAAAGGAGGTTTTAACCTCCGAAGTCTGCCCACCTGGAATCCCAAAATGCCCACTAGTGGGTGGTAGGGACCAGGTTGACGACCCATGCATTAGACCATTAAAGGTAAGTCATAGTATACAATACACAGGAAAGGAGTAAGCTAAAGAAACTAGCAGCATAAAATAAGAAAAAGGAAAGTTTATTACTAGTTTATCCTAACACTATTTACTCTTCAGTTCCATACCTTTCTATCCTTGCAAAGGATCCTCATTTCCACTATTTCCAGAATTGTGTTTTATTAAAACAAAAAAACAAATTTTTTTTTTACTTCAGATAAAAATTTAAAGTCAAATACAGTGCACTGAAGATCTCAGAAGGCTACATTTTCTCCTTAAGTCAATGATGCACTTCAAAAGTTCTTAAATGAGTCTGGTAATTGTTAAAGCAAAGGCTTACCTGGACAGAGACACACATAGGATATTTTAAAACAATGGTTTGGAAGTTTTCCCAGAGAACTCTCATCTTGAACTAGTGCATGGGCTCAGTGAACCTACTGACTGTGATACTGCTAAAATAATGAGCATCTGGTGAGTTCACCTTTGCTGGTGAGGTCAAAGGAGAGCAGGAACCCTAGCAATAATTTTCAGTAACAAGGGATGCCAACTTATTTGTGGAAGGAACTTTGGTATGAAACTTGGAAGAAGACTATGACAAGCCTGTATTATTGTCAAGAAAGCTATATGGATCTGACTCTATTATTTAGACAAGGAGCCATGAGATGAATCTCTAGGGTTAGAAAAGATTTCACTGGCTGCACAGAAACTTCGCCGCCACGGCTCTTTTAAAACCCAGATCTGGGTTTTTCAATTTCCAGTTTTTTCTTTTAATGAAATCCAAGTTTTTCTATACATTTCATTACATTAATTTGTATGCATTAAATAGGTAAGAACATTTTTAGCTTAAAACTGATTTATTGTGCTTTTGTTATCTTTTTTAAAAATAGAATCTAGGTTTATTTGAGCATGACATATTGTTGTTGATGATGATGTTTTTCAGAAGCCCTGCTGGTAATCCTGCTGGAACTCATCATTTTAATTCAGATAATTACATGATATATATTCAGAGCATGTGGCCCTGTGAAGAGCTGCAATGGCATTGATATTCAAAGGGGATATCGGTAAGTATGCACTTAACTGTACCCCAGTACATGATAGGATTGTATTTATTAAAATTAGTGAATATCCAAATGTAAGATCCTATTATTGACACAATGGAGGAAAAGATGAAGACATTCTTTGCAAGCGGCAAAAAAAAATGCTGTATGAAATATCAAGAGACATGGGTGAGTAAGTTTTGCAAGCAATGTACATCAGTTTTGCAATGTGACATAAATGCAAATCTGGATAACACTGAATAGATAACATTAGAATCATAAAACAAAACAAAAAAAGAGAGAGAGAAGTGAAGCCAGGACACTTCCAGGTGCAGAATATGGAGTGGATCATTAATTATTGATATCAAATACAGAAGTTAAAATTAAAGAATGAAAGAAAATGGATGTGCCTGAAAGACATGATCTGGAAGATCTATATAATAGCAATAGCACTTAGAGTTATATACTGCTTCATAGGGCTTTACAGCTCTCTCTAAACGGTTTAAAGGGTCAGCATATTGCCCCCAACAATCTGGGTCCTCATTTTATTCACCTCGGAAGGATGGAAGGCTGAGTCAACCTTGAGCCTGGTGAGATTTGATCTGCGAAACTGCTGGCAGCCGGTGATCAGCAGAAGTAGACTGCTGTACTGCATCTAGCCACTGTGCCATTGTGGCTCACTAATCCAAATATAAGACCCATAAGCAGCACAATTTAGATGCTTAGCTAGGTGAAAGAGGATGGAAGAAATGTAGGGAAAAACTAAAAAAAATATTCACAGGAAATTCCAAAGTTTCACAACAGAAAAGATCTAAGTGGATTGCTGAAGAAAAGATTGTGATGGTAGGGACAGATTCAGGATGCAAGCCATAGGCAACAAAAAATATTTGAATTAACACAAAGCATCCAACATCAAAGAAGAAGGACTAGGGAAAATATATCAGGCAAGAACAGGAACAGAGAAAAGTAATGCAGGAAAAAAATGGAACATGAGAAGTCACAGGAGAATTTACAACTAACTGAATAACCATGGAGGAGATCTGATAGAGACAAATGAGGTTAAAGAAAGAGGGGGAAACTATATTGAGATTCTTTACAAATGATATTATAAAGTGACAAACATATTAGTAGAGAGAATATACTCAGGAAATAATTCAATTAGAATGTAGGGAATGACAGATAATAGAACAGCTGTGAAATAAGAAAGCACTTGATAGAAAAGAAGTACCCACTGTATCAAGGGGAGGAACTAATATGGCAACATGCTGACATCTGTATCAGAATTTTTTTTCTTCCTCACTAAGGCTTCATTTTTAAAATTTTATTTACTTATGTCTTTATTTAACTGGGCTGTTATCTTTTACACTCATGGATTTCAATGGGCTCATATATCTCAAACTTATCATTACTCCAATGGACTCTGAATGGGATATAAGAAAAGAACCTCACACCAATAGATTATTTCTTAACAAGCAAGAAATTGGAAATGCACATGGATATTTTTTTCAGCCACTAAAAGATTTGCTATGCTGAATCTTCTGTCTCTATATAGAGGCAAGATCTGTACTTACAACACACTTTTCAAAAGCTTCCCATCTAGATGAGTCAGAAGGCTCTTTCCAAGCACATTTCAAAATGAATTATGGATATATGTTTAAAAATTCATAAACTATAGCAACAATAATGATTTTATTTGAGAAACTTTAGACAATTTTGACTTGGAGCTTGATTTCCCCCAAAAATCAGTTGGCACTCTGGCTGGCCATCTCAATTAAGTATTTAATTTCATGGGATATTTCTACCACCATCGGCCACGGATGGAACTCTCATAAAGTCTAACATAGTTTTTAGTATCATCTTCCTAGTAATCTGAAAAATTACATGTTTTTTTTTCAGTTGGAATGAATATGTTTACCTATCTCCAAATTAGACTAAATGTTAACATGTAACATGGTTGAGATTAAGTCCAGGGTTCAGTAGACCAGTTTCTTCACTGCAATTTTACTGAACACAAAATGTCTTCTCTCCTCTTGCTTCCATTGTCTTTTTATAAAAGATTAGTAATTACGTTCCAATCTTTGGATATTTCTTTTAATTTATTGTGTGCAAGGTAATCTGGGATTTAAATCTTTGTTCATTGTACCAATTTTTAAAGACACTCCTGGTTTTAAAAACCCAACCTTCAAAAAGCAATGTTTGTTTTCAGTCTGACCTTGAACAGAAGAAACAAATCAACATCCTTCTGGTGGTTGCCATACCAAGGTAACCCCTTTCATTGCCCAGAAAGAATTGGCATTCTTTCAAAGAATCTGCCTTCGTGCATTCAGTTACAATAAGTTCCTTTAAAGTATTCATAGCACACAGAGAATGTACATGAAGCTATAAAGACTTTCAAATATAGAACATACTTGGATCAATGCTCAAATTGCTGCTAAATGTATTCATAAACTAGCCCCTGGGAGCCTTTTAGGAATGGATAATATAGCATCAACAGAATTTATACAAGAGGATCTAATTTTAATCTGCACCTCCTGGTTTATGTTAAAATCATATGCTTTGTGAATTCTCTTCAACTGAGCCTTTACATTCTTATTCTATTCTGTCATATCATGAACAATTGACAACTTTCTCTAAGGCTGCCCACTTAGTAGCTGATATACAGATTAATCAGTTTTGCAATCCAGATCTAGATGAATAGTGTATGAAAGAGTACTAATACTTCCATGTTGGTGAGAATTTGCCGGTGACATCATCATTGCCTGAAGAACGTCCAGTTGGGGCACCTTTTGCATCCTTGTAAAGTTGCCCACCGAAGTGATCCCAATTTATCTATTTGCAATTGCCCATTTTTGAACTGCTGGATCAGCAGGAGCTAGAGTATGTGAGGGGAGCTCACTCCACCCTGCAGCAGCAGACAGGTCCCAAACAGGAGCCTGATTATCAGTCCAGAATTCTAAACCTGTGAGCCACCGTGCTCCTTTATGAAAGAGCAAATTGATTGAGCTGTTTGATCAGAATTTTTTGTGATAATATTAGTTCAAAACTCTATTCGAAAATCCAGCTTGCTTCTCTACTAAATTAATCTTATGGAAGTCTCCATCTTCCACTAAACTAATTCCTTTTACTACAGGTCTTCCATCTGCAAAGCTAACTGCATTGGGATTTGTCTCAACGACCACAGCCCTCTCTAGTCACAAGCAAGCTTTCCTGTCCAGTATTATGGCAACTCACCTACAAATACCTTCTTACCTTAGGGGTATCATAGCAAGAGTCCAGTTTTAGTCACTTTGAAATCTTAACTTCCTCTCTATGCTAATATTGAATAGCTTTGCATCTACCCTCACTAAATCATCGGGTCTAGAAAAGCTTCTAACTTTCTATCCATTACTTATTGCTGCCAATGGGGAGCACAAGTCCTTTTAACAACATCAATCCCAGGTTGTCACCTGAACCACAAGCTATAAATTAAATAAACAAATGATTGTCACATAGCCTTTCTATTACTGACAAGAATGATCAGGTCACTGATAATGTTGCCAAATTTGGCTATAGGATTTACTTGAAAAATGGAAAAGAATGATGTATCGTGAAGAATAAATTTTCCCTATGTTAATGATTTGTCAGTCTTTTTGTGTTTATTGGTTTAATGAGCCTTTGGCCACAACAGCATTTTTTTATTGGACTGAATTTCTTATTGCTACAGGAATATAAACTGTTCAAATGCGACTTAGAAAATATTTTACATATACTGTGTGTGTGTGTGTGTGTGTGTGTGTGTGTGTGTGTGTGTGTGTGTTTGTATACATGTGTCTGGATGTTTGTGGGTGGGTGGGTGGGTGAGTGTGTGTATGTATGTATGTGTGTGTGTGTGTGTGTGTATGTATCTGGGTGTGTGTTTTTTTTTCGTAGATTTTCACAGGTGTAGGTATGATGGTCTTGTTGTATTCAGGTCTTTTCCCGTGTAAGATTGAATTTGTCTTGGCAACATTTCAGCGAGGTTTCACTCACTATCTTCAGGCTGGGTTTTGGGCTTAAAGTGTGATCGGAGCTGCCGTCTTTCTATGAATCTTAGTGGGGTTGTGTGGAGTGCTGGTTTTGTTTCAGTAAATGGAATGATTGGTTGTGTTCGTAGACTCCTTGGGTTTCTAGCTGGATTTTGTCTTTGGGGTTTCTTAAGATGTTGGCTATTTTTTGGTCAGTGTTCAAGGCTGCCTTGATATTGTGTTTGTGAAGAATTTTGCTAATTTTATCTGTGGTGCCTTTGATGTAAGGGAGGAAGGTGATGCTGTTGTGTTCTGTGTCTCAGTTCTTGGGGGGAGTCTCCCTTTGGATTAGGTTGGTAACTGTTTTTCTTTGGAATCCATTGGAGATTAATATGTTTGTGAAAGTTTGTAATTCAGTTTTCAGGTGGTATTTGTCAGCTAGGGGTTTGGTTCTGGAGATGAGAGTCTTAGCTACATAGTTGTGCAGGGTGGTGATGGGATTGTGCGTTTAAGAAGCGGTTGGTGTGTGTTTTTTTCGGTAGATGGTGTGTCCTAGGAAGCCAAAGACAAAATCCAGCTAGAAAACCAAGGAGTCTACGAAATACCATGCAAAATTTGCCCTGCAACATACATAGGACAAATGAACAGAAGAATAAATGCAGGCATCGCAGAACACAAGACAATCTCTTACACGGGAAAAGACCCAAATACAACAAAACCAGTATGTATGTATGTATGTATGTATGTATGTATGTATGTATGTATGTATGTATATGTGTATGTGTGTGTGTGTGTGTTTGTTTGTTTTTTTTGGTGCTGATAAATAAATAAAGGGAGACTAGTATAGATCTATTTCAAGCTATTTAGCTCTCATCAGCTAGCCATACCCTTACTGGGATTCGAACCTGTGCTGTATCCCAGTAAGAGTATGGCTAGCTGATGAGAGCTAAATAGCTTGAAATAGATCTATACTAGTCTCCCTTTATTTATTTATCAGCACAAATAAAAAATAAATAAATAAACACAAATATAACAAAGGCAACAGTAAAAATATTGGGTTTCTGTCGTGATGGACTCTTGTGACAAGCCGATTGACAGATGATGGAAGCAGTTAGCTTCCTCCCATAATTGGGGCTTACCAGGGGTTGTGACTATATATATGTGTGTGTGTGTGTGTGTGTGTGTGTGTGTCTATACATATATTTATATATATGTGTGTGTGTGTGTGTGTGTGTGTGTGTGTGTGTATGTTCTGAAGAAGAAAAACTAAGTGGTCACTGAGGATCAACATCAACTTGATGACACAATGCATAAATGATGAGAGATGTAAATTCACACACACACACACAAACATAATTAAAAATGAAATGAGCAACTTGCTAAACTGTGGCACTAGCTCCTCATGATATTAGAAAAGAGCTGGCATAGAGAAAGAAATGCCAAATGAACAGGCAGGTTTTACAAAACAGAGAGGGACATACATTCAGTTAGCAAATGTAAGCTGGATAATGGAAAGCTTAAGAGAATACAGAAAGACTATTTATCTTTGCTTCATTACCTTTGATTATGTAGACCATGCTACTAATGGTATATCAGAACCCAGTGATTACACTGCTGAGGAATATTTACTAAGAACCACAATTACTGCAAGAAACAGATGTTAAGAAATAGGATAGTTCAGAATAGGACAGTGAGTGAACCTGGGAGCATATTGTTCCCATAGTTGTTTATCTAACATAGCAAATACATTGTCTCCACATATGTTTAACAGCAAATATATTATCAAAATGGCAGGAGTGGAAGAGATAACAGCTAACCTTGGAAGTTGAAACTAACCATTTGAAATAGATGGATGACTTCATTAGCAGAAAATAAATAAAACTCAGATGGAGTCATTTTGAAGGTAAAATAGAAAGTGAAAGATCACCATTGAAGTTAAATATTAGGAAATCAAGATAATGTCAGTCTTCATGCTGAGGGAATTTACAGTGTCAGTAAGGAACTGAAGACGGTAGATAGTTTTGTTTCCTTAGGTTCAGGAATAGATAAAGATGGACTGTATGCAGTAGGAAAAAAAGAGAGAGATTAATGCTAAGGAAGAAGACAATGACAAGTGAGGGGAAAATCATGAAGGATAAGGCCATTCCAATGATAGCAGTGATGAGAACAGTTAAAGTAATGATAATGTTGGCTGTGAAAACTGGCCACAAGATGAGAACCTATGTAGACACTTCAAGTTATAGTTTGGAAATAGCTTTTAAGAGTACTGTGGATTTTGGCAAGATGGTCTTGGACCAAAAGAAGATTGACTGCTCACCTAAAGTGATGATGAGCAAGTAAAAACTCAAAGGATATTTAATACAAGCAGATAATGGATTAGAAAAAAGCTATTATGCTTGCAGGAGAAGGGAGGAGAAAGAAGTAGAAGAGGAGGAGGAAGATAACAGATGAAACAAGTAGAAGAGGTGGAAGGCAAGAGATCAATTTAATTTACTGAAATGTCCTAAAAGGGGCAATAGATTATTCCTACAGACATACTTGGAATATTTGTCCATTCATCAACAGGAATCAAACAAGGTTAATAGCATCTAAATACCTAGATATGTAAAAGGAACCCATACAACATAGCTAAAATGTCAATTCTACCAAAATTGAGTAGAACAATATAGACTGGACCATCTATTCTTGCCTCCACTAACATATAGTAGCCACCCGGGTATATTTAAAAAGTTTCCAGACATGGACGCTCTACTGCTCCTGTGTAACTACTACATTAAGAAGGATGCTGGAATGACTCATCAAGATTAATAGTCTCCACAATTTATTCCAGGTCCCTTTTAAAACACAATGGCCATCTTCATATCCAGAGTAGCAAATCAAAAATTGCATTACACAAAGGAGTACTTATCTTGTATAGTGTGAATCCTTCTACACAAATATGGAAGTAAGGATGAAGCCGTCCTCACATTTGCTGTATAAGAAACAAATTTGCCTTATTACAGAAGTAATAAAAGTCAATTGCTATCAAAAGATTCTTAAGAGGTAGAAATAGTGTGAATTTTCTCCTCATTAGAATCTTTTGACCCCATTCAGTCACTTATGACATAACCCAGTTTATAAGACCATTTATACTTTAGGTACCTTATACATGACATATTTCACAAACAGCCACAGGCCCTCTTGAGAGCTCAGGAATAATTGTGCTTAGCAGTTTGCTGGTACTTACATCTGTACATCTGTAATACACACCCTAAGCAATCCATTTGAACAAGCTGTACATTGCTTGCACACTTTTATCTGAGAGAAGAAACGCCGGAGGAGACGCCTAGAACACTTGTGGAGGTCCAATAAGTCCGAGGCGAACCGAGCACTTCTGACTACCTGCACCAAGGATTACATCCGGGCACTGAGAGCTGCCAAAAGAACGCATATCTCCGCCTTGGTAGCGTCCGCCGAGTCACGCCCAGCCGCCCTGTTTAGGATTACCCGCTCCCTCCTTAATAGGAGGGACGTAGGAGACCCCTTACAGGGTAGGGCTGAGGACTATGCCCAGTTCTTGGCGGACAAAGTCGCTCGGTTTCGGTCGGACTTGGACTCCACCGCTGTAGATCCAGCCAGGACACAGGAGGATTACTTGGCAAACCATCTCTGGGTTGAGTTTCAGGATGTTGCCTCTGGGGATGTGGACAAGGCCATTCGAGCTGTGAGCGCCTCCACCTGTATTCTGGACCCGTGTCCCTCCTGGCTGGTTGCCAACAGCAGTGAGGTGACACATGGCTGGATCCAGGCGGTCGTGACCGCCTCCCTTCGAGAGGGGCACTTCCCCGCCGCACTTAAAACGGCGGTGGTGAGACCCCTCCTGAAGAAACCATCCTTGGATCCAGCCATTTTAAACAACTATCGTCCTGTCTCCAACCTCCCCTTTGTTGGGAAGGTTGTTGAGAAGGTGGTGGCCTTCCAGCTTCAACGGGCCTTGGAGGAAGCTAGTTATCTTGACCCCTTCCAGTCCGGCTTCAGACCTGGTTACAGCACAGAAACCGCTTTGGTCGCATTGACCGATGATCTCTGGAGGGCCAGAGATGGAGGCCATGCGTCCATCCTGGTTCTCCTTGACCTCTCGGCGGCTTTCGATACCATCGACCATGGTATCCTTCTGCGACGACTGCGGGAGGTGGGGGTGGGAGGCACTGTTTTGCAGTGGTTCTCCTCCTACCTCTTGGACAGGTCGCAGTCAGTGTTGGTTGGGGGGCAGAGATCGTCCCTGAGGCCCCTAACATATGGGGTGCCGCAGGGTTCGGTCTTATCTCCCCTACTATTTAACATATACATGAAACCGCTGGGCGAGATCATTCGGAGGCACGGGATAAAATACCACCAATATGCGGACGATACGCAACTGTATCTGTCCGCCCCGTGCCAACTCAATGAAGCGGTGGACGTGATGAACCAGGGTCTTGAGGCCGTTAAGAACTGGATGAGCGCTAACAAACTGGTACTCAACCCGGACAAGACCGAGTGGCTGTTTTGTTTCCCTCCCAAAAATTTGGCCAATGTTCCATCACTCAGGCTGGGGGGTCAAATTTTATACCCCTCAGATAGGGTCCGTAACTTAGGAGTCCTCCTGGACCCACAGCTGACTTTTGACCACCATTTGTCGGCTGTGACCAGGGGGGCATTTGCCCAGGTTCGCCTGGTCCGTCAGCTACGGCCCTACCTGAACCGGGAGGCTCTCGCAACAGTCACTCGAGCCCTTGTGATCTCTAGGCTGGAATACTGCAATGTGCTCTACATGGGGTTGCCCTTGAAGGGCATCCGGCGACTGCAGTTAGTTCAGAATGCAGCCGCGCGAGTGATAGCGGGCGCACCGTGGTTCGCCCACATAACACCCATCCTCCGCGAGCTGCACTGGCTACCTGTTGATCTCCGGGTGCGCTTCAGGGTATTGATGACCACCTTCAAAGCACTCCATGGTAGTGGATCTGGGTACTTGAGAGACCGCCTTCTGCCGATTACCTCCCTCCGACCGATTAGATCGCACAGACTGGGCCTCCTCCGAATCCCATCTGCCAGTCAATGCCGACTGGCGACTACACGGAGGAGAGCCTTTTCTGTTGCAGCTCCGACCCTGTGGAACGACCTCCCCGTCGAGATCCGCACCCTCACCACCGTCCAGACCTTCCGCATAGCCCTCAAGACCTGGCTATCCCATCAGGCCTGGGGATAGGTTCCCAATTTACCCGCCCGAGTGTTGACTGTTGAATGCAAGTTGTGTCTTATCATTTTACTTTGTTCACATATTGTTTGTTTTTGTATTGCACCCCCTTCCCTACGATTGTAAGCCGCCCTGAGTCCCCTCAGGGAAAAGGGCGGCCTATAAATCCCAATAAAATGAAATGAAAAATGAAATCTGATATTGGTTTGGTTCACATACTGTAGTTTGTTAACTATGGTTTATCACAAAACACACTTATTATATAAACTGCAGTGGTCAGGTTAACAAATAATATTTAACCATAAAATTAAAAATCATAGTGGTTAGGTTCATAAACAATAGTTTGGTTTGTTTAATCAGCTTGATTTCTGAACTATCATTACGATGTTATATTATATGCAAATTGTGACATTCTTCTTTAAAACTATCCTTCTAAAAATAATGTGTGAGTGGAACCTGATGAGACTGATGGCTACAAGCAATCATCTTTCCTGGGATACCCCAAAATTGATGAATAGATTGGTGTCTTTTAAAAAGTGTTTCTGCATTCCCACACCAGTTTGTGCCTGTTGCATGACAATCCAGAACTAGGATTTTGTCACTTTCCAGGTCATTTTTCCAAGAAGAAATTTAAATATTCCAAGAAGACACATAAAAATATTCCTTTTCACTTAACAGCACTGCCTAGTATGGTTTCTAATTTTCTAATTATCAGACTACTTGTATTCACTTGAATTTTATCCTTGCTGCAAATGCTATGGCATTCATCTCCTCAGAGAATCCTGTCCAACAGTCTTAGTGATGGTTAGATGCTTGCTGTAAGAAGCTTCAGAACTTCATGGCATGCTTCTATTACTATAGTAGGAGAGATGCCAGAAAAGTTCTAAACAAAAATATTGTCCTTTGCGAATGAGTTGCCTGGATTTGGTCTGTTTTCTTCATTTCTTTTGTTAGCTCAGTGTTTCATGAGCAGTGAACAGGGTGGGGAATTGTTGACTTTGCTTCAAAAAATAGATTTCTTTTTCACAGTGGATAATAGGATTGTTCTGTTTCCTTGGAATACTGTGCTTGGTGGATTATCATAGTTATTTCAAAAATGTGAGTCATCCAAGATTATTTTTCATCGAGTGCCATCTCATCAAGCCAATCATTTGGGAGGGTAGTAAAACAAGACATTCAGATCTTTTGCTGTCTCCTCTTCTAAGCTTATGTTGGCACAGACAGTAAGCAAGGAACTGAACAGTTCCACTCATTCTCTCTGCCTGATATGTAACAGAAGGAATGTTTTAAAATATTTATTCAGATATGTTCAAGAATTTGGGGGAAATTGTTTTCTATTAGAAGCAATTTTTGTCAGACTCCAACTGACTTAGCTGACCCTTTGATTGTAGAAGTGTAATGTGAAGATATACCTTTTGTACTATATTCTGTCAAACCATTGTTCCAACATCTGGACCACATCAATGACTGGCAAAGACTCTGTGTGAATTTGGACAGAAAACTTTCCAACTCTATTATATGTGATCTTTTTCAACAGGAGAATAAAACTGTAACCTTGCTAATGCAAAACATATGCATGCATCTCCCCCATTTCATTTTCATGGATACCTTATAGATATTTACACTCAATTGCGATAATATTATTCTCACAGCATTGGCAATGTAATTCTGCCTTTTAATTCTGGAGATCAATGCAAAATGTTAGGAACCATTTTCCAGCATGGTTGTCGGTTCTGAGAATATTTCTATTTTTCAGTTTTTCATTTCTACCCATAACAAAACTTAAGCCTCCAAAAAAACATAGACGAGATAATAAAAATATGTAAAGAATGATCCAATATTACTAAAGGAAGATGTTTTGCTATTATCTAAGTAAAATAACAAATACAACTAAATATTGCTCAGAGTTTCCATATTTGGGGCCAAATCTTCCTGTCTTTTTTTTTTAATTTAACAATTCCATTTCAGCTTTGTAGAGAGCTGCATGCTTAACCATTATTTACCATTTAAATACATACTAGTATGTATTTATTCAATTCAATTCAGGTGTCACCCAACTCAACCCAATCTGAAGCAGTTCACAATATAATATACAATAAAAGGATAATACAACACAAAACAAGTGCATCAGCTCAACTCGTTACTCCAGATTATCAGATTTTGGGTACATATTATCAGCTGGGTTAAAATATTTTCTTCCAGCCCATAAGAAGACACAAAGATATGCTGGCATGTTTAGTCTAGTAGACACTCTTTAAAAAATACTTCAGTAAAGTAGGATTGTCCTAGCTGCTTACTGCAGGGCAAGTTACTGAGCACTGGTAGACTCTTCTGCCAGTCCAAAAAGCATTCAGTAGGGTTGGGGAAGGAGGCAAGTGTTGACAAAAAAATGAAGTGGCAGATTTAACTATTTATCAGAATTTACGGTGGTGTGGATGACTGCCAAGGACAGTCAAGAAAACAAATAAATGTGTTGTCAAATGTATCAGATCAGATCTGAAAAGGTTCAATCAGAGCAACTGGATCAAAGTTTGTCCAACAAACTTTGCTCCAGTTGCCTTGATTTAACCTTTTCAGATAGCTTTAGCTTGGATGATTGAGTGTTCACTGATATATATCATTTCAGAATTCTCTCTCAAGGCACAAATGACCAGGCTCAGTTTATTCTGTTTCAGATGAATTAGGGTCTGTGAAGAAGGCTCTAATGCTGGGAAAGTGAGAAGAGAACACAAGAATGAGCAGCAGGTGGATTGATTTAGTTACAGTGGCAATGTGTGCACTGTTGAAAGTTCTGAAGAGCCTGGTTAAGAGCAAATCCCACTGAAGAAAATCTATGTGGTCACTAAAAATCAACACCAATTTTATGACACATAATTAATCAAAAAAGGGATGCAGTGGCTCAGTGGCTAAGATGCTGAGCTTGTTGATCAGAAGGTCAGCAGTTCAGTGGTTCCATTACCTAGCACCATGTAATGGAGTGAGCTCCCATTACTTGTCCCAGCTTCTGCCAACCTAGCAGTTCGAAAGCATGTGAAAAATACAAGTAGAAAAATAGGGGCCACTTTTGTGGGAAGATAGCAGCGCTCCGTGCACCTTCGGCATTGAGTTATGCCGGCCAGATGACCACGGAGATGTCTTCGAACAGTGCTGGCTCTTTGGCTTAGAAACAGAGATCAGTACCATCGCCTAGAGCTTGAAACGACTAGCATGCATGTGTGGGGGAACCTTTACCTTTACCTTAATCAATCAATCAATCACAATGTTTAAATATAAGTGCTACTGTAGCAATCATGATGCAACATGTCAAATTCATATACATATTGGCATGCCGGTTGCTTTAGGAGTCATGGTCTAATGTATTTTCTAACAATCTTGGCACTATTTTAGAAACCAGAGAGTTTCTGGTTTGTGTGATATCCTCAAAACAGTCAGAATATTTGTAACTCAAGGTTGAATTATGGGGTCCTTGCTATGCTCTGAACTTGATTGTTTTCTTGAAGACATTTCATTACCAAACTGGGCAACATCATCAGTGCTAGAAGGAAGTGGGGTTTGCTTTCATTTTATATTCTCGTGGCCTGTCTGTCAGAATTGACAGGAGTGGTCTTGGTGTTTCTTGATATATAATGATTGTTACGTAAAGAGGTCAGCTAGGAACTTTCTGACAGGTCACACCATGGAAATGCTGGTCTACCAATATTTTTTAGCAATATTGATGCTTCTTCTCTTCCCCTAATATCATATTAATTCACTGACTGGCCTTTTTCCATCAGTCTCTTGTTGTAAGGTATTAATGGGAGATCTGAAAATTAATGGAAAGAGAGAGAAGAAGATACAAAAAATACAAAACTGGGAGGAAGCATTTCAAATAATTAAAAAGGTTCTGCCTTAATGAACTCACTATAAATTAGTACTGAAAATTCTTGTAGTTGTTTCCAAGATCTCGTGTTTAACCCAGAGTAACTTTAAAGCTATCTTCCTGAAATCAATGCAGTTCTTGATCATGGCCAGCTTGTGAGGATTAATATTTGCTTTGGCAACCATCAGATTTGTTATCTTCTTATTTAGTGATGGTGAGAACTAGCTTGCAGTTGCATAATGAAATGTGTTTTTAACAAAAATCAGTTGATGTAGTCAAGCCAAAATTAGGGAGATAGATGATCACACACCCTGCAAGTCCATCTCTCCAGAAATGTAAATCACGCTCACTAGTTAAAAGCAGGAACTTCAAGGACAAAGCATTGGTAAATAAATAGGCTTGATGTTAGAAATTAAACAAGTCATGCAATAAAATTGCAGAAGGTCAGCCCAATACAAAACATAGAAATCAAACCATATGTGTTGGGACCTAAGGTTTAAATTCTTTGTTTTTAATCCCCCCCCTTTTCCTATCAGTGAATTTCAGCCATTCTTTTCCAAAACCTGAAAGTCAACCTCTGTTTACACAATGGTTCTGCCAGATCCTGCTTCCTATGTCACCAACTTCTGACTCATCTCCACCCATATGCTTTGTAAAATCCTTTTTTTAATGCTTAAACATCCCGAGCCCATGTCCATAGTATTTTCAGAATTAGGATATATATATTTATATTATCATTAATACAACTAGAAAGCAACTGATTTTTGCATATTTTATACATTAGGTCATCTAGGTGTGTGTGTGTGGGGGGTCAACCTGAGCTAAACAAATCTAACAATATTTTAAAAATAAAATAAAATACATATATTTTCCATTTTAAAAATGCATTGATGTGATAGTAAATCTCAATCTATTTCCATACAATGCAATCTGACAAAATTAATGGACCAAAGGAATGCTGTGGATAAAATTTACTTGGACTTCAGTAAGGCATTTAATAAAGTAGACCATAACCTACTACTAGATAAAGTAGAAGAATGTGGCTTAAAGAGCATCACCACCAGATGGATTCGTAACTGGCTGACCAACCACACTCAACATGTAGTCCTCAATAGAACTGGATTTACATGGAGGGAAGTATGCAGTAGGGTACCCCAAGGCTCTGTTTTAAGGCAAGTACTTTTCAACATACCCCTTCATGGATTACTGCCTCGTCTTGGCGAAGGGGCTTGTGTAGCTCAATGAAGCCATGAGCTATGCCGTACAGAGCTCTCCAATTCAGACAGGTCAAAGCAGAGAGCTCTGACAAAATGTGATCCACTGGAGAAGGAAATGGCAATCCACTCCAGTACCTTTGCCAGGAAAACCCCATGAACAGTACCAAAAGGCTCAGGCCTGGAGGAACATTGTCCATGAGCTCACGAAGGGTCGGACACAACTTTGCAACTAACAACAACTATTCAATATCTTCATCAATTATTTGGATGAGGGAATAAATGGGGAACTCATCAAATTTGCAGACAACACCAAGCTGGCAGGAATAGCCAACACTCCAGAAGACAGGCTTAAGACACAGAAGGATCTTGACAAACTTGAACATTGGGCACTATCTAATAAAATGAAATTCAATGGTGAAAAGAGTAAGGTTCTACATTTAGGCAAGAAAAACGAAATGCACAGGTACAGTATAGGTGGTACCTTGCTCAATAGTAGTAACTGTGAGAGGGATCTTGGAATCCTAGTGGACAACCATTTACTGTAAATATGAGCCAGCAGTGTGCAGCAGCTGCCAAAAAGCCAACACAGTTCTAGGCTACATAAGCAGAGGGATAGAATCAAGATCACGTGAAGTGTTAATACCACTTTATAATGCCTTGGTAAGGCCACACTTGGAATACTGCATTCAGTTTTGGTCACCACAATGTAGAAAAGATGTGGAGACTCTAGAAAGAATGCAGAAAAGAGCAACAAAGATGATTAGGGGACTGGAGACTAAAACATATGAAGAACGGTTGCAGGAACTGGGTATGTCTAGTTTAATGAAAAGAAGGACTAGGAGAGATATGATAGCAGTGTTCCAATATCTCAGGGGTTGCCACAAAGAAGAGGGAGCCAAGCTATTCTCCAAAGCACCTGAGGGCAGAACAAGAAGCAATGGGAGAGAAGCAACTTAGAACTGAGGAGAAATTTCCTGACAGTTAGAACAACTAACCAGTGGAACAACTTGTGTCCAGAAGTTGTGAATGCCCCAACACTGGAAGTCTTTAAGAAGATATTAGAAAACTATTTGTCTGAAATAGTATAGGGTTTCCTGCCTATGCAGGGGGTTGGACTAGAAGACCCCCAAGGTCCCTTCCAACTCTATTATTCTACAATATTCTGTTTTGTTATTCTTCATAATAACATGTTTCTATTCTAATTCTATTCTATTCTACTCTATTCTGAATGTTAATTGCAGTATTTCAGTAAAGAAGCATTCTGTATCCTCCCTTGAGAGACTGTCATGTTAGAACATGAAAGAGAATTAAAGATGGGGTGTAGAAGAAGTGGTCTTTACTGTTTCCGATCTGCCTGCAAGACTTGAGACCCTAAATCTTATGCTCAGTTCACAGCAATATGTTAAAGTCAATTATTAGGTGATTATCAAATTGTATTTAAATGTTTGTCAAATGTAATAAAAGCTACCTGAGAAGCAAAATTTGAACTGATCTGAGATTTCTTTACCAGTATTAAAGTCAGTGAATTTTAAATCAAGTAAGAACTCTATTCCAACTTACACCAATTTCTGCACTGAGGATTTTCCAGCTAAAAAATATTCACTTTAAGTTACCACTAATAACAGATTTGTGACTCCATTTAAAAATTGCTTCTTGTGCTTCATGAAGCATTACTGACTGCAAATGGAACAGACATGTGAACATAACACCAAAAAAATGCATGTCTTAAGAACTTGGCAGAGGAATACTCCTGTAAGTTTTCTACTCTTTTTACGAAGGAAAATCTGCTTTAGAAATCCTTTCAAAGAAGAGAATTTCTGAAGAAGTCTCAGGGTGGAAATGAGAGGTTTTTGTGTTTCTTTAGTTGTAGTTTTCAGTCTCCTTCACATTTCACAATTCCATTCAATCTCAGAAGAAGAGCACTCTTTTGGTGTGGCCTTTTCAGTAGAGGTGTCACCATGACCAGCAAGGGGGAAATGTCTCCTTCCCCTGGAGTAATACTACATTTTGCTCTTCTCATCCATTTAAAGGATTTCAAAGTATCATTTGCACCATTTTTTGAACATATGGTTTCTTTCAAAAGATCACAAGGCATTGTGGGTCTCCAATCCCCCTTTTTGGAACCTACAGAACCAGCTGAGACTGCTAAATTTTAGGGGTGTGACAACCAAAATCAGCAGTGTGGTTTTTTGCTTTTTAGAATTTAAAAAAGGCAATTCTCATTCTTCTTTGCTCTGTCTTGCTCCTTCTGTCTGAAAGCATGCTGATCTCCCCTCTTGTGATTTGAAGAGAGAATGACAAGACTTCCTTGCACATCCTTACAGTTGGTGAGAATAAAAGCACTATCTCATAATAAAGGAGGGAGCAGGGTTTTCTATCTAGGTAGCCCCCACCACCCACATCAAACAAAGGGGCAAGAGAAAGGGGGGGATTCTTAATCAGTTTCTCTGTTGCCAAAAGATGATCCACAATGAGTGCAAATGTTGCTGCAAATCTTCAGGAAAGCTGATGTGTGTTTGTGTGTAACTGTCTTTCTATATTTGTACTGTAAAAGTCCAGGTTTCTATATGGTGCAGACTGTTACTTAAGTGCTGAACGGGTAGAATTTTTTGTATTTACTCAGATGATAGAGAAAAATCTCTATAAAATACAAAGTTAGCACTAGCAGGAGAAATATTTAGATAGAGGAAGAGGAGAAAAGATACATTTTCCCTCCAGATGGGTTAAATTTAAAAAGTTGACTTTAATCAAAAGGGGAAACATTCAAGTGATCCCCTCAGAGATTAGAATGGTTCCATCAGTGGTGGGATTCAATTTTTTTTACTATCAGTTCTGTGGGCATGGTGTGGCATGGCTTGGTGGGCATGGCTTGGTGGGCATGGCAGGGGAAGGATACCGCAAAATCCCCATTCCCTGCCCACTCCTGAGGAAAAGATATTGCAAAATCCCCACTCCTGAGGGAAAGATACTGCAAAATTCCCATTCCCTCCCCACCCGGCTCCAGGGAAAGAATACTGTAAAATCTCCATTTCCACCCCACTCTTGGGCAAGAATACTGTAAAAACTCCATTCCCTTCCCACCCCACTGACTAACCTGCTTTCCAGCTCTGTTCTACTGTGCAGAACAACAGTAGAAGACCCAGCTGATCAGCTGGGATGCTGATCATCTGGGACTTGGGAAGCAGCAAATAGATGGGGGAGGACCCAGCCAGTTCTCATAACTACTCAAAAATTCTGCTACCAGTTCACCAGAACTGATCAGAACTGGCTGAATACCACCTGTGGGTCCTTTCCAAAGGCTTTTAAAAACCTGGTTGTGTTGTTCCCAAGGCCAGAGCACTAAATGTGTTAAGAGTCCCATTTTCTAACTTTGTTAACTGACCAAGTATTTTGGCTGTTGTATGTATTTATTTTGGACATTTGAATTAAGTAAATAAATAGCAGGCCTCCCCTTGCAGCATTCTTCACTACTGTACTAAATTCATAGACAACTTTCCCTCTAGAAATTGAAGATCCTGGACATGGTACTCTCTCCTTTTTTTGTTTTTGTTTTCCCCAAACCAATTCTGTGAGGTCATTTTGCTGAGAAAAGGTGACTGATCCAAAGTCACTCAGCCAGATCTCATGGCTTAGGGTGAGTTTGAACCTGGAGCTCTCTTAACTTAGTTGAACATCTAAATCACTAGATCATTGTTTTAAATGCTGATTGGTCTTTACAGGGAGGAGATCAGACCTTGTAAAATGACAACTACAAATTAGGAATATATTAAAAAATTGTTGTGAATTTGTTTTTATATAAAATGATCTTATGATCCATCTATATGAACTCAGCCATAACACAGAACAATGGAGTTCCCTAATGTCCCTCTTTTTTTCCCCCTAGAAAGTTGCTAAGAAAAACTCATATGCATTCTTGTAAAGTACAAAACAAGCTATATTTTAGAAAGCTGCACATAAAATCAGTAATTCTTTGTGAAATGTGTCTAAAAACTAAGACTGGGGTACTTGTGCAGATAGAGCATGCATTGAAGAAAATATACAGCTTCAGAATGGGGAAAGCCATACACACACACACACACACACACACACACACACACACACACACACCAATGTATATACAATCTTTTGAACAACCGCAAATTTGGGGGGCATATTTTCTTTAAAGCTGCATTGAAAACTGAATAACATTGCAGTATGTGCAGCATTTAAAAGAATCCAAATGTACTTCGCTATGGATTCTTGATTCAAGATGTGGTAAATCTAGTTACACTTGGAGATTCTCTTTTTTGATTAACAGATCACAGGATTTTGGTCCCAAAGTCCCATCCTGGTGACATTACTGAATCTATGGTCTGTAGTCAGCATACTGCCCAGCCATGATCTTTATTTGTGTTAGAAGCACATTCAAATTATAGACATATAACCTTCAATAACCCAGTCAAGATGACACACAAGCCATATGACTTCCTATCTGTGTTTGCCTTTTGATTCACCAGGAACTTGAATTAAGAAGCTTTTTATTATCCAAAAAGAAGCAACATCCCTAGGGATGGGGAGATGTATTCATACATTATAGGTAGTCCTTAACTTAGGACCACCAACATTTCAGCCCAAAATTTCAGTTGCTAAGTGAAAAATTTGTTAAGTGAGTTTTTGCCCCATTTTATGATCTTTTTGCCATGGTTGTTAAGTGAATCACTACACTTATTAAATTAGTAACAAGGTTGTTAAGTAAATATGGATTCCCCATTATCTTTGCTTGTAAGAAGGTCACGAAAGGTGATCACATGACCCCAGGACACTGCAATCATCATACATATGAGTCAGTTGCCAAGCATCTGAATTTTGATCACATGTCCATGGGGATGCAGTCCGCCCTGTTGCACTGTATGGCACTGAATGCTGGGCAGCAGCAACAGGGACCGAAAGCTCTCTCCATGCCATGGAAATGCAAATGCTCCGTTGGATATCGGGGATCTCCCTTCTTGACCACATCACAAATGCACCATTTGACCACATTTTGGTGTGGAACCAATTATAGAGAAGATGAGAGAAGGCCAGCTCCACTAGTATGGTAATATTCTAACAGCAGCACCTTCCACCATTGCCAAGACTGCCTATCAATTAGAAGTCAATGGCCAGCCACCTCAAGGACACCCAAAACAAAGATGGCAAGATACCATCAACAAATCTATCAGCAAACTGTGGCCCTGTGCCCTGGAGATGCGGCTAACTGTGCAAAGTTGTATTTAATGATCCAAAAAGCAGACCCTGCACTTGGAGGAATATGCTAAGGAGGAGGAGGAGGAGGAGGAGGAGGAGGAGGAGGAGGAGGAGGAGGAGGAGGAGGAGGAGGAGGAGGAGGGAGGAGGAGGAGGAGGAGGAGGAGGTGACGACGACGACGACAACCATGGGGATGCTGCAACAGTCATGTGAAAAATGGTCATGCCACTTTTTTCAGTGATGTTGTAACTTTGAATGGTCACTAAATGAACTGTTGTAAATCGAGGACTACCTGTATAACCGTATATCTCTCCCTATCTTATGATTCCTCCTTTTGCTAAGCATAGTTGTGTAGAAGAATAATTGGTACTGGGCCATTCACAGCCTAGCTAAGATTGTCTCTTAGGAGATCTATCTGGTACAATCACAGCATATCAAAACTTGATTATGCTGCCATAGCATCTCCATCTGCAACACAAATTCCCCAACCCCGGAATACCATGGTCTGCCAGCAAAGCGCATTTAATTAAAATTAATGAAATCTGACAGATTGGAATGACCTTAGTTGTAAAGAGATCCTTTACTCCATTTAGAAATGAAACGTTTGGGATATCATTAATAATGGGCGGTCTTAATAGTGGCAGCAAAATGAAATGGAAGGATAATTGGTGCAATTTGTAAAGCAGTGACAATTTAATTATTTGGAGTTCTAGTTAGAGTCTGACAAGCAGAGAAAAGAAGACTGAAGCTTAATACCAAATTGCATAAATCTCTCCAAACACCCAAAAAGTTCTACTTCTCTCTTGATTGCCAGGGAAGGCCTCTGTCTCTTGGATCTGCTTCTTTATTCCTTGAGATTGATTTATTCCCAAATGTAAATTCTGGCTCTGCATTTACAAAAATCCGTAGAATAAGAGCCAGTTAATTGGCATGAAGCTTGACAAGATGTTAAATGAGCTTAAGGCCTGTATTAATTAATATACTTGGGAGACCAGAAACAGACTTAGGAAAATGAATGGGGAATGAATTACTTTCATAGAATTTATTGTACTTGCTCTCATAATCTACTGCAAATTTAATCTCTTTAAGTAAAATCCATGATGTTACCCCATTTGTGAGTTCAGAATAGCCCCCTAGATATTAACTATACTAACACTGTCCATGATAATATAGCCAATTAAATTACCATTACAGATTGTAAAGTTATGTAATTTATTACTCATTTTTAATTATTTTTATATTACTGTTGTGTATTCAATAATCTCCTTTATCTTGTGTACCACCTTGAATCCCATTGCGGGACTGGTGGAACATAAATACAGGTAGTACTCAACTTATGACAATTATTGAGCCAAAAATTTCCATTGCTATGCAAGATAATTGTTAAATGAGTTTTGCCCCACTTTATGACCTTTCTTGGGACAGTTGTTAAGTGAATCTGCAGTTGTTAAATTACTCTACATTGTTCTTAAGTGAATTTGACTTCCCCATTGACTTTGCTTGTCAGAAGATCACAGAAGGTGATCACATGACACCTGGATGCTACAACTGTCATCAACCATCATGAATACATGCCAGTTGACAAGCATCCAAATTTTGATCACATGACCACAGGGATGTTGCAACAGTTATCAATGTGAAAAAACAGCCATAAGTCACTTTTTTGTAACTTCAAACCTTCACTAAATGAATGATTGTAAGTCAATACACTACTTGTATTTTAATTTTTTTTAAAATGAAGTAACTATTAGGATCAGGATGCATTGCTATATGAGATAAGGAACAAAATGCAGCCCAGAGTTGCTGTATCAATGAGATTAATCAATAAATAAAAATGGCAGACTTCATATATGGCAGTTACAAGATAGACAACTGAATCTTACTATGTACTTACTAAGCTGAACAATGTGCTCCATCACAGTGAGAACAATAGTCTAACTAGGGACTATCAGGACTGATGTGACACAGAGCTGATCTTCTAATGCAGGGGTGTCAAACACAAGGCCCACAGGCTGAATCTGGTCTGCAATGTGGTTGGATCTGGCCCGTGGAAAATGTAAGAAGCTGGCTCACATGGCTTCAGCCTGGTCTACCCAATGCGAAGAGGAAACATTGTGGCAGCGTGGCTTCAGCCCAGTCTACCCCGTTCGAAGAGGAAACATGCCAGCAGTTTGGGGACTAGTGTCAAGCTGGCCACACCCACCTAATTGGCCATACCCAAACAGTTGGCCATGCCCACCCAGCCCCTAGAGGTCATCCACAGCCCTAATGCAGCTCTCAATAAAATTGAGTTTGACACCCCTATTCTAATGCTTGTTGCAGTTTTCCTCATCCCACAGTATCTGCTATCTGAGCAGATACCATATTATGCTATATTTCAACAACTATCACTGAAAAATTGAAAGGAATCTAACAATCACTCCTTAACCATCTTAACCATCTGTTGTGACTCAGCAATAGTTTGCTGTGAGTTGAGTCGGGATGCAAGATTAACAATGCAGCTGGGGCTCGTTAGTGGCGTCTTTTGGTGATAAAAGGACAGATGGTGCCACACCCTGGTTGCAGGAGTCAATGTTCATTCATTCGTTCATTGATCCTCGGTTGTGGTTTATTTGTGAGAGACACTTGGAGAAGTGATTTGCCTTCTGTAACCCTGATTCGAAGAGACACTTGGAGAAGTGCTTTGCTTTCTTTTTGTACACCTTGTTTTGCCGTAAGAGAGATTTATTTTGCATTCCGTTATCTTCAGGCAGAGACTTTATTTAGGTTTATTTTGGGCTCGCAGCCAGTTTGATCTGAGGACTGATAAAGTGAGTTCCTTTTAAGTTTGTCTGCCTGTCGTCTATTAACGAGCGAAGGAGGGGGGACTGAACAACCATCCTAACTTTAAGTAGAAATTTTAATTCTGAGCTGGAATACTGGTCATTTTAATTGCTTGAATTGTTTTTATTGTTTACATATCATTTTAGACTGTTGCATATTTTGAGTTTCTGATGACTAGAAAGGATGGATATAAATGTTAATGAAAATAATTTTCTTCACCTAGTCAGAGAAATTTCTAGAATTTCAGAAACAAGATAATTTTCTACATCTGTGTATTATTTCATGGTTTTCTCTTGTATCAATTCTAGTTTCATACATAAGACCATAAAAAACATATTCAGTGTTCTTTCTTATTCTTCTTTTTTATCCAGAAACTTAGGACATAACAGTGGCTTTAGAAAATCTAAACACCCCTGGCATTTGTTTGAGATGTAAAAAATTCAGACCAAGATAAATCACTTCAGAATTTTTCCATCTTTAAAAATGCGTATAAGCTGTATAATTCCACTGAAAAATAAATTGAAACCTGGAATAAATTAAAAAATAGAATAATAATAAAGATAATAACTTGTATCTATAAATTGAACATAAACAGTTGTCTACAAGGTCACTTTGATGATAGTGTTGGAAAACATGTGTGTTCACTACCTAGCATCCTCTGGAGCAGTGGTGGGATATGACCGGTATGCCCCAGGACGGACATACTGGGAGCACCAGGTACCGTTCCAGTACGGTGCTCCAGAGGGCCCACCCGCCCACTCTCCTTACCTCTGTTTGACCCAACCGGGGCATTTGCACATACACAAAGGGTGTACAGCACCTGTGTGATGCTCCACCGAGCAGCTGGAGCGTCGTAGGTGGTGGGTACGCATGCGCGTGCTGCACGCAGGCACATGGTGGATGCCCGACCCAGTTGCTATAGCAGCCAGAACCCACCACTGCTCTGGAGACATGGGTAGCCATATTGAATGAATGAATGAGAGTGAATGAACCCCACACTGATCTTTTTGCAAATCTTATCAAGACAGCTTTTTCCAACTCATTCCTATTCTCCATTTCTTGTTTTTTAACCAATTGCCAGATTGCCTGAACCGGGACTTGAAGTCCATCAGTCCACCAGTCCATCAAGTTTATTAGGTTTATTAGGCATGGCTTGGCCTTGTCTGAAGTCAGTCAGGCACACAACATTGCTTAACTAGATAAGTATCTATATTGTAAATCAGAATGAAGTCTCATTGAACTATTAATTGCTCTCTGTCAGCATAATAGTGAAATTCTCTTCTTAGACCCACAACAGTTTTAAATCATTGCTGCTGCTTCCCCCTTCACTCATGGTTCAACAGACTGGTTGCTTTGTGTTTTGTGGCCTTGACACTGAGTTGTTGTTGACTATTGATATAACTCACAGCTCTACCTTAGAGTGAAGATTCTCAGCTTATCTCACCAATTGACAATTCATTCTAGTAGCCAAGTTTTTTTCCTTTTAGGGAGGTTCATTGTATGAGTTTCATTGTTTTTCTCTTTAATAATGGCTGCCAGACATCTGAGGACAGAAGAACAACCATAGCACAAGAGAAGAAAGCAGTCCACAAAGCAAATGCTGCAACCAGTGGTGGGTTCCAGATCCTGTTGCAACCAATATGGTGCAAAGGGCTGGCTGGGTGTCCACCACATGCACACATGCAGAACATGCGAAGCACGCGCACAGCACACACACAGCATGTGTACTTACCACATGCAACGCTCCAGCTGCTCAGCGGAGCGTCACACAGGCGTCGTACGCTCTGTGTGCGGAGGTCCCGGTCGACTCAAGTAAGGAGGGTAGGTGGGCAGGTTGGCCTCCCAGCAGGCTCCGGTACGCCCATACCGGAGTGTACCAGTCATATCCAACCACTGGCTGCAACAATGGTGCCCACATATGTCTGCCTGATATGTGGCAGAACATTTTGTGCCCATATAGGCCTTACCAGCCACCTGCGGACTCATCGTGGCCAGCCCACAACCTGTTAGATGTCAAGGTCTTCGAACACGATGGATAAACATCATCAATAATCATTCCCTCCATTTTATGATCTTAAGCAAACTGCCCTGCTGTTTCTTTTATCATCCCTTTTGAAATTAGATCCACATCATCATTCTAAGGAATAATTGCTGATGTACCGAGAAACTCCACATATTTGTAAAAAGATGAACAGTTTGACATTTGACATTTCAATTTCATACTCAGGTTCTTTAAGAACTCATTATAGACAAGTTCTGGACATTTGAAATTATTTATTTTAAGTTGTCAATTTAGTTTGTAACCCTGTATCCCATTTATGTCTATGTTTAATCTTCCTCAAACATGGACATGTATTCTCCCTATTCTCACTAGTGAAAACAGAAGCAAAGGATTAATTCAGTTGCTCCATTATTTCTCTATCTTCCTCTACCACTCCAATCCTACATCATCCTGAAAGATCAGTTTTCAATTCCAAATATATATAAGACTTTTGTGTTGCTGGTCTTAATGGTCTTTGTCATGTGCTCCTTAAAATCATAGTTTTAAAGGATTTGTGCATGTTTATTTTGATTGTGGATTTCTTTTCTCAGAATGTCTATTGTATTTAGAATAGAATAACAGAGTTGGAAGGGACCTTGGAGTTCTTCTAGTCCAACCCCATTCTCAGGCAAGAAACCCTATACCATTTCAGACCAATGGCTGTCCAATCTCTTCTTAAAAACTTCCAGTGTTGGAGCATTCACAACTTCTGGAAGCAAGTCCACTGGTTAATTATTCTAACTGTCAGGAAATTTCTCCTTAGTTCTAGGTTGCTTCTCTTCTTGATTAGTTTCCACTCACTGCTTCTTATTCTGGCCTCAGGTGCTTTGGAGAATAGTTTGACTTCCTCTTCTTTGCGGCAGCCCCTGGAAAACTGCTATCATGTCTCCCTTAGTCCTTCTTTTCATTGAACTAAACATACCCAGTTCCTGCAACCATTCTTTATATGTTTCCGACTCCAGTCCCCTAAACATCTATTTCTTATTATTATTTTGACAAGATTTCTGGGTTTCGAAGAAACAAATATTTTTTTCTAATTTACAGCATACCTGACTTTTCTCATTAACACCCTGCTGCCATTTTTGAATCTGTGATACTTTTTCTAATCCTATGTATATAGAAATTCACACAGAGATATACTGTACATGAAGAGAACTGATCTTGTTGCCTGTCCCTTTCAACTTTCTTTTCATTATTCTCCTCATGGTTCTCTTCCTCTTCAAATGTGGCTGTGTTGAACTTGTTCAAAAACAGGGATAAATCTCAATTCTGCCTAAACAACATTTTTCCTTTCCTTGTTCAGTAACAATCACTTCCAGCCTTTGAGAGAATGAAAGCAGAAGGACCATCTGGAGGAATGGGGTACAATGGAAAAAAGGCTGAAATCATTATCAGAGACTAACAGTAATGGCATAGAAAAGATGCGTTGAGCACAGCAAGCAACCATCTGTATTTCACTGTAACACCAGTTGCCACATCTGCTCAATGCAATGGGATTGTTTAACCACATTTCTAGACTTCTAGTACTAAATCATAATTTAGTACTATATTAAATATAGACATAATTTCCCCTAAAATTCCAGATGGTACTGTACAATACCATAAAGCCAAGTAGGCATGTTTTAATATTTCCTGAGCATTCAGTGGATATAAAGATACACAGCTTTGAAGTAGAAAAGACTGGAATGAAACTCTAAAGTTGAAGACATTATAATAAGATCAAAGTTCTGGAACTAGGAACTAACGGGTCATATATCAACGATGTCTCCCTGGCGTTCTAGGACATAGGAACAGCCAGATAAAGATCAAAGACATCCAGCCCTACGAAGATGCTAGTAATTTCAAAGGTGACCTGTCTCCTTGAAGGCAGATTATACGCTATAAATGCAAAGTAGTAGAATCAGAAGATTGTGCATGTGTTGGTGATAGTGAAGATTTCAGTCTAATAAATCAAAGTGTAGCTATTATGTCTTTTGTTGCTTCAAAATAGTCTTGTCTTAATCCTGGAGAATTGTATGACGTGGAAAACAATTAATCTTGCAACATCATAATATCTGCTTTTTTTTTTTTTTTACAATCTGATGCAAATTCTTCCCAAATTCCTGCAACTTTCCCATAGCTAATTGTAAGGAAACTATCAGTCACTTTAAAAAGTGAAATGAAATGACCCAGTTCAACATTGGTATGGGATAACATTGGTATGTTATCAAAAGGAGTTTTGTAGAAACAGGAAGAGAGCATCATTAGCAATTATGTTGGGGACAGTTTTATAAACAACAGAACGAAATAAATCCTCTATAGAGGCTTATGAATGATTTATGTATCTGAGTGTGTGGGCACATATGTCTGTTTGGAAAATACTTGTTAATTTCTCTAGATGGCAGCATTCCTTAATATAACTAAACGTCGTAAGAGACAAGTGCTATCTTAAGATGGAGAATGGATAGTTAGTATATTTTTCGTCCATATTTTTGTCCACACTATTCTACTATACATTATTCTAAACTGAAAGAGCCACTTACTTATTCTTCATCATTATAACAGCAATAGTCTTCACCAATATGATTTTGACAATTTATTCAACTATTTCACTTTCAAGTGATATAGAAACACCTACTTAGTCAAACCTTCTAATTTTCCACAACATTGTTACGTGAAAAAGAATAGGGAACGAAATATACAAAATCCTAATGTGATTTGCCACCCCCATCACCCAAATCTCTCAAAACTCTAAATGGTGTAGTGCGATGATGGCGAACCTTTGGCACACATGCCAGAAGTAGCATGCAGAGCCATCTCTCTGGGCACGCTAGCTGTCACCCGTTGCTCTTCTGGGATCCGGCACAATATACGCACTGGTCTTTGTGCATGCAGGAACACCGGAAACTGGAAGAGCAGCTACCTGGTCCGCATTATCTGTGCACCGGCATGCACACCAGAAACCAGAAGACCATGTGAACTCCAGAAACCAGAAGCTTGCCTTCCTGGTGCATGCATGCCAAACAAGAAACTGCTATTCCGGTTTCTGGCATTCCCGTGCATGTGCATCAAGGAACTGCTCTTCCAGTTTCTGGTATTCCCCCATGCATGTCCGCGCTACTTTTTCGGGTATGTGGGTTGCAGGTGGTACGCCCCAGTATGGGCGTAACGGAGCCTGCCTGGAGCACCAGGTATCATTCCGGTACGGTGCCCTGGAGGGCCCACCAACCTGCTCCTTACCTATCTTTAAAGCCTTTGGTGCTTTAAAGCCTTTGGCGGTTGTGCGACGCTCTGCCAAGCAGCTGGAGCATCGCAGAGGCTTGCAGAGCCATCGCTGGAAGGTAAGATGCATGTATGCGCTGTGCACGTATGCGTGCACACTGCATGCATTCATGTGGAGGATGCGCACGCGCTGTGTGCATTCATGTGGAGGATGCCAGACCCATACCAGTGGTGGGATCTGGAACCCACCACTGGTATGTATGTATGTATGTATGTATGTATGTATGTATGTATGTATGTATGTATTTATTTATTTATTTATTTATTTATTTATATATTCAATTGCCAAAAGTTGTACAAGTAGTCCTCGACTTACCATAGTTCGTATAGTGATCATTCAAAGTTACAATGGCACTAAAAAAAGTGACTTATGACCATTTTTCACATTTACGATCTTTGCAGCATCCCCATGATCCTGTGATCAAAATTCAGATGCTTGGCAACTGGTTCATACTTGTGACCGCTGCTGTGTCCCAGGGTTATGTGACTAGCTTTTGCAATCTTTTGACAAGCAGCCAATGGGGAAGCCAGATTCACTTAACAACCATGTTACTAACTTATCAACTGCAATGATTCACTTAACAACTATGACAAGAAAGTTTTAAAATGGGGCAAAACTCACTTAACAAAGGTCTCTCTTAACAACATAAATTTTGGGCTGAATTGTGGTTGTAAGTCGAGGACTACTCAGCAACATTGATACAAGGTGAAGTTTAACCGGAGTTGTCATGTGTTAAATGCCTGAGAAGGGCTACATATTCACTTCTAAATTCCATCTTAATCCAAAAGGAAATAAGATGTTTAGAGATGTTGCATTAGATAAATCATGCACTTTAAAGAACACAAAGTAAGAAAATTGAGTTGAGAATAGGGATAAAAATAAATCTGTGTGAATTAAATCTATGAGACTCATATGATTGATTGATTGATTATATGCCATCAAGTCATTTATGATTCCTAGCAATTACACAGATAGCGTGCTTCATAGGCACATATATTATTCAATTTCATCAATTATTCAGAAAATCCATTGCAAAAAAAAATTACACATCTGTAGTTACATGGATTTGAAGGTGTTTTTTTCTCAGTAAGAGCAGTTCTGTATTACTAACAAATTACACATTTTTCTTTTCAAGGAATCTATCATAGAATGTATTTCTTTTGTGAGTATTATAATAACTGGACTTATCTTTCTCATTTTATCAAAGTGCACCTGTGAAAAGAAATGGGCTGTTCCAAAAACTGAGTTCACCACTCCATAACATATCCTGAACAGAATATTAGTATTTTAAGACTGTGACACATGGATTCCAAACTGCTAATCTTTCAGTATGGCAAGTGGATTTCAGCAAAGGTGAATTTCACAAGGAAATTTTAGGAAAGAGTATTGAACAGAAGAAAATCATTTTCAAAAGTATTCTCCAGTTTCTAAATATCAATATGAACTTGTTGTAACTGTTGTAAGTTCCTCCAAAATCTACCTCTTTTAAAAGAAAGAATTCCATCAATGTAGTTCTCTGAGAAATTTCTTATCAAATTTTTTGGACCATCTGGTCCAAAATTTCCAATTTCTGCTCCCAGGTCTAATTCAAATGTACACACGCAACAACTGATGAACTTAGAATAACTTTATTGTCACTTTGAATGTACACTAATCAGCATACGTTAAAATGAAATTTTGTTGCATACAGCTCTCAAAGGGTTTCCACCTCTAATATACACTACATAAACATGACAAAACAAATAAATAAATAGGTACAAAATTATGCATATACCCACATATATTATATGACACAGAGAAACAACACAGAATAGTTTGGATGTATACATGTACATGGCAAGAGAAACAAATCTTGCGAGTTTACTAGACGGATAGCATAGGGAAGAAAGTTTTTATAGAGTCTGAAAGTCCTTTTAGAAATATTTTGGAACCTCCTCCCAGAGGGGAGAAATACAAACAGACTGTGAAGTGGGTGTTGTGGAGTCTCCAAAAATACTTTGAGCTCTAAGCACATAGCAGAGGTGGTTTTCAGCCAGTTTTCTGACAGATTCTGGAGAATCGGTAGCGGAAATTTTGAGTAGTTTGGAGAACCAGCAAATAGGCTGTCCTCACCCTTGCTGCCTCCCAGCCCCTCCGCTGATCTTTTTTGTTGTTGTTGTTGCCCTGAACAGGGGAACGGAGCTGGAAAGCAGATTGGTGCAGTGGGGAGGGAATGGGGATTTTGCAGTATCCTTCCCCTGCCACGCCCACAAAGCCATCCCACAAAGTCACGTCCACAGAACTGGTATTAAAAAAAAAATTGAATCCCACCACTAGCATACAGCACTTATGAGCAGTATCCTGGTGACAGGAAGTGAGCTTCCTATAATCTTCTCGGCTGCCCTTACTACTCTCTGAATGGACTTTCTCTCTGAGGCACTGCTGCTACCAAACCAAAAAGTGATGCCATTGGTTAAAATTCTCTCAATTGCGTCTCTGTAAAAAGTGGCCAGGATAGAAGGAGTGATTTAGTGATTTAGTGATTTTATTAATATTTATAGGCCACCCTTTTCCCTGAGGGGACTCAGGGCGGCTTACATAAAATGGGGAAGGGAGGGTACAGACAATAGACACAAAATAGTACATAAAAGTAAAATAGTAAACAACATTCATTCATCATTCGGGTGGGGACAGATTATCTTTATCCCCAGGCCTGACAGGCTAGCCAGGTCTTAAGGGCTGTGCGGAAGGTCTGGACGGTGGTGAGGGTACGAATCTCCACGGGGAGATCGTTCCAAAGGGTCGGAGCTACTACTGAAAAGGCTCTCCTCCGTGTGGTTGCCAGTCGACACTGACTGGCAGATGGTACTCGGAGGAGGCCTAATCTATGCGATCTAATTGGTCACAGGGAGGTAATTGGCAGGAGGCGGTCTCTTAAGGAGAAAAATGTTCTCTCCTCATCCAACTCAGGAAATGCAGACGCTGGTTTGCACGCCTCACTAAGGATGACGTGTGGAGAGACCAGTTCAGATTGTTAGTTATCTGCACCTCCAGATACTCAATACTGAACAAGAAAACAGGGAGGGAAGGTAGCTTATGCCATCTTGTAGTTTTAAATCTATAGTACCAATTAAAAGACAAACTGTCTCTCCCAGCATCCAGATAATTAGAGCTTGTGTTCTTATTTGTCAAGAGTCTAGTTTGATTAAAGGGCCAATCCACCTCAAAGCAAGGGCAGCTGTCCCACAGCTGATGAAGCTGCTGCTTCAGTTGTCTTCTGCTAGCTGTCAGCAAACAAGAGCATTACTATTCGAATGTTTTATTGGGTGGTGAGAACAGACTCTCACCGGATCACTGAATACATCTGGGCTGGACTAAGAGAAATTATGAAAGGCCCACAAATGTTTTAAGCATGATTCACAGATACAAGATTTTGTTTATTGATACACTATCTAGAATAAGTTCAATAAAATCACCTCAGGAGAAAAGGAAGAGTACATTTAAAAAAAACAAAACTTCATACATACAAAGATATACATTATTTCAAGTGAATGGCCCCTTTTGAATCCAGGTTAGAAGACTGCCATCAGAAATCTCATTTTACACTTGCAAAGTCCTCAATACTTTATTTTCAATATTTAAATCAGTGACATTTTTTTTTAATAAAGGAAGAGAATTCAGCTTTCCTCCCTCTCTCATCTTATTTATCTTGGCAGGATACAGCTTTAGTTCTCTCATCCCCATGATGACAAATAGGCCTAAGTGAAAATAAAGAGAAACAGGCAAAAGGCAAAATTAATGTGATAAACTTTGGCCTGGTAATGTGAGGGTTAGCCTCATGTCATCATCCAGGATGTTGTGGAAAAATGAAGCATAACATCTCCCATTCACTCCCTTGGTGACTTTACATCTGTATTCTCACATGCTATGCTCTTATAAGATTAGCATTCAACAATGCATGACTTGGGCAGAACAATAGCTAATGAAAAACATAATATGTGATGCATCAGAAGAAATCAAGCTGCGGAATGACCCAACAAAAGCATAGATACTAAACGGAGTTTTATTTAAATGTGGGAAATTTGTTTTTTATTATTATTTTATTTTACTGGACTAATGTCCAACTTATTTATGGAGATTCTCAATTATGCTCATGGTTATCCTAAAGGTGCTTTTTCAAGAGGCAACTGGACTTTCTGGTTTTTCTTTGAAGACATTTCACTTCTCATCCAAGAAGTTTCTTCAGCTCTGACTGGATGGTGGGGAATGGAAGGAGTTATACTCCTTGCAGAAAGCTGGTCAATTGCCTTTTTAAGTGAGTTGTTGAGGCATCCTGGAGGTTTATTTGTGTAGTCAGGAGTGGTACAAATGGGCGTGGAGCCTTGTTGGAACATAGGAGAACAAATCCATCAGGACTAGATTCAGTAGTCCATCTGCATTTAAAGACAAACGGCACACTTTTGAAGACAGCAAAGTCCACATTTTGGGCAGAGAGGACCACTGGTTTGAAAGAGGGGTCGAAGAAGCCATCTGTGTCAAAACTGAACAACCCTCTTTCAACAGAGGGGGAGCGATATGACACCATCTATCTCCACTCTACAACACACATTTTTTCAACAATTCAAAGAAAGCTCCACACCCATTTGCACCACCCTGATGACAGAGAAAAACCTCCAGGTGGCCTTTTGCTAAAAGAATGCAAATGACTAGCTATCTGCAAGGAGTATAAATCTTTCCATTCCCCACCATCCAGTCAGAGCTGAAGAAGCTTCTTGGATGAGAAGCAAAATGTCTTCAAAGAAAAACCAGAAAGTCCAGTTGCCTCTTGAAAAAGCACCTTTGGGATAATGTTCCACTTCCGTCATACCTGATTTTGAGTGGTTTACTTATCCTTTTCCATAAATAAGGCTACACAAAATACAAATCATATACAAATAAAAAAAAACCAAATTTCCCACATTTAAATCAAACTCCTTTTAACAAAATCAAACATGCTTTTGTTGGATCATTCTGCAGCTCGATTTCTTTTGATGCATCACATATTATGTTTTTCATTAGCTATTTTAAATTTACTATTTAAATAAAACTACAAAATTCATAAGGCAGACTCTATTGGAAAAAGCAAGTCTTAACAGCCATTTATTGGCACCATACAGATCTCACGGGATGCTGTTCTATGAAAGGGAACCAGCATCTGTAAAGATCTAGCTCCAAAGTCCTTGCAGATGACCTTAGAGAGAGGAGCCAGAGGGAGGACATTCTACCTCATGTGTATCAAACTCACGGTGTCATGTTGCAGTCACGTGACATTTCGCATCATTTTTCCCATTCACGAAACTGGGTTGCGCAAGGCCTGTGTGTGACGCATCCAGCCCCCAGGCTACCAGTTTGACACCCCTGTTCTACCTGAAAGATCAGGTAGATAAAAAGAATTGATTGGAAGATGAAGACCAACGGTATTGTACCCAAAAGCAAAATGGTAACTGGGAACTAGTAGTAGTTCCTTTAATAATTCCTTATCTTAGGACAGGTCATCTTCATTACTTCCTTCTTGTTTTCAAAATATTTGTAAAGCATAGTGTGCATTTCTGCTCTATAGCATGTGATATAATTAACTAATATTGCACAGTTGCATTTTAAAAAACGCTAAAATGAAAAGAAGCAATCATGTGAATATTTTAGAAGGAAACTAAATTCATCCAATTAACTAGACTTTCATTATGATAGTTTTGCAAAGACATGTTAAAGACATGATCCATTAAATCGGAATGTACCCAAAGATCATATTTTATATTAAAATGAATACATGTAGAGTTAACACAGAACTTATTTTAAAAACATATTTTTTTCCAAAAATATATAATAAGATGAGTTCTTTAATCAGTCACTGTGATTACTCAAGTTAGAGAAAAGAATTTATGTGAACATACAAAAAACCTCCAGTTTTTCATGAGGTCTAGATAATTTTTTTTTAAAAAATGATTATTTTATTTTTGGCTTTTGATTCAGTATCATACAGAGTTCCGGAATCATTTTATAGTTTTGGACAAGGACTAAGAAGTCAGTTCCAAGAGGGGAAACAGAGCACATCTTACAGAATTTTGGTATATTTGGAAAAGACCCAGTCAGTTATAAGTTGGGGAGAAAAATAATTTAAAAATAAGACCACGGTTTAGTCATATTTACTTTCCCCCCATTTTTATAATGTTTGTCTTACTGCTATGCCAAAATCTTTGCAGTTTTTCAGAAATATCCCTGCAAAAAGAAACTTCCCTAGTCCTCTGGAGACTGAAAAATTCTTTCAAATTTCTCTTTAAAGAATGTTTTAGTTTCTTTTACTATTGGAGATGATGCTTACTGATGTTTTTATTGTTTGTTTTAAAATGCATCTTCGGTTATTTGAAGCTGCCTTGTTCATACACACTCTCTAATCTGAAAAAGGCAAGGGGAAGATTATGTCTATGATATGTTCCCTTGGGATTTAGCTAAAGCCAAGGAAACTAAGATTATTATACACTGAAAGATCTTTCTACCAAATAATACCTGTATATCATGCTGCCCTCATATCTGTGATTCTGCTCTCTGAAAGGAATTTCAGAAACAAATTCTCTTTTTCATGACAGCAGTATAAAAAGGACAGTAGTCAACTTCTTCACGGCACTGGGTTTTTCTAACATAGATTTCTTTTTAAATAATGAATTTTAATTTGTTGGGCTATCCCTGTCCCAATTTTATAGTGGCCAGTACAAAAGCATATTAAATAAATAGAGTACAGCCTTTGCAGGCAGAAGATTTTATGTTTAATTTTTGGCTTTTCTAGTTAAGAAAACAAAGGATCAGGTAGTAAATTGTGACATGAAATATATTTTCTTCTGACCCTTGGCAGTTGACACTCCTGGGCTGCATAGACAAAATAAGGCAGCTCTTTATGGTCTGAAAATTTTATTTGTCTGGATTATATAGCCTGGGGCAGGTGTGTAGGGACTGGTGCAGAGAATAGTTAAATTGGTTTCTTGTCTTTTTTGGCGACATGCCTTAAACGATAATAATTTACAAAAACATAATCAGACAGGTGTGCTTTTACGATCTTCTGGCAATTTTTACCCTAAAAACATATTGCCACTAAGTTGATATTATTCTATAAAGTTCTGTCACAGACACAAACCAAAACATAAAATTGTCAGTTAAAACTCTCATTCTCCTGTTCTGGCTTGTTCAAATATTATTTCCTTTCCTAATATCTTCAGAGACATCGTGAATTTACGGTTTGTTTTCTTTCACTCCCTTTTCCCCTATCCCAGAAGATAGGAGCCTAGTGAATTTTTTTTAAAAAAATTAATGATTCAATGAAGATAGAATAGCCTCCTAAGTATCCCTGATAATGATAAAGAGGGGAAGGGGCTGAGAGGAAGCACAATAACTTTAAAAACATGAAATAAACTGGCCCTACAGATTAGAATCTGCATCTCATATCCTATGTTTAATAGAAAGCTTCTCAAAAGATGACTGTGAGAAAATGGGAATCTTTGGGGGAGGGGGAATCAATTGACAATACTGCCTGTAAAATATACATTATGTCTTTATAAGTAATGAAGAAGCAGCTTTTATAGAAACTGCTAAGTTTATGGATTGCCGGAAGTAAATAATAAAACTGTAGGCTACAACCCCTAAACAGCTCTAATGTAACACCCAGCATGTTTTGTTGTCTTCAAACAGTTGTCTATCATTAAAGACTACAAATATTGGCTGCATTCCCTCACAGCTTGTTTAACTCCCATTGAGTTCAACTGAAGCTGTGGTATTCAGCAGCATTGTGGTTCGGAACTTGTTCCCACAGAGTGGTAAGCATGATCTCATTCCAACCACAGTTAGGACATTCATTCAGTGAATAGGTTTCAGGCAGCTCCGCAAATGGAGCCAGACATCACTTTGTGGTCAATATCCCAGAAAATTTGATATTGGTTAGTTCTTCCTGTTATTTACTTATTTCACTCTCACAAAGCCCATGATGTCTGTCAAGACTGAAGCCATCACTTATGAAATAAGAAGAGTAGAAACAGCAGTGGGTTTCCTTCAATATATCTGCCTCTCAATTCCTACCCTTATTTTTGTAAGAATTCGGTAGGAAAGGTAAAGTAGCGAAGAGAAGGGGGAAATGCGCTGCCAAAAATTATGAATTTTCTCCCAATTTTTTGATAGAAAAATATTGACATTCTGTAGAACACAAACTAGTATACAAAACATTCCTAGGAGTTACCTCAACTTCTTGTTTTTATCAAAGCAGGGATCATCCATTATGTTTACCTTTCATGATAGTGCTAATATATACTGTGACCTCCTGTATCCTCTTGAAGACACCTGTAAGAAATCCCAGGGAACTGCTATAGGATCTAAGCACAGCTATTATTTTAAAATAATAACCATAACAATAAGTTGCCCACTGCATTGGATTACTACATGCTCACTATATATTATTAGGCAGTTTCATAGTCTCCAAGCCAAGCTTGTGCCTTCATCTTGAGACTTGCTCTCCTAAGACCATGTCTAAGATGAAGATATTATGGAAGACAATGAGTTCTTTGTCTCTCCGCAATTCAGCTGGTTCCGTCTTAATGTATTTATTTAAAACCAACATAACAAGTATAGGCAAGTCAGAGGCCTGTGGTTTTCAAATGCTTTCCAAGCAGGCACTCCTTTCCAAAAGATGTGTTGTAATAATCCCTCTGTCCTGATGTCAGATCAGACAAAGTGCTTCTCTAACTGTTGCTGAACTGAGAGAGGATATATTTTAAAGTGACAGAATTAAAGAGTTGTGGGGTCTTAAATCAAATTAGCAGACAGCTCCTGAGTGGGAGACTCTGTAAGATGAATGGGTTGACTTTAAAAGGGGAAAAAAGTAACAACAAGGTAATGAAGAAGTCTAGCATTAACCTAAATGGATGAATAGAGATAAACCCGCAGGGTGAAATTTAGGGCTCATTGAAATCTGCAGGGTAGTTGCCACTGATAACAACTAAGTGTTTCATATATACCAACCCCACAGATGGTTCTTTTAAAGCACATTTCTGGCAAAAATCTTAGCATGAAATACAATATGTCACAGTTGGGATTAAATTATTATTAACAAAGTCCCAGACAGCATTAAAAGAAATATGAAAGATTGAGTTTCCAGTGACAAAGTTCAAGCCTATAGAATTTTGACTATGTAGATTGAAAAGTATGCATTCATGTCTGTTCGCTCTTTCTTGCAATGCAGATGTTCAATTCAGACCAGTGAGCCTAAAATTTATATGTAGGTATGCATTAACCAGATGTCTGTAAGTAAACAAACTTTAAAAGACAGGCTATAAAAATAAAATTTGGATGTTCTGGGATTAAGATAAGTAGGTTTATTAAAAATATAGCTAAAGGCCATTAGGCATAATTTACACACAGGAAGATACAAAGCAAGCAAGTTAATCTTCACCATATTACCCAGGATGGTCACCTTATTATGTGAAATAGTGTGTTTTAGAATCAACTGCCACAGCTCTTAGTAGTTGGTTTGTAAAATGTGAACTAATAACAAAATAAACCTTCACCCTAAAATGTTTCACATCAGACCAGATTAAGCTAAAGTATCTTGCAACTGGGCATACTTTGTTTTATTTACTACTTAGAACCACAAAATCAAAGTAGAATAACAGTTAAGGTCCGGAGCTGAGAACAGAAAATACTAGCTTCAAATCCCCATTTGAACCTTGACGTTGCATGAGTGATTTTGATCGATTTATATATCTTGTGTTCCCGCCTCCACCTCACAAGTCCTGCTGCACTGCCAGAGGTGGTATTCAGCAGGTTCTGGAGAACCAGTAGCAGACAGTAATAGTTCAGAGAACCAGTAGTTCAGAGAACCGGTAAATACCACGTCTGACTGGCCCTGCCCCATCTATTCTCTGCCTCCCAAGTCCCAGCTGATCAGGAGGGAATAGGGATTTTGCAGTACCTTCCCCCTGGAGTGGGGTGGGAATGGAGATTTTATAGTATCCTTCCCTACTATGCCCACCAAGCCACGCCCACCAAGCCACACTGTTAGTCCTCGCGCGTACGACTGACAGCCAGCAACAGCCAGGCCGTGCCTGATTGGCTGGGGGGCAGCTGGCTGAGCGTGGGCTGTCAGACACGCGCCTATTGGCCTCCCTGCTTGACAGCTCCGTATAAATAGCTGTCAAGCAGGGCGGAGTCCTGATCTATCGCTAGCCTGTCTACTGTTTCGTTCAGTTTGAATAAATGCTCTTAGTTTACCTCAGGAGCCTCCTGCCTCATTCTTCCTCAGACCACTTCACTGGCGACGACGATGGGATCCACAGGCCCTGATTAACAGCCTAGGACAGAGACAGAGAATTTGTTTTTTCTGTCTCTCTCGTGCTGCCAAGAAGACTTAGCTGCTCGAGCCATGGCTGCTATGCCTCCGTTCGCTCCTTTTGGAACCACCAGCGAGTCGTGGACCAGGTTCCTGGAGTGCTTCGAGTGCTTCCTGATAGCGAACAACTGGCAGTGATACTCGCAGGCACGCAAGTGCAGTTTTTTTCTTAGTGTCTGCAGTCCCGAAATGTTCGGCACGGCCCGTGCTTTTGCGGCTCCAAGGCCAGTTTATGAGCTTGGCTGGGACAAGCTAATGGCCAGACTTAAGAACAACTATGCCCTTACCCCTTCCAAGATCGCTTGCCGCTATGCCTTTCGGCAGTGTGTTCAAAAAGTGACTGAATCCGTTAGCCAATTCCTCCAGTCCCTCAGATCCGTGGTGATTCAATGTGAATTTCCAGACCTAGATGACAACCTCGTCGAGCAATTCATGTGTGGAGTGCGGGACATCCGGCTTAAGTGGCGGCTCCTGGTGAAGTCTGACATCACCATGCCGCAAGCCGTGGAGGAGGCAAGGGCAGCAGAGCTGTCCGAGCAATCTACCACTGAAATGGCCAGATTCCTGCCTCCTCAGCCTGTGCACCGGGCTTGCCTTATTGACGAGCTGGTGCCACTGCCTGACCCTGACGAGGAAGACCAGGTCGACCGCCTGAGGGCTATTATTAGACGGCAGTTGCAGGCACTGTCCCGCTCTGCTGCAGCCGTGGCTGCTTGTCTAGGTTGTGTAGGCAACCATGCCCGGGCATCCTGCCCCTTTATGGCATCCGTGTGCCGCCGGTATAACAGGAAGGGGCACCTAACGCAAGTCTGCCGGGCCACCCTGCCACTACCTCTGCAGCCCGAAGTCCCCCAGCTGTCCTATGGCCAACCTGCACCACCGCGGAGCCAGCAATCCCGCCGTCAGCAACACCAGTGCGATGACTGCTTCACCATTGACAAGAGTCTCCCTGCCACCCTGCAGAGTCAGTCAGCCAGGTGACGGCCAGCTCTAAAAAGATAACTCTGTCCCTCCTCATCGAGGGATCGCCTTGCACAATGGAGGTGGACTCAGGGTCCTCCCGTTCCCTCCTCTCATGGGCAACCTTTTCCCAGCTCTGCCCCGGCATCCTGAAGTCCCAGCTGTTTCCACTGGACACTGTTCTACGGGACTACCAGGGGACTCAGATTCCTACCCTGAGTTGCTATGTGGTGCGGGTGAAGTACGGGGGGGAGGTGGTTTGCTGCCTGTCTGTTTTGGTGGTCCAGATGCCACTGCCAGCTCTGCTGGGCCTGGACTGGTTCTCCCCATTAGGCCTCTCTCTCTCTGGGGTGCACCTCATGGCAAAAACGCCCCCTGGTATCGAAGACATCCTGGCGGATTACACCGACGTTTTTGATGGTAATCTGGGGGATACAAGGGGACTCCTATCTTCCTCAATCTAGACCCCCAGGTTGATCCTATTAGGCTGAAGGCCCGCAGGGTGCCTTTTGCCTTGAGGCCCAAGGTGGATGCGGAACTTGACAAGCTGTTGGCGCAGAGTGTCCTGGAATCCATCAACCACTAATGATGGGAGACCCCAATAGTGGTCTCCGCGCTGACTACAAGTCCACCATCAACTTTGGCCTCCAGGCAAACCCCTATCCAGTCCCTGTGGTGCAGCACCTGCTCCATTCCTTGGTGTGGGGCTGCACCTTTGCCAAACTGGACATGGCGCAGGCCTACCAGCAGCTCTTGGTGGATGACGATGTTGCAGCCGCTCAGACCATCATCACCCACCGTTGGGCCTTCCATTGTCGCCGCCTTCAATTCGGCGTTTCTGGGGATCTTCCAGAGCCTCAAGGAGCGGTTGCTCCATGGGCTCCCAGGCGTTGTCCCCTACTTCGATGATGTCCTGATCGCTCAGGGCTCATCAAAGTACTTCGGAAGGTCTTCGACCATTTTAGGGGAACGGGTCTCAAATTGAAGCATAGCAAATGCTCCTTTGCTGTGCCTAAGGTGGAATTCCTGGGCTTCATGATTGACATACAGGGAATCCACCCTACACCCGCTAACGTTGCTGCCATCAGGAATGCCCCTGCGCACACCTCCAAGGCGGAGCTGCAAGTGTTCCTTGGCCTTTTAAATTTTTACGCACCTTTCCTGCCGCACAAGGCTTCACTAGCTGAGCCACTGCATCAGTTGCTTGACTGATCCGTGGCCTGGCGCTGGGCCAGCCATGAAGTGCATGCGTTCGCAGCTGTCAAAGCCATGCTGACGTCAGAGGCACTCTTAGTCCAATACAGTGACAAGATGCCACTGACTTTGGCATGTGATGCCTCCCCTGTCGGTCTGGGGGCTGTTCTGAGTCATGTCCTCTCAAATGGCTCAGAAGCCCCTGTGGCTTTTTATTCCCAGACACTCTCCTCGGCTGAGAGGAACTACAGCCAGATTAACAAGGAGGCTCTGGCTGCGGATTAAAAAATTCCACGACTATCTTTACGGTTGGCACTTTACTCTCTACACTGACCACAAGCCTCTCCTTGGGCTTCTGGCTGGTGACAGGCCGACCCCTCCCATCCTGTCTTCCAGGATGACCTGCTGGACAGAGTTTCTTGCAACGTATTCATATACACTGAGATACCATCCTGCAAGCAGCTGGGGTACGCCGATGCCCTTAGCTGTTGCCCCCTTCCCTGCGCTGACCCGCAGCCGGTTCCTTGCCTCTCGGTCCTGTCCATTGCAGACTTGGACCTTCCTCTGTCAGCCACTGATGTGGCAGTCCACTCTGAAGCCGACCCTGTCCTCTCGCAAGTCATGGCATGGGTCCTGAGGCCTACAGGGGGTGTCTCTCAGGAGTTCCTCCCCTTTAAGACCCGTCAGTTGGAACTGTCCCTGCACTGTGGGTGCCTGTTGTGGGGCGACAGGGTTATCATTCCTCCCGCCCTCCGCCACCAAGTTCTCTCTCATCTCCATGTGGACCACTCGGGGGTCGCACGCATAAAAGTGCTCACCCGGAGTTATGTCTGGTGGCCCTGCCTGGATGATGAGATTAAGAGCTGGGTGAGGAGGTGTGTGCCCTGCCAAGTGTCCTGTCCTGCTCTAACTTCCATCTCCCCCTGGGAGTGGGAGTTGCCCAGGGGGCCATGGTACTATCTTCACCTCGATTTTGAGAATCCCTTCTGCTGCCAGATGTTCCTGGTGGTCGTGGTTGTGTAGTCTCAATGGGTGGAGTTGGTACTCATGTCATCCACCACAGTCGAGAGTACAGTGCAGACCTTGCGGCGCCTCTTTGCCACATACGGCTTGCCGGACATCGTAGTGTCCAACAATGGCCCGCAATTCTCATCTACGACGTTCCAGGAATTCCTGGCCGCGCAAGGGATCTGCCACGCACCAGTCACCCCTTACCATCCGGCCAGCAATGGCTGGGCGGAGAGGGTAGTCCAGTTGGCCAAGGAGGCTTTAGGCCACATGGACCATGGTGACTGGCCGGCAAGAGTAGCTGCTTACCTTATGGGCCAGCATTCCACTCCTTGCCCCATCACATGGAAGAGCCCTGTGGAGCCGGTGCCTGTGGACTACCCTGGATAGATTGCACCCTCTCTATTCAGGGTATCAGCCTGGCAACCTGGGGGCCCCTTCCAGTTCCTTTGGGGTGGGGGACCTGGTCTGGGTCAGAAGCTACTCTGGGGATCCTCGGTGGGTGCCTGCCACTGTCACCGAAATAACTGGTCCCTGTTCCTACAGGGTCCACCTACCAGATGGCACAGAGTGGCGGCGCCATGTGAACCAACTAAGGCACCACCACCCTCCAGAGGCCTTGACTCAATGCGACCTGCAGAGGCCAGCCACCGTCGCCCAGCAGCCAGCCTTAGGCCCGCCACACTTGCAGCCTCCCTTCCACATGAGGCCTTCCCCAAGTCAGGCCTCTCCTACCCAGTTACCATTTTCCGGCAACCTCATGCACCACCTCAACCCGACCTCGCATTCCCCAGTTCACCCCTCCTAGGCCTTCCGCCACCAGGTCTTCCCAACCCATTCTCTGCATACCGGCAAGTTTGTATTACCCCGCCTGTCCAGGCCGCACCCCCGCCACCCGGCCTACCTCTTACTGGGATTCTGCTCTCCGGACTAGGCCTTTGTGACGTCACCCGGAGCTCCACTCCCTCTGGGGATGAGCTGCAACAGGGACGTCTTACCTCTCCAGCGCCGCCTCCCAAACTGAGGCGTTCGGGGCATGTCCACCGCCATCACACCTATTTTCGTGGGTATGCATGCGCCATGTTTCCGCATGCGCCCTCGCTAGGGGGGGGAGAAGTATTAGTCCTCGCATGTACGACTGACAGCCATCAACAGCCGGGCCTCGCCTGATTGGCTGAGGCGCAGCTGGCTGAGCACGGGCTGTCAGACGTGCACCTATTGGCCTCCCTGCTTGACAGTTCCGTATAAATAGCTGTCAAGCAGGGCAGAGTCCCGATCTACCGCTAGCCTGTCTACTGTTCGGTTTGGTTTGAATAAACGCTGTTAGTTTACCTCAGGAGCCTCCTGCCTCGTTCTTCTTCGGTCCACTTCACACCTCCACCAAGCCATGCCCACAGAACCAGTAGTAAAAAAAATTGAATCCCACCACTGTGCACTGCCATATTGTGGCGGGACAGCAGCTGTTCCTGGGAGGAACGGACAAAGAATGGTGAGAGTGTATGGCAAAAGCAGGTGTACCCAAAGTGTAAAGGTCATCCCAGCTACGCAATTAACTCAAGCAGGCATCTACATTGGGCAGTAGAGATATAGGAAACTGCCGGAAGCAGACAATCCATTTCATAACAATGGCAACAATGGCAAAGTTATGAGAGAGGCCAATGGAAAACCACTTCTGTATTTTTACCAAGAAAACCACATGGATAGAAAATATAAAACAATTGATAATACAGTCCCAGATAATAGGCCCCTCAGGTCAGGTGCCACTCAACATGCTACTGATGAAAAGCTGAGAATCTTTCAGAATGTTATTGATGTTTATGATGTGGCTAGATTAAAGCCTTCGGGCTATCTTGTTGCTGATGTGGTTATAAAGAAAATCTGAAGCTGCCAAAATAGAATTACAGTGGGAATATGGATTATAAGAAGTATGAGCATGGGAATGCTTAACACAGTGAAAGATGAAATGAAACAACTACATATTGACATTTTAAGCATTAGCGAATTGAGATGGCCTGGGATCAGTCATCTCCAGTCAAAAGGCCCCACTGTTCACTACTCAGGATATGTAAAATAAAGAAGGAGCAATGTTGCTTTCATAGTGTGACAAGAACATATTTGGCTACAGTGCAATCAATGACCAAACAATATCAAATAAACTTTGTGGACAAACCTTTACTATGACAACTATTCAGGCTTATGCTCCATCCACAGATGCAGGAGAAGATTGATATGTTTTATTATCAAGTTCAATCTAAAATTAACAGAACATACAAGGGTCGTTTGTAGTTGGAGACTAGAATGCTAAATTTGGAAACCTTAAAGATGAAAATGTGTGATTTTTCTCTTTTTGGTGCCTTCAAGTCAATGTTGATTCCAGGCAATTGCTAATTCCTGTAGTGTTCTTGGCAAGATTTCAGAAGCGGTTGTCATTGTCCTCTTCCTAAGGCTGAGAACACATGACTGGCCTAAGGACACCCATCCACCTTTATATACTGTATAAGGGAGGATTAGAACTCAACAGTTTCCCGGTTCCTAGTCTGTTCTCTTTAACTACTACAACCAAACTGGCCTAGGAATCTGGACTAAAGCAGGAGAATGATTTGTAAATTTCTACTACTGCAATCATTTTTTTATTGCTAACTTTGCCTTCCAATAACCAAAATGAGGCCTGTATATATAGACATCAGCAGATGGAGTACATAGAAATCAAATTGAATATATTATTGCAAAAAGGAGATAGAGGAACTCAATTATGGCATCAAAGGCATAACCAGATGCTGACTGTGGAACAGATCATAAATTGCTCGTGTGTAAGTTCCAAGTTCCAGATGTTGAAGATGACTATTAAAAAGGCAGAGAACCATGAGATATTGTTGTTGATGTACACTGAATAATGGGGAGAACGCCAAAGCATACCAAAGAAAAAAGAAACCAATATGTGCTTCATTGATTACTGCAGCAAAAGGCCTTTGTTTTGATCATGACAGGCTGTGGGATATGCTTAGAAACATCTCATTTCTCCATGTGAAGCATATATTCAGGTCAAGAAGCTACAATACAAATACGTTAAAACAGAATTGTTCGGTTTACAAAAGAATGAAATAAGTTTATATGAACTTCACTTGTTTATTCATTTAATATGCCAAGTATACTTTAAGGAAAGCTACATTGGAAGAAGATTAGTGTGGTTTTAAAATTAAAGGAAGAAACATCAATAACTTGTGCTATGCTGATGATACTGCTTTGACAGCTGAAAAGGCAAAGAATCTGAAAACTCTAGTAGCAGAAGTCAAGGAGCACAGTGGAAACATGGGATTAAAATGTTCGTCAAAGTAGGTAAAATGGCTATGTGCAAGACTATAGTTCTCCTTTATTATATCCCTATTCCAAGTAGAGAAAGATAAATGAAATTTGAATTCAGTGGGAAAAGGTACTTCCAAAGTATATAAAATATGAAACAAAAAGAAATAGGATCAATAATTAATGTGGGCTGAATACATACAGAATTGATCCAAAGTGAATGAACAGGACAAAACAAATACATTGAATGATTTGGACATACGGAGAAAATAAGTGAGTAAATTGCAAAGCAAATATATGAAGGAAAAGTGAACGAGTCAAGGGGAAGAGAAAGTTGTGGTTGGAAATCAGAAAATGAGAAAGATGAGAGCTTTAAAACAGAAAAGGCAATGTATAAAGTGACATATGGATGTGGTGAAAACAAGGATGATTTGCAACCATAGAAAAGTGTGCAACAATATATATTGAATGGTGCTGTTATAAATTATACTTAGCAGTAATTCTTTCGCTTTTAAAATGTTTTAATTTCTTTAGTTTCTTCTTCTTCTCGGCATAATATGATCCTTGCAGAAAGAACGCTGTGCGGTATTCTGCACTGATATTCTTTCATATTATGAAACCATTTGTCTAGCTCACTCTATGCTGTTTCCATGGAATATTGTTTGCATACATTGTAAATAAAAAAAAGGGTAGTAACAAGTAGTCTGAAAGCTTGAATCAGTTTAAACAAGTTTATAAGAGTATCATTCCCATCTGGTCAGGCCTGTCAATGCTCTTGCTATAAACGTTGCTTTTTTAGCAATTTTTGATTTTATTGAATGGCACCTGGATGTAGTTTTAATTCTGTCTCCCTACCGAAATATATATATATATATATTTCCTGCTTTTCTGCATGCAAAAATGAGAATACAGACACAGCTTGCTCCAATCTCAAAGATAAACAGAGTATAATGTTTCATGCCCAGTGAGGCATATTTTAATCTTAACAAAGATCATTTTGTTAACAAGCTATGTGAAGGAAGCCACTTTTGTGTAAATCTGTAATTGTTTTCCTGATCTAACAATTAAAGGAGAAATATTTACTGCAAGACCTTAGAGTATTTATCTTCTGAAATACCATAGCATGAAAACACCATTTATTCTTATGTCTGTGAGGAAGCAAAACGAACTTTAGGTAATGCCAGATTTGCTTACATGATCAACAAGTTCACTTTTCATAGAAGTTGGTGATTAATATTTATCAAGAGCAAGTAACAGTTTAAGTGTGGCACTTAGAAATTAAACTAAAACAATACTTACTGACAGCTAAAGCAAACTCAGATTGTTGAGTGGTCAAGATAATATGACTTTTATTCCATTAATTATATGAACAGTTCAACTACAACATATTTGCAATATGAACAATTATGAACTGAGTAAAAATTATGGACACATTATTTTCTGGATAGGAAATTGATCAGTTCCTGATATATAAATTGAATTTGTGCATAAATATTAATGTATTGGATTCTCATTCAAATTGGTTAATGAAGCATGCCTGTGATATAATATCATCCCTCATTTACCTTGGGCTGCCACTATTCACTGTCATCCTTGCAGATTCATTGGACTTAATACTTGTAGAATTTTCAATAAATCTAGCAACTAAAAGATACTTACTCTTAATTCAGCTATCTTCTCTTTGTTCTTTAGGAAAAGTACAAGTGGGGTAAGAATCATCGGGTTATTTACCAGGAAACCTGTAATATAAGACGTGAAATGAGATCAGTATTTATTTATTTATTTTATTAAATTTATTTAATAAATCGATTTATAGGCCGCCCAATCCCTGAGGACTCCAATCCAGTAGTCTGACTCCAATCAAAAGAAAATGGCAAAACCATACCAGTATAACTGGAGACTGGCTCTGCTGTATCCATTTTTTTCTATTCAATCATGTCCAATTCTTGGGAATTGCCTGGATAAGTCCCTATTTTCTTGGCAAAGTTTTTCAGAAGTGGTTTGCCATTGCCTCCTTTGTAGGGCTGAGAGAAAGTAAGTGGACGAAAGTCATGCAGCTGGTTTCATCCCCCAGGTAGGATCAGAACTTACACTTTCCCAGTGTCCAGCCTGATGCCTTAACCAGTATATCAAACTGGCTCTGCATTTCCATGGTATCATTGCATCAATTTCAGCAGCAATTGGGATGTGCCAAACTAAGACTGTCAGGGTTATAATAAACAACTTGTGTTTGAGAAAAGTTATTGCCATTGGAGCAGTCATATTATATTAAGTCATCATGTCATCCAAGCAGAGAGCTTGAGTTTTGAAGGAGATACATATTAACAGAATAAAAGCTGGAACAGACCTTGGAGGTCTTCCAATCCAACCGCTGCTCAGGCAGGAGCCTCTATAGCATTTTAGACAAGTTGTCCAATCTCTTCTTGAAAACCTCCAGTGATGGAGCATCCACAGCTACTGAAGCCAAGCGATTCCACTCATTAATTACTCTAACTGGCAGGAATGTTTCAAGGTTGGTCCTCTCCTTAATTAGTTTCCATCCATTATTTCTTGTTCTGCCTTTAGGTGCTTTGGAGAATATGTTGACACCCCATCCCTCTTCTTTGTGACAGCCCCTTAGATATTGGGACATTGCTATCATGTCATCCCAGCACAGGTGTTTTGCTTCCGGTTCGGCTGTGATCAGGCGAACCGGTAGCAGCAGCACTGGGAGGCTCCACCCACTCGCTGCGAGCATACGCACGATAGTAGTAAAAAAAATGGAAACCCACCACTACATCCCCGTCCTTCTTTTCATTAAACTTGATGTATGCAATTAGAAACTATAAAGTTTTGTTTGATGGCCAGGAATACACCAATACAATTTGAACAACTTGAAATGAGTTTCAACCTTTCCAAACTTAATTTCAAAGCAGATAGCTGAAAGGCATTGATCAGTCTTCTCAGCCTGTAATACGTCTTTATTGGACAAACTATTAGCAAAAGACTGCATTAGGAAGCACAGATGGATAAGTAGAAACATCAGAGAAAGAACTGGACCTTTTTCTTATATTGTAGAGATTGTTCCTGATGTGATACCAATGGAAAAGAACAGAGGTACAGAAAGAAAAAGATGCAACAGATGTGACTAGAGGTTCTTTTTCAAGAAGCAACTGGACTTTCTGGTTTTTCTTTGAAGATGTTTCACTTTACATCCAAGAAGCTTCTTCAGTTCTGACTAGATGGTGGGCAAATCCCAAAGTAACTTTGGGATTTACCCCTGAAGTAGACATACAAGCAGTGGTTGCTCCACCCCCAGGAATACAATTGAACACACCACGTATTCTTATTTGTAATAACAAATGATATCCCATTCATAGAGAAAAAACATGGCTGTATTTGTAAATACAATAGAAGATGTGTCTTGGGCAGGGCTATGGTATATTATTTTGTGTCTAAGTAAGAACAGAAGAAAATCAAGGAAATGCATAAATTCCAAGGCCTACAATTGCTCAATACAGACATATTGGAGATAGGTTTGGTGGGATTCAAATTTTTTTCCTACCAGTTCTGTGGCCATGGCTTGGTGGGCGTGGCAGAGGAAGGATACTGTAAAATCTCCATTTCCTCCCCACTCCAGGGGAAGGTTACTGCAAAATCCCCATTCCCTCCTGATCAGCTGGGACTCAGGAGGCAGAAAATAGATGGGGGTGGGGCTAGTCAGAGGTGGTATTTACCCATTCTCCGAACTACTCAAAATTTCCGCTACCAGTTCCCCAGAACTGGTCAGAACCTGCTGAATACCACCTCTGGTAATGTTCAAGTGTACTACCCAATGCTTTCATCTTAGACATCCCATAATGTTTACTTGCTAATTGTTGCACAAGACATTATTAAGAAGAAACAGACACCTATAAATCTTCAATTTTACATTGCATGATAATTTTTGTTGAATAAGAATTGTCCTTGTGAATTGACATAACATTCCACTCCTCTTACATTAAAGGTGCAAGGTAACCAAATATAGAAAGATGTCGAAGGAATTATCACAGCCTTTACATACACCTTTTTTGACCAAATTAAAAGACACATTTTCATTCAGTGACTCAGTAGCATCCAATGACCCTGAGTGTGTGTGTGGGGGGGGGGAGCTAGAATGCATCTTCCACAGTAGCAGTAGCAGTCATACTGCCTTTCTACCGAGGAAATATAACCATGAAGAAATAATTGCAACTAAAATTGACATATGAAGAAATCTCTCTTTGCTTTCCTGACAGCCATTACTAGAATTGACAGCTGAATTTAATTAAATCCTGTACACACAGAAAGATACACCATTTCATTATTATGTTGTAGCCATTGCTGTCATTTATATTCATGTTTTCTAAGACTACAAAATTAGTTCATCTGTACTGATACTCTCACAACACTTCTTAATATTATTATTCTGCCTTGGATGCAATCTCTGGAGCACATCCAGAAGTTGTCTCTAAAACATAGTTTTAAAGAAGGGAAAGTGTTATATATGATATGGAAATCCTTTTTTGCTGCTTTTAATTGAGTGCTGTAAAATGATAATTTAATAATTATCAGGGTAAATTAAATTCACCTGAGTTCCTAGCCCAGTCTATGATTTGGGATGTGATCTTCAGCATCCTATTAATAGGCCACATATTATTCCAGCATAAAAAATGTGTTTTCCATTTCACAACTTGATCAAAGTAAATGTGGATTATTATTTTTTGAAAAAAATACAGGAATTTGCCTTTTTTCATTTACTTAATAATCATTTTTCTTATCCAAGTTCTACCCTTGTCATCCACATGCTGGGACTGAATTTCTATAAATTTTATCCAGGGATTATCACATTTCAAAAAAGGGGGGGAGATATCTCAAATGGTAAAAAAAAAAGTTTCTTCTGGCCTCATTCAAACTCCAGTGACTCAAGAGCTGTGGAGTTACTGGGATGTGACCAAGTGATGAGTGGCTGCCTAACTTTCTACAGGCTCATTTTCCATGAAACAGACTGAGATATCTGAATGGCATTGAGCAACGTCCTGCATCTTTGACTTCAGCAATTCATTGCAAAGAACTATAAAAGGACATGAAAGAGACATGAAGTCTAGGATTTTCTTTCCTAAGAATGTTGCCATTGTAAGAAAGGAATTCTGTTTAGCTATGAGGACTCTGCTAATTTGAAGTTTTTACTACTGATTTACTAATCTTTCATTGTCATAGCAGACTTAAACATGCTTTGCTGATTCACAAATACTCACGAAGAACAGTGGATTGGTGAAATATACAGGAAGTGATCTCCCTGATTTTCCAAAAATTAAGATCCTTTCGCCCTTCATCAGACTTTCCCAGGATGGTTGCAAAATATGTCTGGTGCAGAAATAGATCTGATAGAATAAAATAACAATGTGAATCCTGAATAATAGATAAGTACAATCGCATTAGTCAGAGGTCAGCAGGAAAAAAAAACATGTTTTGGAATTCTGCCCGGAATATCAGAATATTCTGATTGAATATTTGAATTTCTTCTAGGTTAATGACTTCAGAATTTCCAGTTTAAATTGTTATGTCAATTTTTGACTTAGTGTTGTCATTGTCTTTTAGGTGTTCAACTACTGTACAGTTTGACGATATTATAGCTAGCAGATCTGGATTACAAAAATACCAGCTATTCCCAAATGGCAGCATACAGACACAGAAAGCTGTATTGTTTTGTTCACATAGTCAGATTTTTGCAGCCAAAATATGATAGCCCTAAAAATACAATTTTGGTCTTTATTTCACTGTTCTTTCCTAGGTCTGATTTTAATATTATTTCGGGGAGGGGGGGTTAAATTTAACAAAAGGCAAAAAAAAAGTACATTATGCTTTTGCTAAGTTGATCGTAGGGGTGGAGAAAAATAAAAACTAGAAGTCATCCTACAGTTTGCCTGTGTTTGAAATTATGAAGTTACTCATCTTTATAGTCTAAATTTTACTCCCCAAAACACAAATAACTAAATGCCATTAAAGCCCTTCATAAAGCATACTTATAAAGATCCCAGCTCAGTATTTTATTCGTTTTTGAAAACTATACAACACAACAATCGTGTACAAACATATGTCATAAAAATAAATTATGGAGTTCAAGTTGGTTGTGACGACATGCTAAATGAGTACAACTCAAAGGGATTAGCAACATAATCCAAGCAAGCTCAAATATTTGAAACATATTGCTCTGAATCATACAAATGACCATATCTGGAAACACAGAGGAGACTATACACTGGGTGTAGAAAGGACACGATAGCTTGGTTATTTGAAACGGTGATTATGTCGTGATTCATGACAGTGTCTTAAATGAAAGAATAAGATTTCTTTTCATAACACTATAATTCATGTGCAATTTTATTTTCAAAGTATTACTTCCCCATTGTACAAACCTGATAGCCGTGTTGAGCTAAAATCTATATTTGGATTAAAAATATTTAATTGAAATATATTATTATCAAATCAAAGTACTCAATCTTCCCAGCAAACACTATTTAATTTTGCTTAAAATGTACAGTGTTTGAAATTGAGCATATTTTATAATTATTATAAAATTATTATAAAATATAATTTTTGTCCTCCCTTTTAAAAAATGCATTATGTTTTCCACTAAACTGTTCAGACCCAATCTAGAATGAAATGACCTATAAATCATTTAAATGAACGAATAAATGGATGGATGGATGAATATTTCTTAGCACTGGACCCTAAATTGTCTTTCAGTGTTTAGAGATTAGGATTGCATAAATTATTTTAAAAGATGCTTCATCCTCATAAGTGAAAGGTCTTTTGGATCTATCCTTCAAACCAATAAAGAAACCACAAACAGACTGTGCAGAGTAGGAAATTGCAGTTTAATTATGTTTACTCAAAACTAAAGTCTTCTAATTTGAATGAGACACTTAGCACAATCCATTGCATGTTTCTTGGAAACAGATCACAATGGGTCATACAAAATGTACTTCACTGTATTTAATAAATAATTATAGCTTATTTATTAAAACATTGATTCAGTGCTTTCCCCATTGTTAAATTGCTTACAATTAAACTGTCAACAGTATATGAGTATAATTGCTTTTAAAAAATATTTTTAATCATTTTTTTTATTTTTTAGGAAACAGCATTTTGGAGGTAGCTGGCTATATAACAGCCAGAGAATTAACGAATGATCTACCCTTTAATCCTTGGTGGCAATGCTCCACAGTAGGAATCCCTACAGTAATCTCAAATAAAAACATCCCATTGAAAGTGTAGATGTCATAATGTAAAATTTTGTGTAGCACACAAAACATCAGAAATTCCTGGCATGAGAAGCATGCTGGTCCTCTCCACAGATCACAAAGTCTCAATAGATCTGTATAGAAAAAATTACATTTTCTCAGAAAAAATTGTTCCATACTGCTTATAGCTTCATAAACCAAACACAATATCTTGAACATGGTTCAATAGCTAATTAGACATTACAGCATAGGTATTGTATTTGCATCATTGAACAATCCAAATGCTTCCTCTTTTGATAGCTATAGTATCTGAATTACTCTGTAAAGCAGCAGTGTTCAAATCATCTTATAGTTACCAGCCTTTAGGTTTCCAATACATAGATCACTCTGGAAAGGCAATCCCAATTTAAAATAATTGCTGTACCTATCCTAACCTGTTTTGGAAAATACTTTGACCCCCTCGACATTGTAGGTGCCCCTCAAATATTGGAACATGATAGCACAATTTGAATATTTGAGGGGCTCCTATAAAAATGAGGGGGTCAAACTATTTTCCAAAGTATCAACAAACAAGTCAAGAAAGAATGGAAATGAACCAAGGAGAGTGGCAACCTAAAACTAAGGAGATGGGGGATGAGGTGGCCCCCTGCGCCCCATTTTTTGTCCCAGGAGGATTCAGGGAGGCCTGCTAACACTAAAACAGGGGTCCCACATGCACACACATGCACAGGGCAGGGCCTGCAGGGGGCATTACATTATATGTGTTGGCATTTGCGCGTGATAGAGCGCGCACACAAGCGTACTTTTGGCACCCAAGGGAAAAAAAGGTTCGCCATCACTGTCCTAGGAGGCTGTTTTATAAATAGTCATACGCACATATATTTGTTATCAATGAAAAGACTTGTCATTTTGTTGGTTCTCAGAACAGGAAAAAAATACAAAGTAAGAAAATCTCTAATGAATGTTTGGATATGTTGGCCATATGTTTGGAAATATTTCAATTGCTGTTATCCTTATAGCTTCAACCCTTTCTTCTTAATAAACTCAGAAAAAATTGTTTGTTCAAAAAGTTTAGATAAAGATTACTTAAGGAGTTTCATTCAACTCAAGAAGTTTAGGTAGAGATTAACACAACTGAAAGGAAATGAGATAGAAACCTTCAATTAATTATAATTATCTAAAGGGCTGTTACAAAGAAGAGTGGGATTATTTTCTTTTGTCCCAGAGGATTGGAACCATTGGATTAAAACTATAAGAGCTACAGTGGCACAGTGGTTAGAGTACAATACTTCAGGCTACTTCTGCTGATCACCAGCTGCCAGCAGTTTGGCAGATCAAATCTCACCAGGCTCAAGGCTGACTCAGCCTTCCGTCCTTCAGAGGTGGGTAAAATGAGGACCCAGATTGTTGGGGGCAATTGACTGACTCTGTAAACCGCTTAGAGAGGGCTGTAAAGCACTGTGAAGCTATATGTAAGTGAATGCTATTGCTATTGCTATAAGCAAAGAAGCTGACGCCAGGAGGAACTTCCTGGTTATATTAGCTGTCAGTCAATGGAGTACATTGCCACATGAAATAATACATTTCCCTTCACTGAGATCTTCAGAGAGAGGTCATCTGTCAAAAATGATTAGTGAATCCTTCATTAAGCTGTGAGTTGGGCTAGATGACTTCTAAAATTCCTTCCAAACCTATGGGATTGGTTATTTTTTTTTAGATATCACATGCAGTCATCCCTTGCTCCAAATTAAGATTTGCTATCACAGTGATTAAAGATGATTCTGTCTCAAAGCTAAGGCACAAATGCCAAACTGAAATGGGTTTAATCGCCTGAGATCATTCACAGCTGTGCTGCTGCTACCCTTCCAAACTCCTTGTCATTAAAGGATAATACTAATACTGATGGTGTTAGCTAGTTTGGTTAATGAAATGTCTGCCAGAAAACAACCAAACACAGAGAGCATCAAGGATCCCTCCTATGTACACCCAATCTATAATTACTGTGAACTTATGAATGGAGGGAAACTCTGTTGTTGCCACCTTAATCCTCGGGGGGGGGGGGGGGGGGACACCAACATTACTGCATCCCATTTTCACAACTTTGTGGATTGATCAGGCTAGTTCCTCCCCAGGTCTAACTAAACCCTGCCAAAACATCCTGTGCCTTGCTAGTTTGCTGCTAGATCAGATAAAATAAAAATCATTTCCACAAAACTGAGTAAGACAATTTTGTATATACTTCATTAGAATCTATATCTCTTGGACTGTTTCCTAGAAACTTATTTCAAACAGGCTGAGGAACAAAATGCCACTTTTTATGAAGCTATTTAAACAAATGGAGGGGGGAGGAGCCAGGCCCAAAATTGGTCTCTTATGTTTTCCTCATCAACATGTGAAAGAAATTTGAGAACGACCAAGCCATGTATTAAAAAGAAAAAATAGTGTGGTTTGAGTTAGGGTTTTTCCTTAAAAACATTAATACATAGGCTAGAGATTAGGAAAATAAATTTGTTCTCCTGGATGGTGTCCCACCTTTAAAATTCTTAGAAAAATGTATTTTGACTTCTTTTTTCCACCAGAGATAATTGGGATGGGGAATTGTTTATTTAAACAAAAAAGAAACAAGTCAATTTGTGGTCTTGGTTACAACATTAAAACATCACTCAATGGAAGTTAATATAAATATCTACAGTTTCCTCTGACCTTCTATTTTAAGCTCATAACTGTACAAACTAATGATTTCAAAATCAGATATTTTTCCAATTCTTCCTCTGCTTTGTAATGTTCCAATCAATAATCTGGACAGCTTTACATGTTTGAATTCTGCCAATATAGACTCTAATACAATAAGGTTGGCAGCAATTCTATTGGCCTCCCAGAAGATCCTTAAAACATGATTCTGTAACTGGTTTGAGGAACCCTTGATAGAATATAGCGGGGGTGTAAAACTCAAGGCCCAGGGGCAGGATCCGGCCTTTGAGATGGTTAGATCTGGCCCACGGGACCGCCCTGGAAACAGCAAAGGACTGGCACGTGGCCCTCCCGAGCTCTGTTTTCACTGGCAGAGGGCTGCAGGATGCTGTCACAGCCGAAAATAAAGCCTGGGAAAGCTCTGTGTGCCCCTCCCAAGCTCCATTTTTGCTGGCAGAGTGCTATCAAAACAAACTACTAGCAAAAGTAGCATTTGATAACACAAATGACATTGAGCTGGCCACACCCACACTGGCCACACCCACACTGGCCCAAGGTCGAACACAACCCTGTGGCCCTCAATGAAATCGAGTTTCACACCCGGGGAGTAGAGCCTACTAGATGGCTTTAGGATAGATAATTGAACACACTCTCTTATATGTGTTCCTGCCATACAGTTTTTTAAATATTTTATTTTATTTTATATCAATGGCGCTTAGATTTATATATTGCTTCATAGTGCTTTACAGCCCGCTCTAAGCAGTTCACAGAGTCAGCATACAGGTCTTAACAATCTGGATCCTCCTTTTACTGAAAAAGCAACTTTTCTTGGAAAGAGGTAGCTGTAAAAGGACTCCAGGCCACCAAAGAACACAATGGCATGACATCATCAAAGCTGACAACAGCCAGAGCATAGAGAAACTCAAGCAGTGCAATTTCAAAAGATGTGGAGAGACCTGACCCATAAAATCGCCAAGAGGTGGACCTGATTGAATGGGTAACGTCAAGATAGACAGACAGACAGATTTTTCTTATCATCCAAAGCTACTTGGGGGCAGGGAGATGTCTGAAAATATTTAAAAATGGCTGCTCTGCCTCTTCCTCTTTTTCAAGTTGAGACTTTATTCTCAGCAAAAGCTATGAAGTTTGATTTCCAGTGATTTTCCTATCCCTTTTCAAAATCTTACATTAATCACTTAAATCAATTACAGTTTTGTTAAGTATACAGACCGAGTAGCAAACGTCCATTACATTTTCTACCTACCAAATGCCTACTGTACTTTATCTCCCCAAGGGTTTGTATGTGGGTTTGAATTCAGAGTCTGGAGATGATTCCGTATTCACAGCCTCTTTGCTTCTTTATCCAACACTTCCTGAGGTGATCCTGATTGCAGTCTGAAACTATTAGATCACTCAGCAAACCCTAATTTGAAAGTCTACTGTACTATCTCCTTTCAATTCTACTTTAAGAACTCTGATCATCAGTATCCACCTCATTTCCCATTCTTGGCTCATGGAAAGTTCTAGAAACTTTGAAAGCAGACTCCTCTTCATCCCCATTAGTGAACTGCACTAAATCTCTGTGGCAAATGATCCTGTAAATGTATTTATTAAACAGTTCTATAAATCCACTGTAACATCTTACACACTGTATAGATTTTGGTTTGCAAGGTGCATTTACCAATTTGTTTCTGGGTCAAATTCAAGGTGTTGGTATTGATGTTTAAATCCCTTCATGGCATGGGACAGATATTTGAAAGACTGTATTTCCCCAAATTCATCTGCTTGTCCCACCAGATCCAGCTAAGCAAGCATGATGCAAGTTCCATCTTAAGCAAATCCTACTGTAAGTGGCAGGCCTTCTCTGCAGTGGTAAAGTGGTGGAATCTCTTATCTATTGAGTGGAGGTTGGCTTTATCACTTCCAAGCTTGTGGAAGTCCCTCAAAACCTGGTGTTGTAGATCAGTGTTTTTCAACCACTGTGCCGTGGCACACTAGTGTGCCGTGACATAGTGTAAGGTGTGCCGTGGGAAAATACTTCTCTTAGTAGTCAATATAGGCACAGAGTTAAATTTTTTAAACATTTTCTAATGGTGGTGTGCCTCGTGATTTTTTTCATGAAAAAAGTGTGCCTTTGCACAAAAAAGGTTGAAAAACACTGTTGTAGATAGACCTGGGTACCCCAGATGAAGTGGCTCTGCTATATTAACATAACTTCACCTTCTGTTTAGTATAGCTCAGTTTTTAATAGTTAGTCCTCAACTTAACAGTTCATTTAGAAACCAGTTACAATGGGACTGAAAAAAGTGACTTATGACAGTTTTTCACACTTATGACCACTGCAGCATCCCCAGTCACATGATTAAAATTCAGATGCTTGGCAACTGGGTCATATTTTTGATGGTTGCAGTGTCCTGGAGTCATGTAAGCAGCTTTTGCAACCTTCTGACAAGCAAATTCAGTGGGGAAGCCAGATTCACTTAACAACTAAGTTGTTAATTTAACAACTGCAGAGATTCACTTAACAACTCTGGCAAGAAAAGTCATAAAATGGGACAAAGCTCGCTTAACAAATGTCTTCCTTAGCAACAGAAATGTGGGGCTCAATTGTAGCGGTAAATCAAGGACTACTTGTAGTTTTCGATGTTTTCATTGTTAAATGACTTTTAAGTATTAACTTGTAACTTTTAAGTATGAACTGTCTGTGAGATGGACAGCTGTTTAATAATTAGACACTTATTCTCCATATAAATTTATTAGTCTCCCCTTCCTCAGCTGTCCTAAATACAGGAATCATTACATAAAACCTAACCGCAACACAAGGAAATGTTATCTGAATGATAACTTCTATGCCAAATTCACTTGGCTGAAATATTTGAAAGTATTTATATTTTAGTCTAAATATTTTATCTGTAACCATGTACAGATTTACCAAATGAAAATCATGCCATGCACAGGATGAAATAGGATGTATAATCTGTACAGTATCCACAGTATGTCTTAATCCTTCAGGGGCCAAAGGGCCCCTTTCTATTTTTTGCTGCAACAGTCCAAGCATAGCAACACTTATGGCATAATTCCTGACCAAATATTTTAATGATTTCCCCAAATCATAGATCATCCTTACCCAAACAAGCTTTCTCCAGGCTGGTTCCTCCAGCTCTCACTTCTGGAATTTTTCTTTTCCTTTTGCATTTTATTTACCAAAAAAATATATGTTACCATGGCTTACAACTATTTTTGGATTAGATAAAACGTTTGATTAATGCAGTGACTTCATCAGTTCCGTCGAGATAGGAATTTATTTTTGGATTTAAAAAGCTAATAATATCGCTAGCTCCGCTCCGCCCCCAGCCCTGAATGAATGAACTCGGCTGCTTTAGCACAAAGTCTCCCGGCCTGCCTTGTGAAAGGCGAAATAGGGATGCGGGGACTTTCGGCCTCCGCGTTCAGACACCACGTGAAACAGATGTGGCAGACGCCTTCCCAGCTGGAACGCAGCACCCACTCCGCCCTTTGCTCAGCGTGGGTTTCAAAGCAAGCCTTAAGGACCTGAGGCGAATGATTCGCTTCTCATTGGCTGGAAAAGTTAGAGCCGCTCGCCCGATTGGCTGCGGCGCTGTAAGAGGGAGTTGTGGGCTCCAATTATAAAAGGGACTTCGCTCAGAAGGGCCAGGAGATTAGCGCTCCGGATCAGAAAGTGGAATTCGTGGTACTTGCTGAATCCGAATTCCTCCTGACACCCCGCAACAGACAAGTCGCTTGTTAATCGCTGCAGCGAAGCGCTTTTGCTGGCGGCGGTCCGATTCAGCTGGAGGAACACGGAGGGAAGCAAGCAAGTGGGACCATGGATCTGAGTTCAGGGATTCAAAAAGTAGGTACTTTGCCCCGTTTCTTCTCCGGGGAGCCTTGGTTTCTCTTTCGTTCTCCCTCAAAGTTTTTAAAGCGGGACAGCTGCTTTTTTCATATTTGCGAACCTGTTCATTTGCAGGAAAACCTCATTGCGCTCAATGGGCATTCTTTTTGAACCAGCCTCTGTAAAACGGCGCAGCTGGACCTTCCTTGAGGAGCTGCCGTTGTTATCTGAGAAGCGAGGTGCCCAAAGTGTCCTTTTTTGTAGGTAGCTTATAATGCACTGCCTTAGACTTTATCCGGGAGAGTCAACATAGGTAACCGCAGCAGCTGGTACGTACGCTGCCAGTCTTTTCTACGTGTTACGTCTTTAAAGCAACTACCTGAGTTTGCTTATGTTATAAAACAGTAACCCATGAATAGATGGAAGCTGCTAATCGTCTGTTTAGTTCTAGACTTTTGACCTGGTTCCTGGACTCCCGGAGTGCTTGTAGAATGTAACCAAGGTTACAAAATGTATCATGCAAATTAGGCTTATTAAAACATCTTAGTCTGTTTTCCTTTAGAAATATGGGGAATAGAAAGCCATGAATTAAACATATGGCATTATAATAAGCACCCATATATTCACTTTACTTTTCCCCTTTATGCAATAATCCTCGGTAAAGAAATTCTGCAGGAATGGGCTGCAATCCTGTACACCTTTTTAAGTAAATCTCAAACTTTTGGTCTTGCTATGTTTGTTAGGGCTTCATTTCCAGGAAATGTGAACAGAGGGTTTAAGTTTTACACAGGATTGTTTTGAAATTAATATATGAAAGGATCTACAGCTGTGTTGCTCTGCTTCCTACTTCCTTTTCCTGAGAAACTGTTCATTTAACACAACTGATATGAAGAGTGAAGGACATTGACTCCACTGTTCACTTTTTGTAACCACACCCAAATAAAGCTGTATAAGAGGGATAGAAAAAAGTGTGGGAATGGGGGAAAGTGAAGGGATGGGTGATGAAAGAAAATTTAGGTAGAATTGGAATTAGTGGTGTGACAGGTGTGAGGTCAAATCCAGTAGTTGAATCAAGTATGTGATGAGAGAAATATCAACTGGGTGGTGAGAGATGTTATATAATGATCAAACAATGAGAGTTTTACCCAACAACCCAAGCCAGTTCCCAAAGTAGGCAATAGGCTAAGGTGTTTGAGCATACAGAAGTTGGCACTAAATAAACCAAAATCAGAATGAACTGTAATTTGATTTTCTCAAGCAGATTGTAAAAGTCAATTCAGCTAAACACTTTTCTCCTAGGAGTTAAAAAGTAACTGCAAAAAAGGAATTTACTTCCAAGTAAGTCTGCTTTCTAAAAACTTATTCCCAAAGCAGAGAGACTGGGGAGAAGCCTCCTAACTTTTACCATGGCTCCAATATAAAAAAATACAAATATAATTTAAGTAGAGTGAATTTAGTACTCAAAGGAGCTCCAACTTTGAAAGCCATTGCAAATAATTGTGCCTGGATCTCAGTCCAAAAATCTAGGGCTTGTATTCAAAGGGTAATAATGGAAATCCAAGGATGCAAAATTGTAAAGTTAAAGAAAAATGTAGTTAGGTTTAGGATTATAGTGATAGATGTGAATAAAGATAGAACTAGACAACAGAAACAAGTTTCCTTGCTAAACCCAAGACTCCTTTTTATATATTAAAACACTTTGCAGTGGAGCAAAATGCAATAAAATCTCTGTGATGTGTGCCAACTTGAGTTCTTACAAATAGTGTTAGTATTAGGCATAGGAATGTGCATGAAAAAAGCTGTTTCCCAGAGAAGTAGCATTTCCTTACTTTAGTTGAAAAAAATACAGAATAAAGATACCTAAAATAGTGAAATATAAGATGTCTAGACATTATTTACAATATTCTTATTGAAGAGTATCATTACAATAAAAACTAATACAAACTGAAAAATGAGAAAAAGGAGGAATAAAAGGACAAAAGAGGAAAATTGAGAAATAGGAAAAATGTAATCTTCATACTCTTTATACAAATATAAACAATAAATTTTAGTAATTTATCACCTTTTAAAAAAATGTCTTCTTCCCATTTCTCTTATGTATAAACAATTCCATAAAGCATCATTTCAACAGCAGAGGTGTCAGCAAAAGTTCTTGTAAGAGTTACAAGAAATAACAGACATATTTTAACCTTGATCAAATAAACCAATGTTATATTCCTCCCTTTAACTGTTAATCTTAATTTTTACTCACTTCAAATAATGTATAACTTGAGCTCTTTCCATTATTTCTTTGACTTAACATAATTCTTTAAAACTTTAACAAGCTGCATTTGTAAATGCAATATGGGAAATTTATCCAGGCCATTCTTATGGTTCGTTATTTAAATTATTCCTTTTAATTGTTAAAACATCAGCCAGTTTTCTTTTTTATGTCCAATGTAACACCTTTTTCCTTACTGTTCATGAGGCAAACCACTTGGTCCCAGTCTTGTGAGAAAGAATTTGTTTCTCTTCCATAACATCTTATAGACACAGGATATCTATAAATGAAGGTATTTCTAAAATTAATTTCAGGATCCATTGATCAAAAATATCCTTTAATATGTCTAATATTCAAATACTTTACTTCATTCTGTAATTGTAAGTTGAATGCAATTGTTCTTTTTAATTGTAATCGTTCTAGTGATCTTATTCTAGTGATCTAATTGTTAAAATCTTATGGGAATGATTCTTTGTAAGTAATTTCAAAATCTTATTTCAAATTTATTTGGACTCATAGTCAATTTGTAACTTTCTAAAATCAAGTGTTTTAATCACCATTTTATAAGTTCTAAGATACCCCATTAAAGACCACTGTTTTGCAGTCTCCTCACAAGCAGCTTTATGAAGCATTTGTGGGCAATCTCAAGTTCTCTCCTTGTCCTGAGAAGGGGTATCAGAGAGCCAGTCTACTCTTTTTTTCTGCAATCATTGGCTCTTCTCTTCACAGAACTATGTTCATTCTGCTATTTTTTCCCAGAGGTCTGCAAGCTTAGATGCATTATTTATGATAATCAAAAGGATGGTTTCATCTTTTAACTGGATAAAATATACATGCATGGCCAGGGTAAGTCCCTGTTTGATCACCAGAAGGATGAAACTATGCATTAGTCTTTTTGCATTTGTTATCCATAGTTGTAAGGCAATGTGTGCCAAACACACATTGAAGGTTGCATCGTGGTTGTGGTTGACATCGGAAAGGGTGGGGAGTATGGCCAGAGTGTCAGTGACCAGCTCAACATCACTCATGTTGGGGGCACCTGTGGAGCCCTGAGCTCTTGGCCCTCCCAAGCACCATTTTCACTGGCAGAGGCACTGTGGGCTGGTCCTTTGCTATTTCCAGGGCAGCCCTGCAGGCTGGATGCGGCCCTTGGGCCTTGAGTTTGACACCCGTCTTGTAAGGGGTGAAGAAAATGAAACACTACCATTATGAAAGAATAAAATATTAAATCCAAGCCATTGTATCTACAACTCTCGGGACCTAAGGAAAAAGTGGCTGAAGCCAGGTTAAGGCACTCAGAGAAGGTTGTAGAAGAACAGTTTATGCAAATATTGCCAGGTCCAATACATTTTTGTATGCATTAACATCACCCCAAAATGTCTACAAAAAATAGTTTCCAGTACAGCAGCTGAGAATTATATGGACAGAGCTATCCAAACACCCCAGGGATTTACTATAGTAATAAATACTGACTTCATAGCCTGCTGGAAGTTGCTAAGTGGAAAGAAACTCCTGTAATAAAATTAACTGAAATAATGACCAGAATAGCTGAAAAGAGGCAGGAAAAAGAAACAATAAGAGATGAGATACCCCCTCTATATTAAAAGGAATAAACTAATGAAGTGATTTCAGACAAGAATAGAATAACAGAGTTGGAAGAGACTTTGGAGGTCTTCTAGTCTAACCCCCTGCTTAGGCAGGAAACCCTACACCACATCAGACAAATGGTTATCCAACATCTTCTTAAAAACTTCCAGTGTTGGGGCATTCACAACTTCTGGAGGCAAGCTGTTCCACTGATTATTCTCACAGTCAGGCAATTTCTCCTTAGTTCTAGGTTGCTTTTCTCCATGATTAGTTTCCACCCATTGCTTCTTGTCCTGTTTTCAGATCCTTTGGAGAATAGCTTGACGCCTTCTTTTTCTGGCAACCCTTGAGATATTGGAACACTTTATTTTTAACTAGTAGTTTACAATTTTGAGCAAAAAACTTAGCACGAAATTTTTCATCATCAACATTCGAGAAGCCATGTATTAAAAACTTAAAATAGCTGGTTTGGTTTAAGGTTTTTGATATAAACATGATTAATGCATAGGCTAGAGAAAAGGAAAGATAGGGTCATTATCCTGATCTACTTTTAAATGTCTTGAAAAACATTTTAATTTCATTTTAAAAACAGCTTTGTTGTTTGAATTAATTTTTCTGTTTTCTCAGTGTGGTTTCATATTTGTTGCATCTTTTATTTATTTTACAAGCCTTATATGCCACTCCCATTGAAATTAACACAATGTTTTACATACAAATGTCTAAAAAGGATTAAACAATGAAAGAAAAAGAAAATAAAAAAACAATATAATCCTCTTGAACCAGGATATTATCAAATCATAAACTTTATAGCTACGTACATATTTTCTTAAGGCTTGTTGTTGAAAGCAAAAATGAACCATTTGGACTGTTATCCCTACAAAATTTGATCACTTTTCCTCCCTTAGAAAGTTGGTAGGAAATTTATTTATAAAACAAAAGGAGAAAAAAATGGCTATTTAATATACACATCTGTATTTACCAATTTTTTAAAAGGTTCATAAATTGTATTTTCCTTAGTGTAATAATTGCTGATAATTTACTGAACTGTCTGTTGCAAGGTATGCAAATTCTTCGGTGACCAAAGGACCCTTTTTTATTTTTGGCACAACTGTCTAAGCATAATTATGTCTATGGCATATTCTGGCCAAGTATTTTAATGATTTCCCCAAATCATAGATCATCCTTAGTCAAACTAGGTTTACTCATGCTAGTTGCTCCAGTTCCCACCTCGTTCTTTTCTTCTCATTTGCTTTTCCTCTGGAGGAAACCAAACAACAGTTACCATGGCTTCATTTTTTTTAATTACATAAAACATTTGATTAAAGCAATGACTTCATCTTTCCACCTAGATAGTAATTTATTTTTGGAATTAAAGATCTAATAACGTTTCCGGCTCCCCATCCATTCCTTTCCCCTTAGTCTTAATGAATAAACTTTGTTGTTTCAGTACATTTATCAACCAGCCAATGAAAGGTGAAATAGGGATGTGGGAGTTTCAACCTCCATGTCAGACACCATGTGAAAAAGATTTTCTTTATTAAATTTTACATGCTACCTATTTCACCGATAAAATAGCTCTAGACAGCAGATATGGTAAATGTGTTCCTCATCTGGAACTTAGCATGACCCTGCCACCGGCTCAAAGGGTTAAAAGAAGCCTAAGGACCTGAGGGAATGATTTGCTTGTCATTGGCTGAAAAAGTTAGACCCACTCATCTGATTGGCTGTGGAGTTGTGAGATGGAGTTCTGGCCTCCAATTAAAAGGGGTTAATTCAGACAGTGAAAAGGTCATTGGTCTGTATAAGAAAGGATTACATTGTAATACTTTCCCCCAGCACTCACAAGAAAGAAGCCGCTTCACATATTGGAAGTGACTGAACAAGAAAGGGAAACAGAAACATGGATCTAAGTTCAGGGATTCCAAATGTAGGTACCCTGTTCCATTTCTTCTTCTCCTCCCTTCCCAAGTTTCTCTTTCATTCTCCCTCAAAGCCTTCAAAACTAGTTTTCTCCTTGAAACCTGCCCTTTTATGCAGGAACACCGCTAATTATGATCACAACAGAACTTGGAATTTTGGTCATAAGTCCTTGTGGTTGTCACCAAATCACCATATGCCTGGACTCTATTCTACAGTCATTGTTACAATGGTTTTTAATTGAATCAGATAGTCGTCAATCTAAATCCAGTTGATCCAATGGGTATTTTTGCCAGCAAACAGCAAAATAGTCATAAAACATGGTCACATGATCTTCAGACACTGGATATTGTCATAAATGTAATCCAGTTGTCAAGTATTCAAAAAGCAGTCACATGATCTTGAGAGTGGTGTGGTAGTTGTAACGTTCGAGGATAGGCTGTAACTTTTTTTTCAGTCATAACTTCAAATAATCATTATGCAACTACTTTTAAGTCAGCATTGATGTTTGAACATTATATAACTTGGATAGCAAATTTACACAAAGATTATAAAAAGTGTTGATATTTGGAGATAACTTAGAATGCATATTTATATAAAGACTATACAGGAAGAGTTTAAGTCCTTGGTTTTAACAATATAATTTCATTTTTCTTCCATTAATAGAGCTTTTTACATTTGTCTAGTACTGTTTTGGAAAGTGGGCATCTTATAGATCTGATATTTAGAGGGGACAATACAAGGTCATCCGTGTGGAAAATTGAACTAATGTAACCAAAGTGGAAGCTAAGTTGGAATTTTGCTTCCAAAGAGAAGATGATGATGCCGTAAAATACTGTCTAGAATGTAAATGTAATAGGAGTGTGCAACCTTCTTTATCCAAATAAAATGAGAGGCATCCTAAACATCAAATGACTAGGTAAACAGTAATGGGAGTACTATTAGTGTTGGGTTAAAATAACCTGGACGCCACCATAATGGAATGAAGAGCAGGGTGAGAGTTGGCTTGAGAAACTTGTCATAAGGAGTTCTTAAAGCCTGTACCCTAATAGTCAGACTTGAAATGATTATGCCGTAAAATCAGCTCCACAGCTGGCTTTGTGTTGCATCTTGGCCTCATAAATTCAGGCTGTAGCTGGGTTTGTATAACACAGTAAGCTAAAGCAGCCAGTTTGTGACTCAGTGTGTTCTACAGATCCCTGCAATTTGAATAATTCAGTGAACCAGGAGTAAGTAACCCTGATTAGCCTGTTGTGCAAAGAGAATTTTGAACTCTGTTTATGAGCTTTAACTTGCAAACTGTAATACTTTCAAGGATAATGTGATGTGGTCTCTATGCAGCTAGCTTTTGGGATAGGCTAATTATGTGGCTGTTCTTCAAGTCAACATAACTTCATGGGTACATTCAGTGCAAGAAAGGTTGGCCTACTCCAGCACAGGAGCATTAATATGTATGTCCTAGAGAAGAGAAATTTGATGCTCATCTTACCTCCCAATCCTTCCATTTTTATACTAATGCCAATTATTACACCACTATCAATTTGCCTCCCTGGGAATATTAAATAGCTTGCATCTTTAAATGGACCTCCAAGGTGCCTTCCAACTCTTATTCTGCTGTTCTGTTGTTCAGTAACAAGAGATTGGGGCTTCTTAAATTGTTATTGCAGGAATAGCCACAGAGGAATGCTATCAATGGCATCTTCCAGTGATATAGTCTGTTAAAGAAGGTACAGAAAGACATGCCAAATTTAATTTTCTGTATGAATCAAATGTAATAAAAGTTGGCTTTGCTGCAAAGGCCATGGAATAAAATTCTATGGAGTGGTTAGTCTAATTGTCAAAATTGGGTTTTCATCTCATAATATGTGTGTGATTATTAGCTGAGGAAATTCCAACCCTTTCCAGTGTTGGCTACACTGGAAAGTCAAATACACATTCTGGATGAAAACAGTGCAAACCACTTCATTAATACTTCTAAGAATATTTCATGATTTTTTTACTCCTCACTTGCAGGAGTCAAGCTTAACTTGAGAGTGTGTTTATCTTTTTTTAGAGATCTGAAGAACATTAAGCACTATAAGTAAGTTTTATATGACAGGATAGAGTGAAATAATATAGACTTCAGCACAGTGAATGAGACACATAGATAGCACATAAAGTTGTTATGGGGTGTTCCATAGTCAATATGACATCTGTCATTTTAGTAGAGAAGGTTAAGAGAAATATATCTAAGAGCTGGATTATGAGAAGGAAGAAAAATAACAGATATCTTCAGCCTTCAAGAGAGTTTTAACTTCTATCTGCTTCCTCCACTTCCATCAATACCATCCTATTTCTAGTCTTAGAACTTTTTTTGTTTTTGCTTACTATTCTTGGGAGGGAAGGTTCTTAAATTGAGGAAGGTGATATTCCTTTCAGGTAAATGTTCATCAAATATAATAGTTCTTGCATAGATATACTGAGTACTGGAAGTTACAATGTTTCCCAGTGGTAGGTTGGGGATTCCGTTCCAACCGGTATGGTTGGAACGGGCTTGCCGGCATCCACATGGACGCTCATATGCATCTTGGCATTTCTGTGAGCCTCCGTGATGCTCCAGCTGCTCAGTGGAGTGTCGCACAGTCCCTGTATGTGCTGTGCGTGTGCACAGAGGCGCTGAAGGTGTAAAAGGATAGTAAGCGAGGGCGGGTGGGTGGGCGGTATCTGGTGCTCCGGCCTGGCTCTGGTACACCCGTCCCGGGGTGTACCGCCTGCAACCCACCACTGATGTTTTCCCCAAAATAAGACCTGGTTTTATATTACTTTTTGCTCCAAAAGATGCATTAGGGCTTATTTTCCAGTTAGGTATTATTTTGGGGGAAATACGGTTCTAAATGCATCTGTCTGTCTGACAATCTTAACTGGGGCTTATTTTTGGGGTAGAGCTTATACAGTATTACGAGCATCCTGAAAAATCATGCTAGGGCTTATTTTCCGACTGGGTTTCAAAGACATTTGGGATCTCCTTTGTCTCCATGAGGTACTCATTGCTTCCCCCCCCCCATGTGTGCTGTAAAACAAATAAGCACAGGAGTTAAACGGGATTAAAACAAATAATCACAATTTGAAGTTCACGGTAATGGCCCCTTTATCAAGTTATGTAGCAATGTTTAAATGTAGCTAATCTGTCAAGAGAAGACTGAAATACAAATGGAGGCAAAATATTTCACCTTACGTGTCTTAAACCTAGAAGCAAGTGGAGTTTGAATAGATGTTAGAGATGTGCACAGACCAAGAAGATATGATTTGTTTCAATGCTCGTATAGGCTGAGCAGTTTCCAGGTTTAGTACATTTCTAAGGATTTTGGTTTTTTTAAGTTTGTAAAAATATTTCTTAGTTTAGGTGAAGTTTATTCTTGTGTAATGCCCAAGTCAGCTGTGCTAAATAACTCCAAGATATTTTGCCGCATTTTGTACTCTTGTCGCTCAGTTTTTAGAAGGCTTGAAGTGCTCTTATAGGAACCATTTATCACTTTGATTTCCTTAGTGCTTATGAGATTGCTGCCTGGCTACTTGAAAAACACCCACCTCCATGAGAAAATTTTAAATTATCTGGTATATCTAATTTGAGCATTCAGTGAAAGTGAGCAATTTCCAACCTTTGTATTACATTTGGAGAAGGGAAAATCCCCTTACTGGTTAACTTTGTTTAGTTTTAATTATGAAAATCCAATCCCTGATAAAAATCTGAGTGATTCTTTCAGTGCCTGCTACTAAAAAGAAGTCAGCTTTGAATTTTGACACCACTTCTCTTCTCCAAAAGAACAAGATCAAACAAGATCATAAACACACAATTCCCTTATGCTGCCAACTTCCCTGCTTGCTCATCTAGGAGTTGTCTGCTGCCACTAAAATGTATACAAGATAGAATCGCATGCATTTATGCATATTTTGTTATAGACAAATTTACAGAGTAGAGGCCATATTAAAAAAAACCCACAGGACCAAAGAAATAACGAACTCTACATCTGTTTCTCCCATAGAAATGCATCAATATATATATATACATACATACATACATACATACATACATACATACATACATACATACATATATATATATATAATCTGCAGACTCTAGGCACATCTGGCCCATTTTTCAAGTCAATGTAACTCTCCTGTAATAAATTTTGTTCTCTTCAGTTTTCAAAGAGTTACATCCAGCCTAATGGACAAAGTGTACATTATTTCTTTCCAACATTCTGTTGGCTTGGAAGGAATAAAATAATTAATAGTTGTAACCACTGATTAAAATAAACTGCCTTGAAATTAAGACATTCTATTATAAAAGCATTTGATCTCTCCATATGGGTATATAAATACAACTGTTCTGTTTTACATAAGAGTACTGTCATACATAGGCAAAAATATGTGTATACCTAGAGGTTGTAAGAATCTGTATTCAGCAAGTGTGCACTTATATATACTTACTAGCTGATAACCCGGTATTGTCAGGGTATTTGTAGAGGGAAAATATCTGGACCAGAGGTGGGTTTCTGGCGACATTACTGCTGGTTTGGTGAGTGTGAAATTTGCTCCGTGCGCATGGACAGTTGCTTGTAAATACGTCTGTGCATGTGCAGAACATTAAAAATGTCCAAAAAAACCCATGCCGCAGTGACCGGGGAATCGGTTCAGGGGCGTGGCGAGCCCGCCGTCCCTACCAGTTTGGCAACCCAGTCACAATTTTCAAACCAGTGTGAACCCGTAGCAAGCCATCTCTGGGCCAGACTAAACATAATTTCTAATGTTGGATTTTTCCCCTTACCAGAGGGAGCCCCCTTGTAGAGTACTGTGAAGCCATTACCATGGCAACTCCATTGCACTGTACAGTAGAATCCATTTTATGGCAGTACAGTAGAAGCCATTTTAAGGCACAACAGGCTGTATCTTAACAAAAGACACACAAGTTTGGTTGAAATTGCTCGAGGTGTTCCAGAGTTGGAGGGGGGGGAAGAGAGAGAGATTTATATATCATTATTTGCAATTCCTGCCTGTTTGCTTCCTTTTAACTCCATCTTCCTATTAATCTAGTCTCAACAAATGAAAGACAACCTACTCCTTGTTCAATTTTGCAGGTAATAATTTGGGGGGGAAATTTAATCATCCTTCCTATTTAAAGTCAAAGATTATGTAGAGAATATACAGGACAATTTGCCGATCATCCTCTTCTCACATTGGTTTGTTTTGAAACCAAAGTTTGGGGGAAGGGAAGAATAGTGATGTGTGAAGCAAAGAGGGAGATAGTGGTATGATAATGTAATATTCCTATCTATTATTTCTGGCCAAAAATAAAGGTGTTAATGTGCATGCATATGCATTCCAGAATAATAGATATGATCTGGTTTTTTTTTCTCTAACTATATTATGAAAGAAAATATAATTGAGACACAAGATCTGGTGCAAAATTCGGAAGTGGTTAGAAGAAATTACTAAGCGAAAAATAGAACTCAAACCAGAAGTATTCTTATTAGGACTACTGGATCAAAAAATGGACAAACAATCTCAATACATAATCATACACATAATCACTGCAGCCAGGATTGCCTTTGCACAAAACTGGAAAAAAATCAATACACCCTCAGATGAAACTACAATCAGGAAAATACTCGAATGCGCAGAAATGGATAAAATGACAATAGAACTAAAAGAAAGAGAAGAATCGGACTTCTATAAAGTATGAAATAAAAGGTACAAGTGCCTAGAAAACAGAAGCCAAGACAGAAAATAGAGAATACAAATATATGGAGATATAAATAATGAATACTATTATAAATGTTAATGCTATGTTTGTTACATTATAGAACAAGGTTGTAGTGAGAGGAAGGCAATGCAGAAGGGAGAATTATAAAAGCTAAGATGGAAAGCTGATATAGAAAGCTGTAAAATTAGTGTATGTTGTTATGTATGTTCTGTGTTTTGTTTTGTCTTATTGTGTTTTTTTTTTCTTTGCTGTGTTTTTCCTATTGTTTTTAAAGATCAAAACATTTAATAAAAATTATTTATTAAAAAAAAGTTTTTTGCACTCTGCAAACCTCCCCAAAATGACTTGCTTTTGAAAAAAATGGGCCTATTCCCCCCAAAAAAAAGCATGAATAGCCTTTAGGGTGCTTGCAGATTGCTCCTCGGCGGTGAGAAGCCAAAAATGAGCAAAATGGCCCATTTTTCATAGAAATGGGCCCGTTTTTTCATAAAAAAAGGGGCATAGATAGCCTTTACGAAGCTTATAGAGTGCTCCTGGGGGGTGGGGGTGGGGGTAAAATTGAGCAAAAAACGGGCTATTTTTGTTAAGGTGTGGGGTTTCAGGAGGCAAAAAAATGCTGTATTCAGTGTATAAGACGCAACCAGATTTTCAGCCTCTTTTTTGAGGGAAAAAGGTGTGTCTTATACTCATACTTATATGGTAAGTGGAAAAATTGGTATTTGTTACAGCAAATGTTGCTGAAAAACACAGAGCTTTTCTTTCTGCCTTTTAAAAAAAATGGGTTGGGCTAAGTTTTTAACCCTAAAAACTATCTATTAAGTGTTTGGACTTGTTTATCGCTTGAGATGATACCCTGTTTCCCCGAAAATAAGACCTCTCTGAATAATAACTTGTACTAAAATAAGCCCTCCCCAAAATATGCCCTCCCTGAAAATATTGCAACACAGCAGCAGCCATGAGGTGACGACACTTACTGCTTCCTGCATCTCAAAAATAATACCTCCTGAAAATAAAGCCAAGTGCTTATTTTGGGGGTCAAAAGAAAATAAGATCCTATCTTATTTTCGGGGAAACACAGTAATACTTGTTATGTTTTTATTGAGGGATGGGTAATCACTCCAAATACTAGTTTCTGTGGAATAGAAAACTGAGGTTTCAGATAGGGTGTATAGGCTCCTTCATGGACCATTGTACTAAAATCGCCTGATGTTTTCCAGCTGTTCCGAAGATCAACTCTTAGAATTCCCAAGCATCATGCTCACTTGAAGTTCTGGAAGTTACAGATCTAACACATCTGGAAGCCATGTTGATGAATGCTATATTGAACTTAATAGTTAAGAGTACAGCAAAACTTATTCTTAAAAGATGTATTCAATAGCTAATTTTTTCATTATATGCTGGTGAGTTATTCAAAATTCAAGGAAAAGCAATTTGTTGAAGACTGAAGTGCAAATAATAATAATATCCTTCTCCAAACGTCTGGTATATATGTTGAACTTGTGAGAAAAAGCCTTCACAGTCAGTCTTTTACAATCATTTTATGGCATTTATTAGTTATACATCAGTTAGACATTGTTAAATAATCATTAGAGACAGAACTTGGTCCAATATGCATTCAAAGGAGAAAAAGTCAGAGATAAAATAATCTTGAGAAGGTAAAAGAGGTGTTGTGAGAAATCTAACTCTTTTACTATCTTATATCACAAGCCAGAACATACCTTCAAATTCCAAATGTGTCCCCTGGCCTGAAATATTACATACAGCAACAAAAGAAGTTATTAGTGTAGAATTTCCTAATACTAACTAATGCAATTACAGCTATCAACCAAGAAAAAGAAAGAATTAATTATGTCCTATTAGAATTCCTAAAAGTAACAATGCCCGCATCCCTGAAGTGTATTAAAAAAGCAAAAATCGAATGCAGCATGTATAGAAGTGTTCACAGAAAAACTGGAGAGTTTTTTTTTAAAAAGCATAAAACTTGAGAAATGAATCGCTACCAGCAAGTTGAAACATACCCTGCATTAACTTTCTCTTATCTGTTTAGTGCCTGGGATCCTTTTCCAAAATATCCATTTAAATCCAGTTACTGGAAAATTCTTCCAGCTCTATTTTTAAAAGCTGCTTTTCTCCCTTATCGTGAATTCACACATTGTAGTTGGAAAGGGCATCATGCCAAGTATTTGCACTTAGAAGAGTACAGACTCTTGCGTTGTTATGACTTTGTCACACAGGAGGACATTTGGCAGCTATCTGAGCTTTGGTTTTCTTGTGGTAGCAATGGCCAGAATTACTGGGGTGACCAAATTATAATTTGTTTTGCTTGTTAACCAATCAAATGCTCCTAAACAATATTTATGGCAGTACAGGTAGTCCTCGACTTACAGCAATTCATTTAGTGATGGTTCAGGGTTACAACAGCACTGAAAAAAGGTTATTTATGGCTATTTTTCACACTCGTGACCATTGCAGCAGCCCCATGGTCACGTGATTTACATTCAAATACTTGATGAGTGGTTCACATTTGTGACGGTTGCAGTGTCCCGGAGTTATGTGATCCCCTTTTGCGCCCTTCTGACAAGCAAATCATTAGGGAAGCCAGGTTCACTTAACCGTGTTACAAATTTAAGAACTGCAGTGATTCGCTTAACAAATGTGGTGCAAAAAAATTGTAAAATGGGGCAAAATTCACTTAACAACATTTGGGCTCAATTGTCACAAGTTGAGGACTAACTGTAAACCGTATTTTGTATTTTTATCCACAATTGTTCCAGTTGGAGTACCCGTTTTTGTATCCTGTAGTATTTGCTTGCAACATAGCTATCATATCAGAACATTACATTTATTCATCATGAATAAATCAGTTATGAATTTAATTTACAGTTGTTCATGATGAGGAAGGTTAGTGCACAAACAATTATCTGGAAGATTAAAAATTAATCTGGACTAGAAGTGATTCTAAGCATTCATATATTCTCCACAAAATTCTAGGAACTAATACTGAAAATTTACGATACTCATTTAAATGTTTAAGATTTACTGGAGTTTATCCGTTATGCTCTCAGTTTTAAATACCTTTTGTGTGCAATGTGCAGTGTGCAGTTCTAAGAACAGCAAACATAGGCTGTGGAAGAAATTGCTATGATTTTGTACTTGTGCGGGTATTCACAGAGAAAAAGAAAGTGTTATATTTTAATACTTGGGAATCAACTGCCTTATCAGCAATACATAAAAAATTATTGAGGATTGTACAGGGTAAATATTGCTATAACATACGAAACATAATATGCCAGAAGTTGGTTCATTTCACTTGTGTTGGCCTGTTTTACATCACATACTGTAGAGCCAAAATGTGATTTCATAAGTTTTGTCAAATTTTCTTTTAATATCCAGGGGTCGGAAGATTTGAATTTGCCTAAGTATATTTAACAGATCTCAATTTACCAATCTGTTCAATTTTGCAAGATATTTGATTAGCGCAGGTTGCAAGAATTTGTCTATATTAAAAATAAAACATTTCTGGGGTCAAAATTAAAACATTTCTGGTAATGGGACTTTTAAGTATTATTAACAGAATGGAGAATATTAAACAAAAAAAATAGTTTAAAATAAGTACCGGTAATTCAATCAAATCACTTTTTTCCTTGGATAGGATTAGAAAAGATGGAGGGAAGTTTTACTGGCTTGAGATAATGAATGGTAGATTTTCAAAGGACTGCAAAAAGAACTGTGATGAACCAAAATGTATTCAGCTGTTTGTTGAGGCTCTAGGAATTAAATGTAATTTAATTTTTAAATGTTAATTAAGTTAATTTAATTTTAATAATTTAAAAATTGCTCACTCCCAGCATTGACAATACTTATGGAATACAGCTTATTGTGGACAAAAGAATGTTCATTACTTGAAACGTTTTCTTAATTCTACCATGGAGTGATGAAAACCTAAAATATCATACCTGTAAACCTTATGCTGAGCAAACTAGGTATTTGATATTCAGACTAAGGCAACTACTTAATAAATATGTGCAGTTATTTTGTGAAATAACTTGGAAGAAGCGTCAGATAATCATTCAGCACAATGAGATTGATAAATGTATTTCAAAACATAGTGAGATCGAGATATCAGGACAGAACTTTCAGTGGTTAAATTCAGTGTGAGATTTGTTATCTCACACACTGGAGAGGAAGTATCAACAATCAGTATCAATGGTGGGATTCAAATTTTTTTACTACCGGTTCTGTGGGTGTGGCTTTGTGGGTGTGGCATGGCTTGGTGGGTGTTGCGAGGAAGGATACAGTAAAATCTCTATTCCCTCCCCACTCTAGGGGAAGGTTACTGCAAAATCACCATTTCCTCCCAATGAACAGGGACTCCGAAGGCAGAGAATAGATGGAGGTGGGGCCAGTCAGAGGTGGAATTTACCGGTTCTCTGAACTACTCAAAATTTCCACTACCAATTCTCCAGAACTGGTCAGAACCTGTTGAATACCACCTCTGATCAGTATGTCTATAAAATGCTACTTTTATAGATTACCAGCCCATTTTTACCATGCTATCTTTTAGCATTTCTGTGGAGATTCTCAGTCATCCAGACCATGGTTGTCCCAAAGATGCTTTTTCTGGAGGCAACTGGACTTTCTTGTTTTTCTTTGAAGGCGTTTCACTTCTCATCTAAGAGGCTTCTTCAGCTCTGACTGGACGGTAGCTTGAATCCTTCCATTCCCCACCATCCAGTCAGAGCTGAAGAAGCTTTTTGGATGAGAAGCAAAACATCTTGAAAGAAAAACAAGAAAGTCCAGTAGCCTCCTGAAAAAGCACCTTTGGGACTATCTTTTAGCATACGCTAATTCCAAACATTTGTCTGAGGATTGTCTTCCTCCCTTTCCCTCTGTCATCAGTACCATCTCCTGTGTCTACCTATCAATGGGATGGGAAATTTTAGAATGGCATTTTAAAATTCTGTTTGCACATCTTTCTTCTGTGAAAACTCTACACATTTTTCTCCTGGGTTGAAAAAAGAGAGGAGGGTTAGACTAAGAGGGTTTATTTTTCCTCCAGTATTCCCACAACGTTTTACAGCCCTATTCACAATATTCTCTACAGTCTTCGCCAGAATGAAGCTCTAGGAGTGAATGAAATTATTGTATGTTGAAACTGTTTGTACCTCCAATATTTGCTCTGGTTTTGTCCCTCCCAGTGAGTGAAGCTTTGAGCAAGCTGTTGGCTTTTTATCCAGACTTGGTCTGCCATATTTTTCACCTTGGAATCTAAGTAAACTTTAGAACACTGTGCCCTGTGTATTCATTAATACAGGGAGAAGTTCAAGCAAGGATAGACACAAAGATCTCCTGTTAGTATAGGACAACAGATGTAGCTGTTTCGGGAATATCCTAACTTGCCATGGAGTCATCGAAAGTCTAGTAACTTTTCTTTTGCTTATGGGATTTGATTTTGTGAGCTTCCTAATCTTGCCAGCTCATCACTGATATTTTTTATGGTATAACTGAACTACTGAAATAGGCTGGATAGCACAGTTTAGTCTATAAAAAAGCCAACTGTAATCTATTGAAGCTTTGTTAATCAAGAAGCCTCTTTATTGACACGTAGCAAATTGCTATAAAGAGCCCAACATTTGTTTTTATTTAATTGTATTTATTTACTAGTCCCCCCCCCCGCCTTTATTGCTTTATAAGTAACTCAAGGTGGTGAACATACCTCAGGCTTCCTCATTTTCCCCACAACAATCCTGTGAGGTGAGTTAGGCCAAAAGTCACTCAGCCAACTTTCAGGCCTAAGGCAGGAGTAGAATTCACAGTCCCCTGGTTTCTAGGATAGCACCTTCACCACTTCACCAAACTACTGTATATACTCGAGTATAAGCCTAGTTTTTCAGCCCACTTTTTGGGCTGAAAAAAGCCGCCTTGGCTTATACTCGAGTCAGTGAAAAATTTGCCCGAAATGGAGGAGAAAAAGGGGCGGGGCCATGCCGCTGGGTGACACTCGTGAATGGCCCAGTGCCCCTGTGAGTTTCCCCTCCCTCTGTGTCAGTTTGCCGCGCAGCGCGCACCGCACCATCCCCCCTCCTCACGTTCTAATGTAATGCAGGGCTGTCTTACGATTCCCCTTCCTCCCCCTCCTGCCGCTCTGCAACGATGTCCCACCTCCTCCTTGTTATGGCAAGCAGCCACATAGCGATGTCCCACCTCCTCTGGTACAGTGATCCAATGATAGGAATCACTGTGCCGTGTGTCATAGGAGGCGGGACATCGCTCCCGCGGCTGCACGGGACATCATCATCACAGCGGGACATCAGCATCATGAGGTGAGTGAAGTATTTCATTGAATACACCGCTAGTTTACTGTTTTTCTTTGAAATAAATATTCAAAAACATTATTGGTATCTATTTTTATTTTTGAAATTTACCGGTAGCTGCTGCATTTCCCACCCTAGGCTTATACTCGAGTCAATAACTTTTCCAGTTTTTTGTGGTAAAATTAGGTGCCTCGGCTTATATTCGGGTCGGCCTATACTCGAGTATATACGGTATGTTTTAATCCTTGCATTAACACCAAAATGTCAATAGATGCAGCACGAGCAGAAGCATTTCTGCTGCGGTTTATGTTGGATGGAAGATCCGCCTTTAAATGTAGTGTCTGTGGAGATTCTCAGTCATCTAGGTCATGGTTGTCCCAAAGGTGCTTTTTGAAAAGGCAATTGGACTTTGTTTTTCCTTGAAAATGCTTTGCTTCTCATCTGAGAAGCTTCTTCAGTTCTGACCAAATGGTGGAAGATGGAAGAATGGACACAAAATGTCTTCAAGGAAAAACAAGTCTAGTTGTCTTTTGAAAAAAGTACCTTTAAAGGTAAAGGATTCCCTGTCCAGTTGTGTCGCACTCTAGGGCATGGTGCTCCGTTTCTTGCCCGAGGGAGCCACATTGTCTGAAGACAGTTCCATGGTGATGTGGACAGCATAGGTATACACAAAATGCTACTGCCTTCCCACTGAAGTGGTATCTATTAATCTACTTTTATTTGCATGCTTTCGAACTGCTATCTGGGCAGAAGCTGGGACAAGGAACAGGAGTTCACCCTGTTGCTCGGCTCTTGGGTCTTGAACCTGGGCTATCAAGCTTAGCATCTTTAACTGCTGACCTCCCCAATCTTTAATTTATCTTTCTTTAATTTAATCCATTTAAGGTTCAGTAAAGAGCACCCAAAATGTGGAAGGTTGGGCATTGCTTCTATTATTACTTTTGGCATAGCTAGAGAAAGAGACTTTAAGTATATTCAAGTTTCAAATAGTGCTACACATAAAAATAAAATGGATTTTTTTTTTTAGTATTCTCTTGAAACAAATGTCCATGGTTCAATTGCCAAAGTGGGGGGGAGGACATGTTTCCAAGGCTTTCCTTGTGCTATGAAAAGCTACAGCAAGCAACCTTGTATGAATGATTGCCCTTTCCTTTTATTGCCCTTGTATTTTATGCCTGAGTTGCCTTAGTCTTTCAGCAGGATTTTGATGGACTTGCTCTGCGTAATGGTGAACATTGGAACAAATTCATCTGCCTGAGATACGTGCCTTGGGAATCCTTTCAGTCGAGAGGATTAGCGATTGAATATGGCAAGCCATTCATCAAAAGAAACTCACGACTGGATTTAGAGATTTTAGAAAATCATGATTACAATAACAACACTTTCTGAATCTGTTTCACATCAGTTGCTTCATGTTAGGAATAGTGTATTTTATTTATTCATTCAAACTATCACAAGGTTGGAGTAACTTTGTCTGTGGGGGGTCTTTGTTGGTTTCTGCTAATGTGTTCAGCAGTTGGGAGATGATAGAGTTCAGACCTCTCTGAAACTCTTTGAAAAACCTGGGGAAAAACCCTTTTTTCTGTAAAATCCTCTACTGTTACATTGCTTTTGACATTATGAGTCCAATTTGTTATGGTAACAATTAAGTTAAGGAATGGAAGTCCTAGCAGCTGCATGTCAATTTAGCAACACAAACCAACATATTTGTTCATAGTCTGGAATCAAAATACTTACAAAAAACACACACACAAACACACAAGAAATTTGATTTTATTCTTTCTAAGATTGTTTTGAAAGCAATATTTAAATCAGCTTTTCCTCTCTTCTCTTGAATTTTTTTTAATTTGCAAATGAACTATTTAAATTGACTCGTGCAGTCTTATCTGTCTGATGTTATCCAGATATATTGAAAGGACTGTTCCAAGAATTCCTGGCCAGAATGGCATAAAATTCTGGGAGTTGCAAACCTCAAACAATTGGAAAGTAGATTGAGGATGTTTCTTCTATATTGCCAATCTGATGTACAATTAAATAAATTAAAAATAAGAAACAACTGCCAGTGGCCAATGAGATACATTTACAATGACCTTTGTTCATGTACATAAGTACTACATGAGGGCAATAGTTGTTTCTTGCTTGTGTTCCATCCCAGAAATATACAGCCATCTTGGCTAATAGCCACTGATAGCCTCATCCTTCATTAATTTCCCTCCTCCAGGACTTTGTCTGGTACATTTTTAAAAGCCAGCCAAGTTGGAACCACTAACAACACATTCCACATGTGTTGTGCGAAAATGCATTCCCTTTTTGTTCTGATTCTCCCACCATTCCGTTTCATTTGGGTGACTCTGGGTTCAAATATAATGAAGAAGGATTTTTTTTCCCTTTTCCATTTGGTTTGCATCATGCCTAATTTGACATTTTTATAATGTCTTACTCATCATCTTGTTCCCAACCAAAATCTTTTTTTTTTTTTTTGTATTTATGAACTACAGATAAATGAACACTTCTGTTAAAAGCATTTTGTCTGGGTGCTGATTGCACTTTTAAGTTCTAGACAGATTAGAAAGCCAGCAAAACTGGTATGATTAGAAGCAACAGTGGCTGAAATTAGTAACTATTTGCTAAGGGGAAGCTGTATTACAGCAATACAGCCTACTACACTGGTGGTCTCTCTACACCAATGGTGTACTGGCAAATGTTTAATAATAGTTTATCAACATACCGCCAAAACCAAACCCCATATTGCAGTGCCTCCACGTCTCACTATCACTGCTGACTCCATTATTCCCACCATGCTGTGCAGCTAGTATGATTAGCTGAACAACTGATTGGCATCCCAACAATGTGGCTCAGTTTTGCTCTAAAAAAAAACCAGTGAAATTCCGGAAAATTTAACAGTTGACTCTTATGAGCCCGTACCAGCCATCTCTGCCACACCAATATCCCTCTAGCTAAGTATTGTCATTGATTTCACCTCTAGGGGTTCAAATTCCAACTGAGGTTCTTAACCTATATCTGAACGTCCATGTTTCATGTTCTATGCATACCACTGATGTGTACCACTAAGCTATGGCTGGTTCCGTTAAGTTCTAGAATGTGAACATTCAACATAGTCTGTAGTTTTAGCTAGGGTTGGCTTATATTTGTGCATCTGGTCACTACTATGTCAGAAATAGCACATGAAATATTGATTTGTAAAATAAGGAAAATACATGTTTCAATCTTTTGTCTTCCTCTCATCCTACAGATATCTAAATTTATCTAAGAGATTATACGTTCCTGCAGGATTTTTCATTTTTAGTTTGTGTGTAAAACTGAACTTGATATTTCATTCAGTTAGACTTCAATGAATACTTTTACATTGGCAGAACTGGCAAAACTCAGGATAAGAATCTCCATTTCTTCTTTATTTGTCTTCTGAATTGTGTTTTCCCTGGGTCAAATTTATCTTTTCAGTTACTCCCTCATTTCCTTAAAGTTTGCCAACAACAATTATGAGACTTCAGAACACAATTTAGAGATCTGTATTTCTGCACAGCAGGTTTTTATAAAACACTCTAAATGTAGACAAGGCCTTGTTTGCAAAGAGAATATTTGGCAGATAGCATTGACAGCAGGGGTGGGTTTTAAATCCAGGTTTTGCTATCTTTGCCAACTCCTTAAACCATCCTCTATGCTGCATTTGGTGTGCAAGTATTCAATTAAAATAATATTTATCATCTGTGAAAAAACATTTTCTGAAATTCATATTCAAGATACTAAGCAAGAACATGTTTTGTCTATTATAGTGAGCCCTACCCTATGTCAAAAGAGATTTTGTTTTTGTTCAGTTGTCAAGACATGTTTGATTCTTCATGACCCCATGGACCACAGCTCCCCTGTCTTCCACTATGTCCCAGAACCTGCCCAAGCCCAAACCTACCGTGTTGATGACACTATTGAACCATTTCATCCATCCCCTTTTCCTTTTTCCTTCAATCTTTCCAAATATCAGGGTCTTTTAATAATGAGTCCTTGCTTCTCATTTGATGGCTAAAGTATTTGAGCTTCAGCTTCAATATCTCTCCTTCCAAAGATCAGTCAGGGTTGAGTTCCTTTAGGATTGACTAATTTGATCTCCTTTCAATCCAAGGGACTCTTAAGAGTCTTCTCCAAAACCACAATTCTAAAGCATGAATTCTTTGCTGCTCAGTCTTCCTTATGGTCCAACTTTCACAGCTATATGTTACTACTGAGAAAATCATAGCTTTGACTATATAGACTTTTGTCAGCAGGGTGATGTCTCTTCTGTCAAAAGTTATAGCAAAGGAATATATTCTGAAAAGCAGTAGTGTCTACTTTACCTACATTGTGCACATGTTACAGAAGGTCCATGTATATATCAGTAGAATGAACCATAATGAAGAATGAACCATATCCATAATCTGAAAGCAAAATAGGTTTGATCTTTAGTTTATCCAATCTTTATCAATTAGGTTACAAATGTTTAGGATTCCTCACTGTAAGCAGAAGAACATAGAATCATGAGGTTAGAAGGGACCTTAGAAGTCTTCTAGTCCAACTCCCTGTCCAGCCCAGGAATTCTCATCCTATGCCAGACAAATAGTTATCCTCACTTTGTGTGAAAACCTCCAATGATGGTGTACCCATGACTCCAAGAAGCTCCTCCCCAATTTAATAAGCTCTCATGATCAGGAAATGTCTAGTTTAAAATAAGGAACAAGATGATTATTAGATTGACACTTATACTGAACTTTGTGTATATTAACATTCCTGTGGACTCTTCATTTTTTGTGTAATGCTGGGAAATTAAAACTAACAGAGCATTCAACTAAAGTTCATACGGTAATGAGAATTCCATTCAGTTCTGTTCTTGTGCTCAAATGTCATCAAACTATATATATATATATATATATATATATATATATATATATATATATATATATATATATATATATATAATCAGCACAAATAAAAACACACACACACACATATATATATACACACACACACACACACATATATATATATATATATTATATATATAATTATATATATATACATATATATATATTATATATAATTTTATTACATCCTGTTCTAAGTACATTGGGCTACAAGCTTACTCCACAGTTGTCAGTCCGCAACTACCATCTCTGTATCCTTCCATTTAAGATTATTATTTTTTTAAGTTGGAAGACGGCAATTGCTTTGCCTATTCAGCATTTCACATCTGCTTCTGTTCCCCCATCTGTATCCATGATGCTTCTACCAAGATAGTTGAGTTGTTCTTCAGATTTTAAGGCCTGTCCTCCTAATGTTAACAGAGTATTGTCTTGAATAATGCCAACTTGCAGCTGCAAATAGATGGTTGCATTTGCTCTTTTTGTGCTTCATCAAAAGCACATAAACAGTGTTATGCTCAACCACAATAGATGAACTAGGCTAACTGTGACTTATTTGACACACTGTTGTTAAATTAGCCTTGGCTTAGCTCTACACGCAAAACCATTTAGTTGTAAATCCTGGGCTGCATCTTCTGAGCACAACGTGAAAGGTCTGAAGAGAATGTGGTTATGGCAAGCAAACATTCTCCCTTGGGATTGTTGACATTGGTTGAGTCTCCACCACAGTGAGCTAGTATTACCCAAATGGGGGTTGAATATTTGGTGTGTGTGCTGACTGGTATGTATATTGGCAATCTGTACAGAAACATAAATGCATAATACTTATTTTGCTGGTTTTGTTTAAAAAAACAGATACAACAAAAAATAAAGAAAGCAAGGAAATTTAAAAAAAAAACATCAAACTGGCACCTTTCTGGTTAGGATCTTGAACAAGAAGAGTTTCTTGCCAGATCTGAAGATCTGATCTTTAGATTTTTGGCCTCTACAAAAATTCCTTGAGCTAGGGAATAAGGTGATGACAAGGCTGATGATTATGGAATCATTCCATGCTATCCTTTTCTCTACAATGTTTCCTTTTGGTACAGCTTAACTTTTGGCTCTTCCAGTACATTTTTTCCTTTCTTTGACTCCACTGTCACATTTAATCTGCAGAAAATGATCAAAGGCAAGAATGCCTTCCAATTTAGAGACAATGGTCAAAACACTTGCTCCAAATAAACTCAAAGCAACCTCTGTTCTTCAACAAATTAAAATTAATTTCAACTCAAATTGCTTGTATAGGTTTCTTTATGGGACAAATCATCCATCATCCCATCAAGAAAAACCAGAACAGTGTTATAAAACTAACTTTTGGGACATCTTAAACGATTGAGGGATGTGAACACTTGACATTTATCAAGTTTTTAACATTGCACTTGTTATATTGTGGATCTGTTAGGTGTGGTTTCCAAGGCTAGACACTGCTACTTTTATAACTCAAACTAATATAAATCATGGCATGGTTTTTGGATTTTCATTCATGTGCTTCAAACATTAAAAATGAAAACATTCCATAACCATTGATAGGACATTTAATATTTACGTTTGAGCTATCTGGTTTTTTCCAGATGCAATTTTATAAAATATATGGGATACTAATGTAAGCTAGAGCATATCCCATGTTTTTGCTATTTCCAGATACAACGAATGGGAATAATCAAGGGAGATTTAGATTTAGATTCAGATTCTTGGATAGATCACTGAATTGCAAGAAATTCTGATCAATAGTTTAAAAAATAACAGCTACAGAACAATTGTTCCATTCAAATTACATTTCAGAAAAAGATATATATCTTTTTGGCATATACAAGAATAAAGATAGGGAGGGAACAGTGATGGGTTCCAGGCGGAACAGTGTTTCGGTGGGCCCACCCGTGTTCCTTACCTCTTTTAGAGGGAAACAGGGCAATTGTGCATGCGCGCACAGCATGTGCAGTACATGTGCCCGAGGTGGATGACCGGCCCCGTCACAGCGTACCAATTGCGACGGGATCCAGAGCCCACCACTGGGAGGGAATTCATTCAGATACTAGTACAACATCCCTTAGCCTGAACTTTTTTGAAAACCATTCCGTACTTGAACTATAAAAGTATAGGATGACTCATGCACCTGGAACTTGTTGATTTTGGATTTCAGGTACAAGGTGATATAAACCCAGCAACCCTAAAATATTCCTACTTTTTATTCAAAGCAACTATTTAGTTTTTCTACATTTTAATAAATCCTTCTGTGTGCTCAGTATGTATATGGCCCATTAGGAAAGACATTTTCTTCCTGAAGAATTGGAAAGTTTCCTTGAACGAGCTTACTGAGTATCTTAGTAAATTACAGTGAAATTTCTATTTGGAAAAGGTGATGGAAATGATTAAGAGTAAACCTACATTAACTTGTCTCTCTTTAACCACAATTAATTTTTTTATGGATAAGCAGAGTATGCAAATCTACAACAATCTCCATTTCTAGCTAACAGTAAATGGAATTTTAAAATAAATCATGATCATGGTTCATGTTCACCAACGATGATATCCTCTTGGGTTCACACATTATGCTTAGGTATAGACATGTTATCCACCATGGTTAAGGAATCAAAAACTGCAAAGATAAAATGGTGTTCAAGTTGACATTAAGCAGCCAAAGTAGCAAAATTTCACTGAAGCAGCAGATTTCACTGAAGGAGAATATAGTATTTACAAGAGACTTGAATTCATCATTTACAGAGAATTTTGAAATAAGACGAAGGGGCATGTATGGCCAAGTAGCAACAGTTTGTATACCTCTGATTAACTACGTTGAGTTAAACTTGCTCTTCTCTGAAACAGTTACAGCTGCTTTTTATCGTGTTTTTTAATATTGTGTACACTAGTAGTAATGTGTATCCATTAAGCCTAGTATAAGTGAATAAAAATAGATTTTAAAAAACTTTCTTCTCTTTAGGTCTCAATTACCCATCAACCATCAGGAAGAGGTGCGCCTTGTTTGAAATGCAGAGAAAAGTGTGCTGGGTTTGAACCACATTCCTGGAGGTAAAAGTTTTACTATTCCTTTTGCTCTTATTTTCTGCTCTGATTTACTTTGTATTCAGGGCAATTGTAAAGAGCTGTGGAGGCAGAGAAGTTAGAATGCAGCATTGCAGGCTAACTCTGCTCACTGCCAGAAGTTCGATTCTGACCGGCACAAGGTTGACTCAGCTTCCATCCATCTAAGGTCAGTAAAATAAGAATCCAGATTGTTGGCAATATGCTGACTGTAAACCACTTAGAAAGGGCTGTGAATCATTATATAAGTCTAAGTACTAATGCTAATTGCTAAATGAACAAATATCAATTTGTCAGTCTATTATGTTAAAAATCTTTTTCGACTAACACATTTTATTAAAAAGTTGCGCATCTGATACCATATCTATAGTTAGATCACACATGCCCACATTCAAATCTAGTGGATTTCACTTCCATTGTCAAAACTAGAAAAATATACTGGATGCACACTAGCAATAAGTGCTTAGTGGAATCTCTAGCTTTTTAAAAATCTTATTAAAAGCAGTGTAAACAGTGTATGTTTAAACTTCCTTGTATAACTGGCAATAATCCACCATCTGTCTTTATTCTCAGTTGCTGAAACAGAATAAAAGCAGCCCCTATTCAAGATGCAAATTTGCCTTGAGATCTTTCATTTTCTCCGTTCAGATAATGGAAAGAAACTTATTAACTTTAATACACTGTAGACTAGACTGGAACTAGTATAGGTTTTTTTTATCCTTCAGAAAATTTGAACTCTAGATCAAGGTAGCAGGGCTGCAAAATTGCATTGTGCCCTTTGTCAATTTTCCAGATCAGTAGCATTATGCTGCTAATTTTTCATTCACTGCATTTGAATTGTTACGTTCTTTGTTAAAGGCCGGCTTATATACAGTAATTGTGTATCTCTGACTTCTGGCATTTCCAATAGTGGGTAGCAGCTCAGATAGTTCTGTCAAAGGATGCCAGGCTTTCAGCAATGATGTCATCTTTAAAAATGTCACATTCCCTGAAGCCTTCACTCCCACGGGAATAAGTTAGAAATATTCTATGGCTTGGTTGAATACAAATATTTGAACCTTTTGGTTATATTGATTCATTTACTTTATATGAATGCTGTTGGGCATATTGGGATTTCAATCTGCTTTGGTTTCAGTGGAAAAACATTTTCAGAAGAGTAAGTCAAAATTCACATAAAGGTGCACCATTCCTACCTATATTTTAATCTTACACAATTGGCAATGGGATTTCTTCCACAATAATGATATCTTTGTAGCTTTCTCAACTGCTCGAATAATCCTTCCTCTGCATTTTATCGTCGTGATCTTTGTTAACGTACTGTTCTTGCTAAATGCCAGCTTCCTCCTACTTTCCATCTATTAACTGAGTCTTATGTTCTGACCACATATTTCTGCCTCAGACTAAAAAAAATGGAAGACTCTTCCCCCTCCCCATTAGGATACTTCCTCAAGATTTCTGGTAATGCTTGCCCCGAATTTCATGCCTCATTTTTAAGGCTTATCAGGTGTTTTTTTTAACTCTCTCTATATGTGAGTGGTGTGGTTATTCTTGTATTTCAGTTTCCAGGTATATTTCAAACATTTCAAAAAATGAATGTAGAGATCATTTGAAGAAAGAAGAAAGATTACAAAATTGATGTATTTTATCAAGATTAAAATAATGAATTGGTATTTCCATTGATTTTTTTTTTAAAAAAATGGGGCTGGTTTTGGCTATTTGAAAAAAAAGGGGGGAAGCTCTTTAAACAGAAATGGAGATATAAATATTAAATATTAAAGGAAGGATTCAAATTGGATGTGAATCTTTTTTTTGGCAGTTTTTCTGTATTATGTAATTTTGTCACTTTTATCTGTCTAATGTAATCTTCAATAAAATTATTAGGGGGGAAAATCCAAATCATCCAATTTAAATCATGATTGTTTTATCAGTGAGAGTTATTTGGATACAGATTCCTCCAGATTTCAGTTGTAATCAATAAGAAACGTGAAAAAAAATAGTGCCCTAAAATTTGGATTTCTTCCATGTGAGCCCATCATTGAAAAAATATGAGTTTCATTTCATATAAAATTATCCTCAATCTGTGGATGAGACAGAAATATGGTTTCAGTAAAGCTTCTAAGGAAACTAAAATCTAGATTAGAATCGTGGGACATGTTGATTCCATTTGAAGCTAGCTTATACTGCCAGTACATTATTTTTCCCACACATGTTCAGCAGCACAAATGTTATGTTTATAATGAACCCAAAATAATTTTGAATGATATTACCATCTGTTAATCAAACGAACTGCCAGGTATAAAATCTAACAAGTTATGTTCTTTTCTTTATGATTTTGCAGAAAATGCAAAACATAGACTGTGTGGCTCCCAGTTTTCTGTAAATTTGCTGCTGCTTAAAATATTTTCCTCTCAAACACTTTATTTTGAGATATTCATAGCTCAGAGTAAAACATAATATTCAGCACCCAGATTTAGAGTCCGTCCTTCTTTCTAAAAGGATTTTGTCTGACTGTCTGTCTTTCTATCTGTCTATCAATCTAATTTATTGGCCACTCATCTTGCTACAGGTAACTCTGGGTGGTCAATTATTATTATGGTATATATGATAATTGTATATGATAATTAGAGTTGCGAACAACTCTGTCTCAGACTTGAGAAAGAATAGCTCTTTGAATTAATAGCTTCTTAACTATTTGGGGTATGGTCTGTAGTCCTCAACTAGCTTTCCTGGAGAGCTATACTAGACAAAACAAGAACTAAAATGGGCAAATAGCCTTTCCATTCTAAAGAATATTCATTCATTCATTCAATTTATGTATCCAGCTATACATCTGGGCAATGAACAATATTTAAAGTTAACACAGTTACAAATCACAAATACAACAAATAAAAGTACACAGCAGTTAAGCTGTGTACAGCAATCACTAACAACCAGGAAACTGTTATTGATATTTTTGGGATTAATGCATTCTGCTAATTTTTTTAAATTATAGTTTATTGAGTATGCTGTAATTGTCCAAGTTCCTGTGAAACAGTGGTGGGGTTCACACAGCACACCAAAGTAAACAAAATAAGATACTATTTCTTCTGGGTCTCAAAAATTAGAGGGGAAAACCAGATTATTTCAGAGTAGCCTAATTCCAGGTTTACCTTTTTAACATGTCCTCTTTGGGATGTACTTCAAATCCATAGTTTATGTAAATTTAGTGGAATAGTGCCCAGAGGCGATGATTTTCTAGGCTGGCCCACACCTATGGAGTAGCTTCAACCCTAAAAATTTATCATCGTCATCATTGCTGATTTTCCAAAGATGGTTAAGACTAGAGTCGTTTGTTAGGTCTTTGAGAAACATTGCTACTATTACGCTAAGTGTTTCTTCCCCACTTATTTTTATTTCTGCTGTAGGATTATTGGTAAATCACTAGTTGTTCATAGTTGTAAACATTTGGGAAGACATGCTGATTTAGCAATATATAAGCCAAATCAACAAATTAAGTATTCTGTGGATAAGTGTTTCTCAATTTCAGCAACTCTTGTATAGATCTATGAGATGTGTAAATTTCAGTTCCCAGAATTCCTCCAGCCAGGCTATTTAGTATCCAAGTTCAAACAGAAATCAGCCAGATGCTGCCACTTGCTGTAAAACATTTAACACGGATGTTCCTCAAATTAGCCTTGTCTGTAGTGTGATATAGATCTAAATCTAGAACTATTTACAGCTGTGGAATCATTCCATACTTTAACAGTTCCATCATTCCCCTGGTTACACAAAGGATTAATAAAATGTTTGATGATAATAACTGTTCATGTAATGTGAAGTTGAAATAAAGTATTAATGAATGAAATCTTGGTTCTTTTAGAAGCATAACAATAGCACTTAGACTTAGGCTTTACAGCCCTCTCTAAGCAATTCACAGAGTCAGCATATTGCCTCCAACAATTTAGGGTCCTCATTTTACCCACCTTGGAAGGATGGAAGGCTGAGTCAACCTTGAGCCTGTGAGATTTGAACTGCCAAATTGCAAGCAGATGGCTGTCAGCAGAAGTAATCTGCAGTACTGCAATCTAACCACTGCACCACCATGGCCCATAGACATCACATTGCTTTTTTCTGAGGCATTAACCATCTCTGACACTAAAAATTCAGGTTGAAAGCAGCAGATTTAATTATTGAGGAGTAAAAAACATGAAGAATTCAAGAGTTGGGGCTTGGCTTATACAAGTTAAATATGGTTTATGTTTTAATTAATGCTTCTTGTTTTTCTCATTCCTAGGTAGGCATCCTATTTGTTGCATCACAAACTATTTTCCACATTGCACAATATTTTGTTTTGTTTGACTGTATATCTATTTCTTACCAGGACTAGTCTAGTCAAGATTTGTCAGACATTTTCTTTGAAGTTTGAGTTTTGATACAGGCAACCTTTTGCAGCTGCTGGCTATATTTAAAAAAAACTGATTTCTGACAACTGCAGAGGGTGTGGCAGTGAAATGCAAAGATGAAATTTAATTTGGGGGTGGGTGGTTAATGAAATAACATGTGATGAACCTAGCAGAGGTTCAGTGTACTTTCTTTCTTTCAATGAAAAAAATCAGTGCTGAATTACTATTTTGCATCCAAATTTTTAGCTGTGGCCCTGAGTGACCTTTCCTACTTTAGAACATAAATCAGCATTGGGCCCTTTTCTTTGGCTTAATTTAGGGTTTACCATTAACCTGTTAGGGTTTGGAAATCTTGCTCATACAGTTGAAAAATATAAACTCTGACAACTTGAGTGAATTTTTGCCAGGTATTCTTCTAAGCCAAAATAGATCCCAGAAATTACTGGGGCAATGCTTTGCAGCCAATTTTAGGGGCTAGGAATAGTGCCTTACTGTGGCAGCTACAGAAAACAAAAATACATACCCCATTGCTTTATGATGAATATAATTCTATCCCTTTGTTATTTCTCATATTTCCATTTAGGATAAGGAATCGATTTGTACAATGTCATTGTGAAATGACACTGAAATGATTTCTTGGTCCTCAACAGTGTTTTTCTAAAAATCTCTTTATACTATTTTTTTTTACCTCATAAGTGAAATGTAATCACCTTGATTTGATGTACTTTGGAAGTGCACAGGAGAACTGAAAACCAAAAAAAGAAGTCCTTGCACTTCTTTTGTAATACTAGCACTCATTCTGGATTGAGGTTTAGCAAATCCAGTTGGAACAAATATATATCTAGGTAGTGTTTTTTTTTTCCTTTTGTCAAAGCACCTGGTGTGCCCAAATATGGGAGGGAACATATTGCTTCCGTTTCGCCTTTCAGCCCCACTCTAGGAACGGTGGCTCAGTGGTTAAGACGCTGAGCTTGTTGATCAGAAAGGTCGGCATTTTGGCGGTCAAATCCTTAGTGCCGCGTAACGGAGTGAGCTTGTCAACCTAGCGGTTCAAAAGCATGTAAAAATGCAAGTAGAAAAATAGAAACTGCTACCTTCTTTGGTGGGAAGGTAACAGTGTTCTCTGCACCTTCGGCATTTAGTCATGGCAGCCACCTGGCCACAGAGACATCTTTGGACAGCGCTGGCTTTGAAACGGAGATGAGTCCTGCCCCCTAGAGTCAGGAACGACTAGCACATATGTGCGACCTTAGGAGCCTGTAGTTTCATTACAGCATTTTAATACTGGAATGTTCACTATGAACACTCCATTTAAGCCCTATTTGCCTTTATGAATGTTACCTGAAAGCATAGGCTTTCAGGTAACATTGTTTAGGCCCATGTTTATCAGCCTTAGCAATTTTAAGATGTGTGGACTTCAACTCCCAGAATTCTCCCATTGGCATGGGGGTCCATTTATACCAATCTATTTTTATAATTGGAAGCAGAACAAGAAACTCCCCGATTTTATTTAATTAGACTGCTACAAAATTCTTCATTTCCATATTGCCTGTGTCTCACTGAGTGATTAATATAGATATTGAAGTTTAATCACTTGAATGTTTTCCATTATGTAAATCTCAGAACTTCGGTCATTGAAGGCTTTTCCTCCAGGGTTTTGACAGTGAGGCTTTTTATAGACTTATGTTCTACACCATTGCAAATTCTGTTAATCCTCGCTAGAGATTTTTCTCTCCGGATAGCATTTGACCAAAAAGATCTTTTGTTCTATGTCATAATCCACTTTGATTTATAACCTTGGCTGTTTATTCTAAGGTTCACCCTTGAGCCACCAAAAGAGCACATACCTATGAGGGCCCAAGCTTATATCAAAATATGACCTCATTTGTCTCCCACAGGAAAATATGCAAGTCATGCAAATGCAGCCAGGAAGATCACAGCCTGAGCTCTGATGCAGAAGATGATCGGAAAATTGGCCGCTTGCTTGCTGATTCAAAATATTCTTCACTCACTGCTCGGGTAAAAGGAGGCGATGGAATCCGCATCTATAAAAGGAACCGCATGATTATCACTAATCCTATAGTATCTCGGAAAGATCCAACTTTTGACACTGTTACGTATGAATGGGCTCCACCTGGATTGACTCAGAAACTGGTAAGGAAATGTGCCCAAGGGCTGGGAAGAGAATATGATGCCTTTCAGATGGAGTAATGGGTTAGCAGAGAACAAGGTTGTATAGCCATTAGGCAGTGCATACATTTCAAAGAGATGGTGCCAGAAGACAGGTAGGGAGTCACTGACCTCAAGAAGCCCATCCCTTCATTGCCATCAAGGCCTCCCTACATTTTTCTATTTCTCCACCAAATTTGGGAAGGCCACAAAAAAGAAAAGCTAACATTGCCTCTGCCTTTCCCCAACAAGCTAAATCAGTATGGTTGGTAAAGTTTCATTCACATGACATCCTTAACCAGCTAAACCAAAAGTTAATCAAATGCCTAGCAGCCACATTTTTGCTACAGGATAAACCTTAGTTCTTTTTGTTCTTTTTCCTTGGTTCCTTTTGCTTGGAATGTTAAGTGAATCCAGCTTGATTCGTTACGATCCAGTATATTATACAAGCCTAGGATTTGGGTTAATTCAATAACCAAGCTAAACTTGTTATGCAAACATAGCCATTTTGGAAGAAATGTGATATTTAGTATCATATAATTACGACTTTCAAAGACCCAAATATGTTTGCATTGAAATTAAATAGTTTTTCCAAAGGAATGCATTATTTAATATCGCTAAAACCAAGTAAAGCCAAACATATTTGAGTGTGGTAAATATCCCTATTCTTTGGGAAAGCTTCTTTAGACAATATAAACTTACAGGAATATAAACTTTCTTGAAGAATAATGCTAAAAATAAAAAAGTAAAAATAGTTGGCAACATAGTTTTGCAAAGAAAAATGATTAATGCAGATTGTTCACCTATTTGAAAACACTTAATTAATCTATATTCTCTGTTTAGTAACAGAGATTATATTTATATGAAAACTGGAGTCGGTGGTCCTTTGCTTCATTCTGTTTATTTTCTTCACTCATCCAAACACAAGCACTAAAAGGTACAAAAACACTTTTTCCTTCACTGTCGCACAAATAAGTTTAACCATAGATTTTAAGATCTGATCCTAGTGTTGATGCAAATTAAGTCTGAATTTGATCTTACATCTTTCTAAAGTCTTCTTAAGGAACTGAAGTCTACTTAAGGAACTAAAAGAAGGGATTATATTACACATCATATTGTGCTGACTAGATTAAATACAGTAGTTCTACAATGGCAGTACTTGGCTTCTATTATTACAATGCCCATTGTGCTCACAGTACATAGCAATAGACTGGAACAAACCTACTGCAGGGATATCAAGTAACCAGTGCTTTGTAATTTGTAGAAAAAGAAAATGCTTAGTGTTGTGTTTATAGTCTGTAAATTAAATAGAACACTACAAGCCTGATCACCTCTCTTCAATGGATACAAAGGTCTGCAAAAAAAAATTTTTCGAGAGCTGTTTTGGTTATTCCACGTAATCTTTATGTTTTTTGGTGCACTGAATCCGAAAATGATCTCCATTTTGTCATAGGACATCACATTTCCTGACAAATTTAGGTAACTATGTTAAATAAGGCAATACCTCAAAATAAATGGAAATAGACATAAAATTAAAGTTTTATTACAATATTTTTATGAAAATCCTTTTTTGAACTGAAATGAGCTCACCTACACACACTAAACTCGATTCTTCTTCCTTGTGAAGCTCTTCTTGGTGCATTTACGCTTGTGAGTAGCATCTAGAATTTCTCTCAGAAGCATCCAACAGTAGTCTGCCATCATTGTAATGCTCCATTTTCTCTGGTATCTCCTTTCTATCTCTTTAATGTCTTGGTGGAATCGTTCACCTTGTTCCTCACTCACAGCTCCCAAATTTTCAGGAAAGTAGTCAGGGTGGAACTGGAGGAAATGCACTTTCAAACTCATCAGGCAACCTAAAGCTTGAAATGATCTTTTTGTAGTGAGGATCTTTGTTGTTGCCTAAAAATTTCTGTACGACTTTTTTAAATGCAATCCACCCTTCTTTTTGAGGATCCGTCATGGTATTGACAAACTCTTGATCAACCTTCTAATGTCTGGTCCGACGAACACACCTTCCTTCAATTTTGCCTCTGACAGGCATAGAAACTTGGTGACCAAGTATTTGAAGCATTCTCCATCTCTTGGAAGTGATTTTATGAATTGCTTCATCAATCCCAATTTTATGTGGAGAGGTGGTAGAAGAACTTTATGGGAAGGTACCAAAGTTTCTTGGAGGACATTTTTTTCACCGACTGTTATCACCCTCGGCTGCCAACTCTTCTTGGTCCAGTGATTTTGTTGGTCTCGACTGTCCCATAGACACAGAAAACAAGGGTATTTGGTATACCCAGCTTGTTGCCCGAGCAGCATGCACAAGACCTTCAAGTCTCCACACACTTGCCAACCATGGTCTTTATATTTAAGTTTACAAAGAACCAATTCCAAGTTCTCCTAGGTTTCCTTCAAGTGTATGGTATGACCTACAGGTATGGAAGCGTAAAAACCGTTGTGGAGTAAAACTGCTTTGAGACTTCTTTTTGAAGAATCTATAAAAAGACACCATTGCTCTGAATCATATTGGATTTTAAATTGACCCATCAGACCTTCGACATCGATGCAATAAACCATCTTGTCTTCCTGGGCGAAGTAAGGAATGAACTCCTTTTCATGATGTCTGAAACATGAAGATGACACTACTGGCAACAATAAATTCCTGCTTTTCAGCCTTGATCTGAGTAACTTAGCAGCACCTTTGGGAAGATTCAAGTCTCTTACCAAATCATTCATTTCCTCTTGAGAAAACAATTTTAGTCTTGTATCATCTTCAAAGTCAGAACTTGATTCGTCATCTGGTTCAGGTATGACTTCACCTTCATCAGAGCTAGGTATCTCTTCCAAGGTAGCAGGGGGCTTGGGTACTGGTATATCTGTGCCATGGGGGATAGGACGAATTGCTGAGTGAAGATTGGGGTATGAAATGGAGTGCTTCCATTTGGAATTAAACCCTTTCACATCACATGAACAAAAGTAACAGTCATCACTATGGTTCTTTTGCTCTCGCCATACCATAGGAATCCCATAACAAAGATTTTTTTCTTACCCTTGAACCAGTTTCAGAGGTCCTCAATACACCATTTGCACACTTTATGAGGAACCCAAACTTTATCTTGATCTCCAATTTTTAGTCCAAAGTATGCAAAGTATACTTTTTTCACAAAATCTGTAATATTCTGCTGTTGCTTCAACACTGTATATTCACCACAGATGAAACAGAAACCATCTGGCGAATTAATACACTTTTGTGGAGCCATAACATAATGGTTGAAGAATGACGAGCTAACATGAATTGCGATTAAAAAGTGTGAACAGACTAGAACCAAGAACCTGATGATGATTCGTGCACAAGTGTGGCATGCAGGAGAGAGCAGCTCTGTGTTTGTACATGAGACATCATGGTGCTGGCCATTCCCCCTGCACTGACCGGAGATGCTGCTATCTGCCCTTTGTCTCCCTCCCACTGGATTCTTCAGGAAAGATTAACCCCTTCTACCATTAGAAGCACAGACTTAAAACTTGCTTCGCTTATGTATATATTGCTGACCATCAGATTTTTTACATAACTCGGACAAACCCTTTAAGGTTTTTTTGGCATTTTATATCTTAAATGCACTTATGTGAATTAATTAATAGTAATTTGGACTTTAAATTTGGTTAAAAACCCATAATATAAAAAAAATACCAAAAATTAAAAAAAAATGATAAATTTGAAGACAATTTTGCATGTTGTAGCAAATCATGACGTCTAGGAGTATTTTCAATATTTTATTTGTTTTCAGCACACCAAAATACATGGAAATTAGATGAAAATAATCAAATAGCTTTTTAGTCGCAGACCTGTGAATTAAACCCACAAAATGGAAATTATGTTAAGGCTGATAACTTTTCTTCCAATTATTTTTGTTGTTGTTGTTGTTGTTGTTGTTGTTGTTGTTGTTGTTATTATTATTATTATTATAACAGTTGTGTCACAGCGGCCAGTTGTTTCACCGGATTTGGCATTGGTTACTAGTCGGGTCCCACCCAGGGGCCTAGGACGTCGTAATGTATTTTCGTAATATGCGTGCAGATCCAAGCAGTGCGGCTTTTTGCATTTGACTGATGGTGATTTTGTCGATTTTTAACTGTTTTAAATGTAATTCCAGTGCTTTTGGAATAGTACCCAGTGTACCAATTACCACTGGAATTACCACTGCTGGTTTGTGCCATAGTCGTTGAATCTCGATTTTTAAGTCCTGGTATTTTGCAATTTTTTCATGTTTCTTCTCGGCGACCCTGCTATCACCTGGTATCGCGATGTCTATGATTGTAACCTTATTTTTCTCAACCAGTGTGATGTCTGGTGTATTATGCGCCAGTATTTTGTCCGTTTGTATACGGAAATCCCACAAGATCTTGACCATCTGATTTTCGGTGACTTTTTCAGGCTGATGTTCCCACCAGTTGCTGTTTTAATATTATAATTTTTGCACAAATTCCAATGGATCATTTGTGCTACTGAATTGTGCCGCAATTTATAATAGCAATAGCAATAGCAGTTAGACTTATATACCACTTCATAGGGCTTTCAGCCCTCTCTAAGCAGTTTACAGAGTCAGCATATTGCCCCCACAATCTGGGTCCTCATTTCACCCACCTCGGAAGGATGGAAGGTTGAGTCAACCTTGAGCTGGTGAGATTAGAACCGCTGAACTGCAGATAACCGTCAGCTGAAGTGGCCTGCAGTACTGCACCCTAACCACTGCGCCACCTCGACAATCAGTCTGCGCGGTTTTTTTACAGCAGCTGAGTATGTGATCAACAGTTTCATCAACTTCTTTGCAAAGTCTGCATTTGGCATCATCAGAGGATTTTTCGATTTTGGCCTTAATGGCATTTGTGCGGATAGCTTGTTCTTGTGCAGCCAGGATTAGTGACTCTGTTTCTTTCTTTAATGTACCTGTTGTCAACCATAACCAAGTTTGTTCACTGTCCACTTTATCTTTTATTTTTTCCAGAAATTGGCTATGCAGTGCTTTGTTCTGCCAACTCTCCATTCTTGATTTTATCACATCTTTTCTGTATTCTTGTTTCGTCTGTTGGGCCTTCAGTAGATTTTTGTTCTTTACTTCGATTAATAGATGTTCTTGACTTTCTTTTAAATAATCAGCCAGTGCATGTTTTTCTTCTTCAACTGTTTTCTTCACTTGTAATAATCCTCTGCCACCTGATTTTTGGGGCAGGTATAATCTATCAGTATCACCACGTGGATGTAAACTGTAGTGCATTGTCATTAGTTTCCTGGTTGTTGTTGTTGTTGTTATTATTATTATTATTATTATTATTATTATTATTATGCAATACCAGCTATTTTAGCTATAGAACTACGTTTACTAAATCCCACAGCCTCTTTCCATAGTTCTCTAAAAAGTTGTACAGCATCTTTATATTATATTGACCACTATAAGTAGATACCCATGACTGATTCTTGTTTCCTGCAAGGGGAAACTGGTACACCCAGGTGAATACCTTTTCAAAGCAGGTCTATTGCACCATTCAGGAATCCTAATTCTAGATACCCAACTTAATGATGACCTTAAACCAATAAACTGAGTTTATCATCTTGGCAACATGTAACAATAGAACAACTGCTGATTATATTCTTAGAAATCATGAATGTGTGAACCATGGTATAGATGAATCCTGAACTTAAATGAGAACTATATCAAACAGCTGCTTTAAACAATAAAAAAGTGAAGTCTAAAATTCAAATCTAGCAAACTACATGAATTGGCCAATTTTAAATGTATTTTGGATTTCAAAATGTCCTATCTTAAAGGATAAGGAGAAATGGGGTCTTAGCTTCCTTGGGTTGTTAAGACAGCTGTGATTTTTATGATTTTCATTTGAATGAACAATGTGATTTAGATATAAAGTTTGATATTTTGTTTAATTACCTATTTGGAAACAGTGACTTTTGCCTCTTGTAAATGAGCAGATTAGCCTATTGCAAACTTCTATTCTCTTATCTCTTCTTCCAAAGACTTCTCATTCCTTAATATACTCCTTCAAATGGGAGAGGCAAAATAATGGCCCATGAGCTGACAGAATCCTTCCTTCCCATTGGGATGAATGAAAGTGAAATTTGTCTTATAAAAAAGAAAAAAACACTCCAATTTCCCCTTAAGAACATGCAGGGCATAATACGTGATTGCACATTTATCATAGTTTCTGTGTCTATTAGATTGTTCTGCCATTTATTGAAAGCATTACCTTCCTTTTTGACTTTCTTCATTAATCATTAAAATGACTTTAAGAAAAACAGTTCCATCTGATGATTAAATTTATCATTTTATGTTAAGTCACACAATGGTAAAAATCATACATCTTCTGTTTCGTTGCTTTTAAAATTTGGAAGTTAATATAGGGTGGAGTTTTATAAACTTCTTTAGACCTAAGTTTTTAATCACTGCTCTTCCCTCATGTAATTTGTTCATACGTCAGTTTGAGGTCAGGGCACACAATACTTATCCATGACCAGTTTTCTTACATGGGTAATGTCAAGGGGCCGTAGTATCAATGTACAGAGATGGTGATCACTGAACAACACCTTATATAAGAAAGGTTATTCTAGAGTTGCTTTGGATGACCTTATAAAATTACAGTTCATCTCAACTCTGCCTGTTCATTGTCACTTGAAAGGAATGAAACTGGGATTCTTGAGATACCTGTCAGCCTCTGGTAGCATATCCTCATCCTTTTCACTACACTCGAGGGCAGGGAGGGGGAGATGGGATTGCATTGTGAAATTGGTCCAAGATTAAAGTAATACAATTCAGGGGCTCTGTGCTACATGAAATAGTTGACATGTATGGATATTAAGTCATTCAACAATAGAACATTCGTAACTGTCCTGCTACCTAGTTAATACTATTGATCTTGTCTTTTTCACAGCACAGGTCATGAAACTACAGTATGTGTACAATGTTGATACAAAGCAATAGAAAACAGTTCTTTGTACCTGGCAGTAATGTTCTTAAATGTCCGTATATTTATTCGTGGGCATCCAATTTAAATAGAGTAGTGGTGATACAATTGGAGATAACCAGGAAATTTAGTGTAAGACTTCAGCTTTTGTTATCTACTTGGAATATTGACTGGCATAATTCTGGTGTGCATCTTCAGATCTGATTATATCTGTTTCCTAAAAAATGGTAAGACCTTGTGTCTGATTCAGAATGAAATTAAAAAGCAAAAAGTTGATGTCCAGCACAAAAGCTAATCTGTTTACATTAATGAGGATCATAACATTTAGAAACAAGGCTTCCTTTTGGAATTAAAATAGAGAGTTTAGAATTATTTGGAAACTGATCTATACGTACTATTGGAACCATCACTTTTTAAAATGCTACATTGGCTACTACAGTGTGCTAAAGCAGCATTACAGATCTGTTATTCGATTACTGCTTCGTTCCCTTCCTTCTTTCTGGTAGCAAGCAATTTTTTTTCTCCAAATCCTGTAGGTTGCTGCCTTTATATTTCTCGGTGTTCTCCTATCCATTTACTAACAAAGCCTGAACTCCTTAGTTTTCATTCTTCATTACCAAGCCTAAATTCAATCCCCCAGATTTCTGTCCACTTGGAACAGAGTATTCCCAGTAGCTATTGAAATGGCTTTTTAAAGACTTCTTGTTGTGATCCGCCAGCAGCCTGCAGAGCTAGCGGCAGAGTCAGACAGTGAGGAGGTTGGGGAGGAACATGGGCCAGTCCTGGAGTCTGGAGAAGGCTCGGATGAAGACTCTGTGTCAGAGGCAGAGAGGGGGCCAGGGCCATCTGGGAGTCATGTGCTGTCTCTGGAGCCACCAGAGTCTGACATCAGTGAGGCAGAAGAACAGGGGGAGCCTGTGCCCAATGTGCGCATGCACAGAGCTGCCAGAAGAAGAGCAGTTAAGACAAAAGGGGTGACTCGGGAGTGAGGCTTGGAGATGATTGGCTCCTCCCATAAGACATAAAGGAGGAGCAAAGGCACGTGAGCCTTTGCAGGAAGCAACTTTGTTCTGGTTGGTTTAAACTCTGAAGCTCTGTTTTGAATCTGTGCTCACTGTGGCCTTGCAAAACTAATTGGCAATTAGGTCTTTGGCAGCGTTTCAAGGGAGATAAAGGTGGGTGCTTATCAGACTTATAGACTGTAGCAGACTTCTGTCGGACTCTTTACAAACTATTTGTGACTTATTACTGGCTGTGAATGAACTTAATTCACAGCTGTTGAAATAAATAGAGGGTTTGGGGTCTAACCGTGTGCTTTTCACTGTCTCAGGAAGCCTAAGTCAGAACACTTCCATAAAGTTTCTGTGTCTCTAGAATGCATTTCCCTGCATCAGCATTTTGTGAGAATATTGTTTATTATAAACATTGTTCTCATATCTTTCTGCCCTTATAATAGGTAAATTGTTGAATAGAGTTATTTGGGGGGAGGTTAGTTTTTATGTTACGAATCTCATGTGAGTGAACAATCAAGTAACATTGCAGTTATATTCATTGATGAAACTTTTTAGTCTCAAGACTTTATTGAACTACAATAGCTATCGGTAATATTTCATAAGAAAGAAGCACACAAGTAGTGTTGATTCTTAACAGAGCAAGAAATAACATTTTTATTCATGGCAATTCATGACAATGAAAAATGGAGAATACTCTTTTTCCCGGTATTCTCAACCTGGTGTCTTTCAGTTATTTTGGACTTTAATTCATGGCTTGGGACCTTGGGCATTAACATCTGACTCATTTGAAGACAATCAAGCTGGGGAAGCTCTTTGTCTTTCAAACAGGAACTTAAAAGGACAAGTATTCCGTTCCATATCATAAGTCAATTTACTGGAAATCCCTTTTTAGTGACTAAGAGAGAAGCTGCCTTCTGCGGAGTATTTTCCAGATGTGTTGGACCATGACTCTTACAAATTCTGTCTCATAGATATTCTGGCTAAGAAATATGAGAATATAGTCCAACATCTGGAAAGCACGAGGATGGGAAAGATTGTCCTAGATAATAATTAATATATGTCTAAGGAAGGCAGTATTGAGAATGTAAACATAAAATAAACAGGCATTTGGAAACAAATGTTGTATTTAGAAAATTATTGTCTAAATCAGGAATGCAGCCCACTACTGAGTCATGGCCTAATTACCACTGGACTATGTGAATGACTGGCCAGTGCATGCCCGTCCCATACGGCTCCACTTGTGCAAGCATTGCAGGCAATTGTGGTTGTTTGCAGTCCCAATTGCACGAGCCTCATGAGTGCTTGTGGACTCAACTCATGTCACCATGAGCATTACGGGCAGTCGCTGCCCCACTCGTTGAAGCTTCATTGCGGGTGCTTTCAATCCCACTTGTGCAAGACTAGGCGATTGTGACCCCACTTGTGCAATCGTCTTTGTGAGCGGTCATGGCCCCACTCGCATGAGCCTCATTGCAGGCACTTGTGGCACCACTCGTGCACATGAACCTGCCCCTCCCACAAAATGCCCTCTTTCCACCATTCCCCCACTCCGGGCCACCAAACAAGAAAGATTGGAGAACTCTGGTCTAAATGACACGGACATTAAAACAAACAAAACAAAATAGTTTACTTTTCAGGTAAGTACTGAAAAGTACTTACTTTTTGCCTTTTTGTCATTCTTTCCTATAATTTTTTTTAGTGAAAGTTATTGTGTAATGGCTGTCCCTTAATTTGAATTAGTATTGCATAGAAATTTATTTTTGGCATATAATCATGTTATGGCCTGTAAAGTAGCTCTGGGTTTGAGTATCTAACAAAGCAGTGCAAGATGTGTATATTCAAAAGTAAGCCCTATATTTTATGGAGCACAAAGCCAACTAAATCTGTGTAGGAATTCAGCCTAGAGCAGATAGATTTAAAGGTAATAAATCAGTGTTAGAATACATTTGCAAATATATTTGCAAGTATAATACTTGGAAATAAATATCTGTACAAGATCTGTAATATATTGTACAGCCAAAATGAAAGCGACAGGAGTAGATAAACTGTAAGGTTTCTGTATGAACTGTGTTACAAGTCAAGTAATTGATATTCCAAGAGTAGCTGAAGAAAAAATATGTTCAATAAAATAAAGAGAGAACTGTTTGTTCATGCATGAGGAAGCCAACATTTAAGAGGAAAAATATGTTTTATGTTCCATATTTTCAGTAGGATTCAAGTGCGAGGCAACTTAGTATAAAAATCAACAGACATCGCATCCATCTTCCAAGTTGTAGCTACTGTACTTGGATCAAATAATTGGTCTTAGGAGTTATAATAATATGTTGTTTTTGTCATATAGCCCAGGGCTTTTCAAATCGTTTCATGGAATTCTGAGTACTGCAAGAACTTGACGGGATTCTGTGAGAAATGTAGGGCAAATGTTTAAAACATTTGCTCGAACCTTTCCAATTTTCAATTGCAAAAATTTTGTTTCTTGATGTGAGGTGATTCAGGAATTTTTTTTCTTTTCACTAAAAGATTCCATGGCTTGAAAAAAGTGTGAAAAATTCTGGCCTAGCCTATTCAACAGTTGGTTACATAGAAATCTTACATGAATAAACTTTCCAAACAGCATTTTAGTGAAGCATGTTTATGAGACTGAGCTAATCCAATTAAAATGTGTTTATTACATTTTTCAATCGTCAGAAAACAGACATTCACTATCCAATATGGATTATAGAATATTAAGTTTGACTAAATATTGACAAGAAAGATTAAATATTTTGCTTGGCATGTTGATTCCTTCCTCTAGTGAAGGAAACAGATAAAGTATTTATTATCCCAGTGAGTTTTGATTCCTCACTTCTCATTGCTAAAAGTAGGAAATGGCATGATGGACCTGCTAAGAGTGATTTGTATTCATCAGTGTTAGAATTTGATGGGAAGGTAGATCTTCAATGGAAATGGTGTGTGGATGTTCATGTGTGTTTGCTTGCATGCTGGTGAAAGATCCACTATTTCACACAACTAAAATGGCTAGACTATAATTTGTTGTAGTGAGTTTCATTCAGGAATGGTATGTTTGATGCACCAACATCTGTTTAAAACTTTCCTACCGATGCAATTAACAGCTAAAACAAATGTGATCAGTCATTTGTGGTCTTCCTAGTTTAGGGAAAACTTTATTCAGATTGAGGGAGACTTTATCCATGTTGACTTGACTACTTTCTAATTATTCTGGAATATTCTGGGATATTGTCTCACTTGCATCAGCACAGTTCCTATGAAGCTACCAACCTCAGTGAACTTCACCACATCTCCCAAAACAGTAGGGCAGGGGTGAAAATATCCAGATGTTGCTAAACTGCAGCACCCAACATCTTCGTGAGTAATGCTAACCATGCTAGCTAACAGGCAGTCACCTTTCTACCTTGCTGTAGTACACAATATAAAACTACAGAGTTAGTAAGGGTCAAATATTCATTAAAAATAACTTTTCATGATTATAATCTTCTGATTAAACAAAAACTGAAAAGTTGCTACCTATGATCACTATCACACTAAGCTCTAGCATGTAACTGATGTACAGAGCCTGCTGAGTCTGAATCATTGTTTATAAAGTATCATGGCTGGTCTTGCAAACCTTGCTAAGCTGAAAATAAGTCATCATGGTTTATATTTTCTGTGAACCCAGTCTAAATATATACCGTATTTTTCAGAGTATAAGACGCAGTTTTGTGGAGGAAAATAGGGGGAAAAAATCCTGCCTATCAGGTATTCATCTAGCTAGCGTTCTTAGACTGGTCAGCTTCAGCACATATGTTTGCTGGTTTTGAGCGTGCATGCAATTTTTATCCACTGGTTGGAGATAAAAAACAGCTTCTAAAGCACAGCTGATCGTTGGAGGAAGCAGCAATGAGAAAAGCAGGCAAAGTAAGGAAGGATCACTTCACTGTTTAGCGCCTCATTAGGGCTGAAAAAAGCTTCATAAAAGCTACATTCGGATTATGAAACACACCCAAATTTTCAGCCTCTTTTGGGAGGGAGTGCATCTTATACTCTGAAAAATACAGTATGCTGTTTCTTAGAAATTTCAAAATTCTTAAACTAGATCTAATTCTTAAACTAAATACTACTAAATAGTATTTTTTTTTACACTAGAGCCTTTATTTATAGGAGAATTATAGTGGAGTCAGGCATGTCCTTTTCATACTAAACTTCAAAAGTTTTGTTTCATACAATTCCAGGCAGAACCCCAAAAATATTGTAGTTGAAACTGCTAGAAGAACCACTCAGTGTTTATGCACAGGTAGTACTGAGCTGCATGAGAACATTTTTTAAATATTGTATCAAAAACTCTAAAAGTTGTGGTGTTTGCATTACAATATTGTTTTAAAGCTGAATAGCATGCCTCAACTAAGATACACAACTATGTGCATCATGCAGGCAGTGGATGGCACGCTGGTACTTTCTTGGATATAATCTCTGCAGCATGTCAGAAAAAGTGTATCTTCTGAGCTTGTGATAGATGCTGTGCCAAACAGGGACTTGTCCATCAATTTTATTGTCAGCATCAAGGTCAGACACCACAACTGATGGGGGAGAGGGGAGGGAATCTTCCAAATTTGGCTTTCTTTCATCTCCATGCTGGCTGTGGTCCTGAAAGTGCTCCATGTGCTCCTACTCTGAACAAGTATTTCTTACCAGAGGCCTCCAGGCATGCTTTAAGCTATTGTCTCTGTGTGTGGCCCCTTCCATTCAGTGTTGATTCCCGATGACTGCCTGGACCAGTTCCTGCAATTTCCTTAGCAATATTGTTTGGAAGTGGCTTCCCATTGCTTCCATCCTCTAGGGCCGAGAGAGCGAGCGATTGTCTCAAAGTCACCCAGTTGGTTTTATACCTAAGGACTAGAACTCACAGTCTTCTTGTCCCAAAGTTGCTTTTTCAAGAGTTTCTGGAGTTTCTGGTTTTTCTTTGAAGACATTTTGCTTCTCATCCAAGAAGCTTCTTCAGCTCTGACTACCGGTAGATGGTGGGGAATGGAAGGATTTATATTCCTTGCAGACAGCTGGTGTACATATAAATCCTTCCATTCCCCACCATCCAGTCAGAGCTGAAGATGTTTCTTGCATGAGAAGCAAAATGTCTTCAAAGAAAAAAACAGAAAGTCCAGTTGCCTCTTTAAAAAGAATCTTTGGGACAACCATGATCATGGATGACTGAGAATCTCCATAGACATTCACATTCTTCTTGTTTCTAGCCTGATGCCTTAACTTCTCTCTAAGTGTTGCATATTCAATATGCAAATACCAGCTGCGACCTGATTGGTTGGTCGTTTTGACAGTTGGTCTGAGTGCTAGTATAAATACCCTGACAGTTGCAGGGAACGTTTGAATCGCTTGTCACCTGAGTTATAATAAAGATCTGTCTTGCACATGGCTCCTGCGTGTCAATTCCCTCACAACAACAACCCACACGTTTACAATACTAAGCAAGACCTGGCCATATGTGACCCTTTGGCCCTACGTGTTTGGCTCACGTGAGGCTAATTGGAAATCGGAAATCCAATGCAAATAAGCTCACCCCAGGGGCAAGAGAAGAAGATAAATTAGACCCACCTCTGCACGGTTGCTGTACGCGCCTTCAGTCACCAGTGGCTGCAAGAAGGCGATGAGAAAAGGTGTTTTTCTGCACCTGCACAGTGTTTGCCCCTCTCCTGGAGTTGAGGTCACAGAGTTTGAGGACATCAAATCAGGTTATATTGGTTCAGCTTTCTACAACAGTTCCAGTTTTTCACATGGCCCCTTAAGAAAATTAATTGCCCACCCCTACTCTAAGCTGGGTAGATTCAAGTTTTCTACATTGAAATCCATCTGGCTGCCTATTAACTCTTACCAGGCATAGTGAACAAAAATTGCTTTCTTATCCATATTGAACCCTTCCACAATTATTTTTGTTGATGCAGCTATACACTTTGCCTATTGTACTGATATTTGGGCAGCAGATCTCTAGTTTAAAGGCTTGAACTTCACATATAGTGAAACCTCAGGCAAGTATATATTAAAAATCTTTCTACAGTTCATTGACAATTTGCTGACCAAGATGGAAATAAATTGAATTAATACAGCTGGAAGCCTTTCTTCTAAAAACACTGGTTGGCCAACTGGCTGCCTCTAAAGAATTTTCACTGTAAAAACAGAAATGTCCCCGGGTTTTTTCAAACCTGATCCATCAGCTGTGCCAACAACAGCTTCTCCTAAATGTTAATTTAGAATTAATCACCCTGTTATCTCTGTGAATTAATCTGCAGGGTCATTCAATTGTTGCTACCGAATGCCAGGTCACACTATAATAAGGCTTCTCTCATCTGTAATTTCATCACAGATGAGGGCTGACTTGGCATGTATCACTGGGTTCAGAAGGGGATGTTCTCCTCTTATAAATGTATCCAGCTGGGTTTCAAGTGTGGCATCAATCAAGATTCCAGATTAGCAGTAGGGTTACCATCTGGGAATCTCTAATGGTTCTCAAGAGAAATTCCACAAGTCACCAGATGTGAGGCACAGTTTATTAAGCTGGACTCTAGGGATCAGTTGAGATTGGTCCTGGTAGCCTCCCTCCTGCATCTAGTGACTTCTCTGACTGAGCTCCTTGATGCAACTTCTGGGTTGCCAATAGAGTTTCTCAGGCTTATGGTTCTAGCAGACTTCAGTCTGGTTTCTGTTAGTCTAAAGCTACTTGGGAGTTCATGACTACCATGGATCATTGTTCTCCCCAAAAGCTAGGAGCGTCTTTCGGAGCGTCTTATACTCTGAAAAATATGGTAATCTAAATTAATGGTTGCAGGAACTGGGTATGTCTAGTGTAATGAAAAGAAGGACTAGAGGAGACATGATAGCAGTGTTCCAACATCTCAAGGGATGCCATAAAAAAGAGGGAGTCAAACTATTCTCCAAAGCACCTGTAGACAGGACAAGAAGCAATGGGTGGAAACTAATCAAGGAGAGAAGCAACTAAGGAGAAATTTCCTGACAGAACTATTAATCAGTGGAACAACTTGCCTCCAGAAGTTGTGAATGCTGCAACCCTGGAAGTTTTTAAGAAGATGTACTCATTTCTTTGAAGTGATGTAAGGTTTTCTGCCTAAGCAGGGAGTTGGACTAGAAGATCTCCAAAGTCTCTTCCAATTCTGTTATTCTAAGTCTAAATGTTGCTGGCCCTCAGGAAGTCTCTTAATACTTGGAGATCCAATAATGGTGTCAAGCCTGCTGGTTGGTTGCACTTTTAGTAATTTATTGTTTTAATTAACCGCTTTAATTGGTTTAAATGTGATTTACCCTGCTTTATTCCTAATTGTTGTTTTAATTATGTAAGCCACCCAAAATCACTTAAGATAAGATGGGTGGCAATATAAATAACCAACTAAATGAATCAAGTTTACTGATAAACTGTTCTTGTTATGATAGAAAAAGAGTATCCAAATAAAATATTATTGTTATCCTTTTTTCTTGTAGCATTTGACTGAATGCTTGAATTTTCCCCCCACCTCTCTGTAGTGAGGTGCAGTCTATATTTTTGGTAACCATCCTCCACTTCAGGTTTTTCCATTAATTTGCATTAAAAAAAGGATGTTGTGCTGGTGAAAGCAGCCTTTTCTAACTTAGCCCTCTTTAGATGTGCTGGGACTTCATTTCCCAGAATTATTAGACTTCAAGGGAGGCTAAGCTGGTATATATTGGCTCTTTTTCTATCCTGCCCATTGTAGAAGGCAGAACAAGAAGTATTTTAGACACTATACAACCCGATACTGTTTCTGTTTTGCCTTAAGTATTAAGTGAGATCCATTAATATCTCACCAGTATTATTTGTGCACCACAGGGATTTTATAAGGCATAGCAGCTGGTGATTAACTATTACAGCAAGCTTGCTTTTTAATGGCTTTTAGCCAACTAAATGTTGGCAACCACTTGAAAGTAATCTATCATAAATAGGAAGCATGTCCCCAGGCTCATAATTAATATTTGCTAGACACCAGAGATTTCCAAAAAAAGTAAAAGAGACTGAGATTTTTACTGATTCCCCCCCCCCCGCAATTTTTGTAGTGCTTGGGCTTTCAAAAATGTGTTGTGTTTCTAGAATGTTGTGCAAATTGAGACGAACAAGGCAGAGCCAAACTATTTGCATTTTCAACAATTGGCAGGAGAATGGTATGTTACCTTCAGATGGAGAATAGCAAGGGAAGTAACTTTAAGTGATTGCGGTCCATGTTACTATTCTGTTCCAGAAAAATATCACACATGCAACTATATCACAAATGCAGGCTTTGGTTGTTTTTGGTAAACAGCCACTAAAAAGCTTATTACCATTTTAAATATTTGAATTTAATTATAAACAGGGGTGGGCTGCTACAGGTTCGCCTGGGTTCGGGAGAACCAGTAGCTAACGTTATGGCTGGTTCAGAGAACCTCCAAATCCAACCCCTGGCTGCCCCCCCTCCCAGAGTCTCCACACATCCCGTTTTGGATGTGAGGTAAGTGCAGAGCCCGTGTGGAGACTTGGGGCCAGTGAAAAACAGGCCTCCCAGAAGTTCTGGAAGGCCAGAAACAGGCCCGTTTCTGGCTTCCAGAGCCCAGGGGAAGCAGTTTTCGCCCTCCCAGAGGCTTGAGAAAAGTCTCCCAAGCCTAAGGAAGGTGAAACATCACCACCCCACCATGGCGCATGTTGCGTCCAGCCGGACGCAGCCGACAGCCGTAGTCAGACCTGGAAGAAGATCCGATTGGCTCTGGTGCGGCTGCCGGCTGGTGGGAGAAATGCCGCCATCCGATTGTTTCCCTGCCTGACAGCTGTCAGTATAAATAGCTGTCAGGCAGGCGCTGTTCTGTTCTTCTTCGTGTTCTGAAGTGTTCTGTAAAATAATAAAGCCTGTTGAAAGAACCCTCTCCTCAGTGCCTGAATACTTAAAAGCGCAGGAGTCCGAGTAGGCCACACCCACCATGGCAACGCCCACCCAGAAAACGGGCAAAGAACGTGTTGCTGAAATTTTTGAAGCCCACCCCGATTATAAATATAACAATCATCCTCATGGAAGCATTTAGCTTAAGCTTTCTGGGTAGCCATAATTGGTTTCCCAGGTTCAGTGGTGCCTGCATTTGAATCCAACTCATTCCATGATTCCATCTCTGCTTTAGTGAAAAGAGGAAAGATCTTATTCAAATTTCCCTACCATGATCCTGTATCAAAGTATTTGGTTCCGTGTGATGAGGTAACCAAGGATATGCCAAGCCTTCCTTTATCTTCACTTTCCCGAATACTAAGACTCAATATGTAATATTCATACGACAGTTGCAATGTCCCAGGGTCACCGTAGGTGACCTTCTGACAACCAAAGTCAGTGGAGAAGCCGGATTCACTTAACAACTATGATGCTAACTTAATAACTGCAGTGATTCATCTAGCAACTGTGGCAAAAAAAAAGTTGTAAAATGGAGCAAAATTCACTTCTTAACTGTCCTACTTAGCAATGAAAATTTCAGGCTCAATTTAGGACCAATTGTGGTCCTAAATCAAGGGCTACCTGTACTGTACTGTTGTTGCATGTTTTATTATGTATAAGGTAGATATTAGAATATTTATGCTGAAAGTATCAACTGCATAGTTAACACGGTTGAGTTCATAAAAAAAAACAATCCTGATATTGTTTCTGTTCTGAATAAGCATGAACAGAGTACTTATTGTTAGGGTAATGTCCTGTGGTTGGACAGCAGGGAAGAAACCCCACGTAGTTGAGCTGCTGAACAGAAAATGATGGCTCAAACCACAGCTTTTGCCCTCAACTTGAGAGGGTGAAGAGTTGCTGTGCTTTTTCAAGGCTGTGACTGTGTGCCTCTTTATGCTGAATTTGTGTTTCTCCCAATTTCTCCAGGCGACCCAGTATATGAGTTTGATTTCAAAGGAAATGCAGCCTGTAGCTGGCACAGAAGGTGCTTATTACCGTCGTAGAAGGTTGATGAGACAACTTCCTCTATATGATCAGGACCCTTCCCAATGCCGGGGGCTTTCGGAGAATGAAATCAAGCTGATGGAAGAGTTTATAAAACAATATAAAGACAATGTTCTCGGAGTTGGAGAAGTTGCGCTGCTGGGTCAAGGGGGAGTCACCAAAGAGGAAGGAAAGTCATCTGATAAAAACACTCCAGCAAGTAAGGAAGCAGCTTCAACCAATGGCACATTGGGCCATGTATCAAAAGGGCAGGACTTGGTAAGTCCCCAACACAGTGTTTCAGATTGGGGGGAAATGCATGTTGTTGTTTTTTTAAAAAGTATATAATGAATGAATGTAACGTGGATATTCAAATATGAAATACACAAAATACTATCAAATCTTATTTGATTGAAGCGTCTCTCAATCGAATGAAAGATGAACAGGGAAAGATGAAAAGACTGCGAATAGCTTTAGGGAATATGGAAGGTGTATGGAGTCAGATATGCTACAAAGCTGCTACCAAATTCTTTTAGACACATGTAATTGCACCCAAAGTTTAAGCCTAATAATTAGTTCACAAACATAATAGTCATGATTAAGGCAATCATGCTGCCAATACAAATGGTAAAAATCCAGAAGCAGAAGTATTAGACATGAAGTGACTGCCAGAAGTGGTGCTGAAATAAACAAAGCAAAAATAATGTAGAGGTCTGCCTTGGAAAGACATTCCCTTCTTGGCATGGAGCCAAGTTATTTGGAAGACTGCCTCTTCCTACTCACGTTTGGCAGAAAAGGAATGTTGGGGGTCCTTTTCTGCCCTGAACCCACCCTGTGGAACATAATCCCTCCCCCTCCTCCAGGGTGAGATTGGCCTCGTCACTGTTAAACTTCCTGTACTCCCTCAAAATGTAAGGGTATGGTGAGATGATGATGAGTCTCCATTGTTTGTAATATCTAATGCTTTCTCTTAGCCTTCTAATCAGTGGTGGGATTCAAAAAAAATTACTACCAGTTCTGTGGGCGTGGCTTGGTGGGTGTGGCATGGCTTGGTGAGTGTGGCAGGGGAAGGATACTGTAAAATCCCCATTTCCTCCAGATCAGCTGGGACTCAGGAGGCAGAGAATAGATGGGGGCGGGGCCAGTCAGAGGTGGTATTTACCGATTCTCCAAACTACTCAAAATTTATGCTACCGGTTCTCCAGAACTGGTCAGAACCTGCTGAATACCACTTTGCTTTTTATGCTAATATTTATGTTTTTGATCATACAGTAGATGTTTTATATTGCTATTTTATGATTGTCACATTTTGGGCAGCCATATGGTTGCATGATAGATAGAAAGATAGAAAGGGAGGGAGGGAAAGAGAGAGAGAGAGACAAACAAATGATAGATAGATAGACAGACAGATGATAGATAGATAGATAGATAGATAGATAGATAGATAGATGATAGATAGATAGATAGATAGATAGATAGATAGATAGATAGATAGATAGATAGATAGATAGATAGATAGATAGATGATAGATAGATAGATGATAGATAGATAGATAGATTATAGCCCTAAAGCACTTTGGTAGATGAAAATCATACAGAGATCATCTTAACTGCTTTTAGATCTTCAAAGTGTTGGTGTTAAAATTATAACTGGCAACCTGTATAAGTTAGCTACTACCATACTTTCAAAGTAGCCAGTTCCAAAAACAGCAGCTTATAAGAGGATTCTTTTTTGCTTGTCCTTTAAATCAGTGCTTCAACCTAAGCAACTTTAAGATATGTGGACTTCATCTCCCAAAATTCTCCCAACACAATTTAAAAGTCACAAGCAGAGAGACTAATAGAAAAGTCATTATTGTAATCTGCTGCATAGGTGTTGGCATTGCTTCTCCAGAGCACAAAGAGATGTTTTTGCTAACTTGTTTGTTGGTTTGGAGAAACATATTTTTCTTGGTCTACATTATTGTTGTTATAGCAGCAGCTCAGTCTAAGCAAGGCTGTGTCATCCCAGGAAATAAAAACTTACTTGTGTCAGAGGCTCTTATTAAAGGTGTTTGTGAATACCATCATGGCATGATGAAATAATTTTGACTACAAGATCATCCCTCAAGTAAATATGTGTTGTGGTGTTTACTTTCTAGGAGATTTAAAACTTTACTTACTATTCTGCAAACACCAGTGAAAAGCCTAACTTCATTTTAAAAATAATTATACAACTAAATCCTTCCATGAAGGGTTTTTGCATTCCAATAAAACAACATTAAGCATTTTGAGACTTGCCTCATGCATTCATTTAGACTTTCAAGGCTGCATGTATTTTTATTGACATTCATTTCATCTTCCTTACTTTATCAAAGTATATTCTGATTCATAATTTCCAGCACAAGGATTCTTATATTTTTGTAATTATTTAAATCTTTTGAGATTCTTAGTAGAAAACATCACAGTATTAAATTTTCCATTATTTTCTTAAACTTGTTTATACTTCACTTTATCTATCAGAACAATGTTGGAATTTTGTGAAAGGTGCCAAAATTTTATAGCACAAAGTTCTGTTATTGCTGTACAGTTACTGTCTAAAGCTACAGACAACATAGTTCTTGTTTTTGATGAAATGGGTTTTAAATTCCAAAAATAAAGTCCATGCTATCTTCTGGATTTTAACCCCAGAGCAGGACACCGCATAAATTCTGCACAGTGTCACATTTTTTCTGATAGATGAGGAATTTCAAGGGTAACGCTTGAAGTAAGAGGTGAATCTCTAATTCATTCGTTTAAAACATTTTCATAGCCACCCATCTTAGAACCAACTCTGAGTGGTTTCTAGTCAAAATCTATAGGTTATATACTGTATTAAAAAAACAAATAATTATTGTTGCTGGAGGAGCAAAACAGATAGGCTTTCCAAAAGAGGGATGGTATCCTACTAATGCTTCAATTTTAAGCAACCCCAAATTCTTAGTTTTCTAGTTTGGCCAAGCAACTCTTTCTGTTTTGCTCCAATACAATAATGTGGATGATAAAAGTAAAGCCTCCTTCAATTTGAGCTCAACTCTTGATTACTTTATTAGTGTAACTTTCTTGGCAGCAATACAAAAGCATTTAGCTATTCTTGTTCCAAGATGTTTTTTCAACTCCCCAGTCTAGCCTACAAGTCTGGACTTGATAGTTGTTTGCCAATCTCCTCTACATTTCCAATAACTGAGCATAAGTTGAGGTAAAAGCTTGCTTCTAAGCTATATATTAAGGCTGTTTATTTATTTGTACATACATACATACATTCCAGGCATACTTAAAAAGATTTATATTCTGTCTGTCAAATGCCTTAAGGATTACTCGGGGCTGCTTTCCAGTATTTAAAATAATACCCAAATTTTGAAATGTGTAAAAGACCAAAACAAACAAAAAATACACCAACACAAAAAATTCCTTATGCAAATGATAAAGCAGTCAGAAGCAGCATATTTGTATTTTCTAACAGTGGTGCTGCCTATGGAGGAAAGTCACTCATTGGCAGAAAAGCGATTGAGATGGTGTAAAGGTGGCCTCCTACTTCAGAGAGGTTCAGCTTTGAATGCCAACACTGAGAAGGCCATGCCAAGTGGGGGCACTAAAATGCTCTTTCTCTTCTGCTAAACACACGATGAGCCCAAGAGAAGGATTTTTCGTCAATTCTTAGGGAGCAGGGAAGCTGATATAAGAGGAGACAGCCCCTGAACATAATCTGAACTACTTGGGATTGTGTGTTTGTTTGTTTGTTTGTTTGTTTGTTTGTTTATTAAATGTATATAGCCATCTAAGTCAAAGTGACTCCAGGCAACGTACAAGAATAAAATCCCAATACAAACCCCAATAAAAACCCCAATAAATTCCCATCTTCTGGATAACAATCAAAGCAACCACTTGCCTCCATATCACCCTGGGATCCTCAGGTCCATTGGCAAAACTATAGTATATTTTCAGAGTTTCGAAAGAGCTTAAAATGGGGTCCAATCTTATTTCCACAGGTGTGATGTTCCTCAGGGAGGGAGTCATTATGGAGAAGGTCCTTCTTGGTCCTATCAGAGGAACCTCCTTAAGAGAGGGAACTAGTAACATACCTCTGGTGGGTCTGGTAGATATAACTTGAAAAAGATGCTCCTTCAAATAACCTGGCCCCAGGCCATTTTAAGGCTTCAAGGCGACTAATGTAGAGTGCATTGTGGGGTATGCCTGGAACCTTAAATCACTATAAATCAGTTGGACATTAAACTATCTTAATTCAATTATTTGGCAAAAACATGAAAGTTTAATCATTATTGTCTTGAATAAACAGTATATTCAGTACTAAGGAACTAACTGGTGTTGCTTTCTACTCCAGTGCATTTTTGAAGCCAGCAGCCATGCAGTAAAAAGTAACTGTAAAAATGTCAGCACTTGCTTAATCACAATGTCTTAAGTTTTCCTGGCATAACAAAGTAAATACAAATCCTAATTCCAGGTCTTGAAATCATAGGTTGTACTTCTCTATGTGTCTCTTTAAAAAAAATGATAGTCTTCCATACTTTTTAAAATGGAAGCTTTGAAGTATTTCTTAGTCAATCAGGTTATGCCTATCTGATAACTTACAGTACCAACGTTCATGTATTTCCAATCTAAGGTGACAAAAAGGTAATTGAAGGGATCTCCAGAAATTGCCTACTTTTTAATAATCATGGCCTGAAGTTATGTGCTCCAAATTTAAATTGCTTTGTGTCTATAATATTGTTTGTCTTCCTGCCTTCTTTCCGTCCGTCCTTCCTTCCTCCCTCCCTCTCTCTATCTCTTTCTTTTTTCTGATTGTTCTGTTATTGTACTTTCCCCTTTTCTTGTATTCAGCATTAGAATTTAGTGGAAAATATTAGTTGGACTCTGGGGATAAAGCTCAGAGGTGAGCACATGGAGTCTGGGACCATAAGCCTCTACATGACTCCATTAATTTTCTTGGAATGTGGATCTTGATTTAACACTGCAAGGAGATAAAATGCCCAAATAACTTTTATATCTCTTGTCACCATCTGCTCACTGACTGGATAAATCTTTCTAATTTATTTTAAAGTTTTTCTTTCTGAAGTAGTAATGATACAAATCATTACTAGAAGCCTTGCTGTGGATTGCAGGCTTCTAATGGTGTAAAGGAAAGGCGTTTATTGGCCACCCTGATATTTTCCAGGAGAAATTTACTCTGGGCTTTAACAACAAAAAGAACAACAAATTGACCGAGACATTCCATCATGGGCCAAGTTTAACTTCCTATGAAAAAAAATTGTGGACAGAAGGTTTTTCTGAGGAAAATATTTTTATTTCCCCTGAAACAAAATGAAAGACTTGTCAGTACTGACTAAGGGGTTGGCATGTGGAGAGAACAGTACAGCTTTCCTATACAATTTTGATCCGAGCTTACTTTGACTTGATTTTTTTGCCTAGGAAGGAAGTATTTGTCCTTCACAATAACTGATGTAGCACCTTCTTCTTTAGCAAAAGTGTTTAATTGTATGAAAAGGTTTAAAATATGTGATCTTTCTTGAGGCTTTTTGGGAAGTTTAGATTGGGCCTAGGTAAAAAATGTGAGTGGACAAGGAGTGGGCAATTTGTGGTCCTTAGTCTGATTTCATGCAGCTGTTCCCAAAAGCTGCTTCAACCAGTCCATTCAGACATTAGAGCAGAGGCAAGCATGAGAAGGCAATGTCAGAATGGAGAAGATGAGAAAAGGAGTAGCAGAGAGAAAATGGAAGAGCTATGAGGTGCTGCCGCTAAATTTGCCTGCCATAACTATTGTAAACTATGGTTGTGTTGCTCCCAAAGATGTATCTGTGCTGAAAGATGGCCTTGGTAAGAAAATCACCCTGTAGCTCAGGGTTTCTCAAACTTATCAACTTTAAAGACTTGTGGACTTCAACTCAAGGTTCATGGTTCATTTTTGAACTCTCAGAATCCCCCACCATGGCTGGCTAGGGAAGTCTGGGAGTTGAAGTCAACACATTTTAAAGTTAAGAAATTGCAGAGAAAATTGGGGCACTGAACTTCAAATGCATCTCTAGGCTGTCATAGAGGAGTTATAGATGATCAAGACAAAGTGCCTGCAAAATGCACATATGAAGTAAAACTGTGGTGCATTGTATAAGCCCTGTCCAAAAAGAAATAAATCCACATAATCTTTCATTTCCATGTGATTTAATACAGGTAAATAATTTTGAATCATTTAATAGGAAGAAAGGTGGAACTCTTAGTAATAAATAGGGGTGTTTTTTTTTTTAAAAAAAAGAAATTTGACAGTGTCATGAATCATATTTTGATAGAACAGCAGATCTTTTACAATTTGTACAAGGAAATATGCATGCCTATGTGTATATAGATCTATATATTTATTTATGTAAGAAATTGGTATGTGGCTCACTTCGCTTAGTATCTGGCATGTATGGTTTACTGTGTTTAACAAAAATCCTAAATCTACGTATAGGAAGCCAATAGAGTAAAATTATTGTTGCTTCTGATATTGGAAGAAATGTGAACTTCTTGCTAACTGCCAGGTTTTTCTCAGGCTTTTTCTATAGTTACTGTATGTTTTAATACCATTCATTATGCTGCCCCAAAGTAGCCATCCATTTATATTTCTTTATTGCTAAATAAAATATTAACAGAGATGATTTCACGACTATTTTATTTTTAATTAGGAAATTCATTTCTGAACATCAGAAGCATATGTTTTTGCAATGCATAACAGAATGCATGATTAAAGTCCATCTCACTGGATGGATACTTATTTTGTTTCATTTGGGTCTAAAAGGCAAAAAAAAAAAAAGAGACCATTGACCATTGTTATCATGGGGCAGGCCAACATGCTGCCATCTACTATGAGAATCACTCAAAATATACTATGTATAACAGGAAGAATCTATAGCCCTTCAGATGCTGCTGAATTACCACTCTGAGCAGCCGCTGCCATTAGCCATGCCTGCTGAGGATTATATCAACATTGAAAATTTTCAAGTACAATGTCTGTACTATTGCTGATTACCTTTATTACCATTGAAAGCTGAATATGCCTAGCAACTGATGACAGGTTTACACATTAGCAGTGGAGTGGAATCCTCCACTCCACTCCTCGCAACAGAATACCTTTTGCCACCAGACTTGGAATTTTGGGCTTAGACAATTTAGAACTAGGCCGCCTTCGGTCTGACCTAAGCGTAGTACATAAAATTATCTACTACAATGTTCTACTTGTCAATGACTACTTCAGCTTCAACCACAACAATACACTAGCACACAATAGATACAAACTTAAGGTAAACTGTACCAAAGTCAATTGCAGAAAATACGATTTCAGCAACAAAGTGGTCAATGCCTGGAATGCATTACCTGACTCAGTGGATTCTTCCCCAAACCCCCTGTCTACTGTTAACCTCACCCCATCCCTAAGAGGTTTGTAAGGGACATGCATAAGCGCACCAGCATGCCTTCCTAACAATCCCATTTATTCGTATCCATTTCATGTATTCATAATCTTGTATATACTTACATCTATTATCTTATACACGTTTGACAAAGCAAATATATATATTAAACTGACATATTCAGCACATTTATATACTGAGGCTTGCTTGTGGATGTTCCACTTTGGGTGTCTTAATGTATTCAACTCTAAAAGTTAATTAGAAGAGAACATTTCCTGAGTGTATGGGACTAATTCAGCAAAGTTCCATTTTCATTTTCAATTATTCTATTTGCTTCACCATTTTTTATATTGGGCTATTTTTAAATGATATATGGCAGTGGTTCCCAAACTTGGCAACTTTAAGACTTGTGGACTTCAACTCCCAGAATTCTCCAGACAGCTGGCTGGAGAATTCTGGGAGTTGAAGTCCACAAGTCTTAAAGTTGCCAAGTTTGGGAACCACTGATATATGGTATTTTTTTTAGTTGGGCAACCTTATGGTATACACACACACACACACACACACACACACACACACCTCACTGGGAAATCCCTGGAGAAGAGCGAATGGTGGTGTGTTTGGTTGTAGGCTGATTGAAAGAAATTAATTATTATGTGACTTTGATTTCTTTCCCAGTGTTGTGACTTCTGCAAGCAGGTGTTACCTGCTGAGTTTCCGGTAGTGTATGCAGACCGAGCCGGCTACAATCACCAGTGGCATCCAACATGCTTTATGTGCTCTAAGTGCTCTGAACCACTTGTTGACTTGATCTACTTCTGGAACAATGGAGCCATCTGGTGTGGACGCCATTACTGTGACAGCATAAGGCCACGCTGCGCAGGTTGTGATGAGGTGCGGTTAGTGTGAAAATGGGTATTCTTTTCTTGTCTGTGTCTGTGACCCCAATTGTGAGATGGTCTAAACAGCTGCAAGGAGTCAAGATGTTCATCCAACATCTTTCCTCTTTTTTCCCTTTTAAGCAGGACCCATGTTGACTTGCCAAAAAGGAATTCAAAATGTGCAGACTGCTTTTATATATGGTGATCAATGGGATAATCTTTTGTTCATTTCTTCTGGGAATTTTTTTAATTATAAGTGAATTTTCCAAAGAACACTGCATATTTATTTTATACCATGATGTTAAGTGCATGTATTTTTGTTTGAACTTAAGCTTAAAAAGGATTCATTTTTACAAGGAGGTAGGGTGGAGAAACTCTAATCTGCTGCCATTCAGAAGTAAGCTATCCCTGGAGCTGCAGCAAAGTTAGAGGTAGCAAACAGACAACTCCATGCCATTTGATTTCTATTCCTTGTCTTATCCTATTTCTAAAAGAACTGCTCTAAGCTTGTGACAGAATTAGCTTACTTTCTCCTCCCCCATCCCCTTAAAACTAATATGTGCACATAGGCTATTTAGTTTGTATTGATCTCCCTAAAACCATTCCCGGGATAAATATTTTATTCCTTCCAAATTGGTCCCTTGAGCCTGATATTAAGTACATATACAGTTAAATGTTTTACAGCAATATATTTCCAATAAGCATTCTTGTACCTCTCAGATCTGTCATCATAAATGTTATTTAGCACATAAATGCATCCTTCAGAAAATGTCCCAGCTGAGTTTATAGTTTTTCCATCTTCGTGTTTCTTTTTTAAACCATTTATCAAAATCTAGGCTTGCAAATAGGGCTCGGTTTCTCATTCTTTGGAAACCTCTAAGGATTCCTGCTTTTCGATAAAGGAACAGCCATCCAGAATCCAAGCTTAATTTTTGCCAGAGCTCACAATCAGGGTGTACATTTTCAGAACCAGAATTATATGAAGAAAAGTGGGATATGGGAAATAAGCAAAAATAAACAAATGGAACATCTTTTGTATTACTCAATAAATGCTAAATTCAACAGGCTAGATTGTAGGGAATATTCTTTTTAAAAAAAATCTAGTTACAAAAAGATACATTTGTATTAATTAAAATTACAATACAATATTACAATTTTAATATCCTTTCTGAACCTTATTTCCCAGTTGACCCATTGTAGAGTTGAAAGGATCTTGGAAATCAATCAAATATCTGCTCAATACAATAAGCAACCCTTGGCTATTTGTTCATTGTTTTTTTTTCCACTGATAGCAGCTGATAAGAAGTTTCCTTTTCCTTTGGACATAATTTCCTTTCTTGACACCTGTGTAGCATATATGCATGAGACTAGCCAGTTTTTTTTACATGTTAACCATTGTACTGTGATAGTTAGGGTTAGATAACATTTAGTGTTAACCATGATCAGAGAAATTTGGCTGTTTTTCCCATGCTATAAAGCTCACTAACAGCTTCAGCTCCTCCATAGGTTTCTATAGGAAGAACAATGTATAGCATACTGAGCTTCCTGAATTATGGTATAGTACCATGATGGGGAACCTATGGCTCGTGTGCCAGAAGTGGCTCCCAAAACCATCTCTCCGGGCATGCCAGCCATCGTCTATTGCTCTTCTGGGTCTTCACATGCACAGGAGCGCCAGAAACTGGAAGAGCACTCCCTGGCATACACCTGTGTTCCAGAAACTGGAAGACCAGGATGCATGCTGGAAACCAGAAGCTCAACTTTCCAGCGCATGCATGAGCACCGGGGAGCTGCTCTTCTGGTTTCCGGTGCTCTCCCCTGCGTGCGCGCTCCCGTTCAGCACTTGGTGCTGAAAAGGTTCACCAACACTGGTATAGTAGCTACTATTTCAAGAAGGGAACTCTGTGTAATGAGCATGGACTACTGTAAAGAGAAAGAAATAGAATTTGGAGAAGGTATAAAATACATATGTGACGAGGTTTTCCTGGAACTTAAATTACTTAAGGAACTCCTGCTTCAGATACATAATGTATAAAGAACACAAGTATATTCCAGTATATTCAAAAAGTCTCCTAACCAAAGGTATTTTTCAAGCATTTGTTTTCAAACAATGCTTAGAAATAAATGTAAACTTCTTCTGCAGCTTGGTTGGACCAGAACTCTGTTCTTTATAGGAATGTGTAAATATTTATTTTCTGTGCAAAGCTAAGTAGCATGGATACACTCTTTATACTGTTGGCTTGTCAATAGCATTGTGTTTGTATCTCACTGTGTGATGTTTTCATAATGAAGACATTCAGGAAAGGAATGATAAATGGACTTGTTTACTTTCACAGATAATATTTTCTGATGACTACCTGCAAACTGAAGGCCTTACCTGGCACAAACAGCATTTCACCTGCCTGGAATGTGAGAGTTCACTGGCTGGCAAACCCTTTATCCTGGACGCAACCAGCTTGTGGTGTACCTCTTGCAGTAAAAGCAAGCTTTCTTAAAACCGGGTGTCATTTCAGTGCTGACGTTTTTGTGTGTTCTGACTTGGAACGGACTCATTGATGGGGAGGTCTTAAGCCAAAAAAAATTGCATCCTAAGGATTTAGATCACTAAGGTTATTTGCAATCAAGTAATTACAGGAAATGAGATGGGAAATGATAACGCAGTAGGAAAAGAATAGAGGAATGGAATGTTCTAGGCCTTTCAGGAAAGACTTTACACGCAACCAAATGTACTGAAAACTAGGCCCCATTATGTTAAATTATTTCAACTTTGGCATATTACAAAAACAACTACTCCAGGAGGTTTAGAAATATATACATACAATTATCATTGTGATGCTGGGTTTTGCTGCTTTTTTATTGGTAACCAAAGGGCTATATTTCTAAACTAAATATCACAATGCCATTGCCCACAAATGAGTAGTTTTAGAAATATACGTAGAATGATACAGTGGGGAAACGAAACCGCCAATATCTGCAAGAGAAGGGTTTCCCTTCCCCTATGTGTTATAACACATTGCCTCCAAGAAACAACATTATGGTTTGAAAAATAGATTACATAAAAAAAAAGGTTTGACAGCTTAAAGAACCTGAAAGCAGAGTAGCTTGTGAAGGATCACTGGAAAAATACAGGTTACAATGGATGATTTTTCTTTTTAAAAATGCTATCTAGAAGTAGAATTAAAGCAAAATATGTTTGATGAGCTTTCTGGATTACACATGTATTCAACGTTTTGATGATTTTATTCTGTCCCATCTTTTTTTCGCATGGCGGGGAGCAGCAAACAGATGAAAATACTTTAGTGCATTTAGAAATCTATGTGCAGTGGTCTTTTTGCTAACAGCCACATGGAGGGAGTAAAGGCTAATAAATCTCAGCACATTAGTGCTTGATCTCTGGAGGCACTGCTTACACAATGTTGCTTTCATAGACTAGGAAGAAGTAATCACATAAAGTCAGCTTAGATATTCTTGACAACTTCTCCCTGTCCCAGTGTTGAACAGTCATGGCAATAGGATTAATTCACATAGGTGATCTTTAAGCACATGAATACCAGCATGGTTTTGTGCAGCCCCGTAATGGCAAACCTATGGGACGCATGCCAGAATTGGCACAGAGGGCATCTCTCCAGGCATGCCAGCCATTGCCTGTTGCTCTTCCAGGTGCTCTTCCAGCTGGTCTTCGGGTGCGCAGGAGCGGGGGAAACCGGAAGAGCAGCTCCCTGGTGTGTCCAATTCTGACACACATATACATGCTGGCCAGCTGGTCTTTGCACGGACATGTGCGCCAGAAGACCAGGTGACCACACACTGGAAACTGGAAGCTCAGTATGTTCATGACATGCTCTTCTGGTTTCTGGTGCTCCCATGCCCATGTGCTCCCATTTTGGCACTCGGTGCTGAAAAGGTTCACCAACACTGGTATAGCCCCTAAAGAAGACTGCTTGATAGTGCTTGAAGCCTTCCTTATGGGATTGGATTTTGTTCTTGCCACCCCAGCCAGCTAATGGTCAACAAAGAGAGGAGTTGTGTTTGTATAAATGATTGCACCTGGAAGGAGAATTCAACATGTATATAGAGACTCTTAATATTAAATTCTCAATTGCTGCATCCCGTCATAAATTTTAAAATGGGCAGTAAAACTCATTCTTCCTAACATTTATGATAGGGCTTTTTTGGCTTTAACAGTAAGAAATTTTAAGAAAACAAAATAGTAATGGGCTGTGTTTATAGCAAGTGAATGCATGCAAAAGGATATTGGTTTTCTTGGTAAGAGTACTTTGAAATTCTAAATGCTAGCCAATTAATTCTACTAGGATTAGCAACAAGGTTTATGTTGGCTAGATTTGCTGTTTCAACTAATACCAAGGCTCTTTACTATAAATAATGGATGCTTCGTTAGCAAACAGAAAAGCATTTGTTGTTAAATAACATTAGATTAGGTCAATTAGTAATGACAATTTATAGAAATCTTTAATGCGATAAAAGGAATCGTTTTAACAGAAACTGGAAAATATCTTTTTGCTTTTAGACGCAACATGTATTAAACCATTTTTTGTGTGTTTGAAAACAAATTAGAACTTAGCCTTTTATGGGAATTGGAGATTTGTCCCATTTGTTCTATACTGTTCATCTAATACAAGCATCTCCAAATATCCAGTGCTGAAGACACCTCTTGCAGATACAAAATTGTTGTATCTTTCAATGTACACAGTATATACAACAAAACTCCATGGGCATTTATGAAGTGTGTCTTTCTTTAAGAAAGTGTATTCAATTCAGTTACTTAGGCATCTCATACATGTTAACAGAAGTGCATCTCAATGTCTCTTAAGTTTGTATTTGACACTCGGGGCAGTAACTAGCTAACATGGGTATCAGTTTTGCAGGATCATCTACAAAAAGTTAACTTAAGTGTATTCCTGTAAGTTGGAATAGAGGGCCTATGATTAGTGTGCATTTGAAAGAACTTCCTGCAGAAGTCAATCCTTAGGTTAAAAAAATCTGAATGCTAAATCAGTTAACCAGATGTAGCTTAGGCCAATTTGACCTTCATTTCCTACAAGGGAGGCAGTTGTTTAGGTACATACCATAGTTTTTGAGGTGCTGTTTATCATAGAGCATTATTAATAGTCATTGACCACCATTAGTGGCTGGTAAAATGATTCTCAAGATACAGGAGAATCTGATTCTTCTTCATTTCTTCTGTGTTTTACTTTAGGTAACTTTATGTATATGTAGTTGATATGTGGCTGTTCTACTTCTGATCATTGGTCATGTTGGTGATTTGTGAGAGTGGAGACCACAACAGGTTGCCTTCCTACATTCTGTAAGGATCTGCCAGGCTATCAATTCCCCTGGTTACACTGTTTGTAATTTATCTGTTCCAACCTAATGTCTCTGGAAGTACTAAAATTATAGTTCTCCTCATCTCCAACCAGCAAGGTCAATGGGGATAACAGGAATTAATAATATAATGGAATTGGAAAATATCACAGTTGAAAAGATTGCTATTAAACTTCATGGATTTTTTAAAATGTAATTGTCAGTGGGATGCTGGGAACTGCTTAATTCAATATGTGGCTTTTATTTTATTTTGGTGGAATACTAAATTCATTCTGGGCTGTGCCTAATAGCTTTTGTATGTTGATGAGACTTAAGTTCTAACATAAATTTTCAGAAGTTTAAATATTTGTGGCAATATTTACACACTTTGTAACTGTGTATGTTTTGGAGGAGTGAGTTTTTCTTCAATTACTACATCTGTGATTAATTTCCAAAGGGAATCCAATATTCATTGGATTTCTACCATCCACCCAGCTGTTGGTTTCCACTGACAAGCTTCCTCCTTATGCCTATGCTATATTTTTCCAGTCATGGTTCCAGTGGTGGGTTTCACATTTTCTTACCACTGGTTCGGCCCCTGTGCACCCTCCACCAGTGCCTGCTCACCTGCCAGTGCCTGCACTTTGCTCCGTCAAGTGCCTTCCAAGCGTGCACCTGGCCTCAAAAAAGTGCCTAAAAAAGACAGCATAGAGACAAGGCAGATGGGGACTCCCACCCACAATTTCCGCTACTGATTTGGGCGAACCAGTCCGAACTGGCTGAATACCATTTCTGCATGGTTCTCATTGATATATGGAAGTTCTACCAGTCCAAATACAAAGAATTTGCAAGCCTTTGTTTAGGTCTGAATCAGAACAAGGAAGCACGCAGGCATTCTCATCTGTGTAATGGCCAGCAGCTTGCAACGTTCATGCCAAGGAAACTTCATTAAGGTCATCGACTAATCTTTTTTGCATAATTGCAGGTTTTAAAGATAAATAAATGGTTTTTCTAATGTGGATCGAGACTGATCACAAAGGTTGCTCTGGCATCATGTTCTAGTACTCCATGATATTGTGCCTATATGCAAGAAATGTTAAATTCCATGATTCCAGAAACAACCTGATTATCCCTCTTTGATATCATTTCAGTTTTGATTATATGGGAGTTTAGATAGTCATGGAACTTTATCAGTAATGGAACACAGTGTGCTTTGCTTTGCTTCCCTACAACCCTTCCATTTTTTTCTTTCATTGGGAAATGCAGGTGGAATGAGAGTCAGGAGTTGGCTTGTTGCCCCTGCATTTATATATGGATATATATGTATATATACTTTATGTTGTTTAAATTGTAGAGCTTAATGTATCTAATAATTTTCTCAAGAGATTAACTGACAAGTCATGGAAATGTATCTAAATGCTTCAATATAAAATGTTCAATAAATAAAATATTAAAATGAAGGTTCTTTAAAATGTTGCCATTTAATTGATCAACAAACTTTTAAGTCATTCCTAAGAAAGCTCCAGTGGATAGGACAGAAGTCAATATAAGTAAATTATAATTAAGTAACTTCTTAATGAGTGTGGTACTTTAAATTCCTCTTTACATTCTGACTTTGCTGTTAGATAACATTGTTACATGCTTTGTTCATATGAGTCACTCTCTTTTGTTTTCAACCCAGATTCATTCATCATTTATTCATTCTTGAACCTTGATATTCATGTTTTACTCCACATACTTAAAACCCTATGCCCATTTCATTCAACTTAGCTTTATGTTTCTCCAGATGTATCCCTCATTTTCAACTAAAAAAACACTGTACATTAGGTTCTCAACTTACAACCACAGTTATTGAATTTTATAAATCTGAGTACATACAATGAAGAAGATAACATGTAACTTACCTTGCTACCTTACATATTCCCTTATATTGTAAAATGTGCTTGGTACCTGAACAGGGTGAATTCTCTCCCTTTTCCAAAAGCGGATGGAGAGTTAAAATATTTGAAAAACTGAACTGAAAAAGTGGCAAAATTCTGTTTCATCAACATATTCTCACTCTGTTTGCAGCACATTAAGAGTAACAGCATCTTACTTGTTGATTTGGATTGCACTTTGTGGTAAATCAAATTTTTTTAATTGTAATTTGAATAAGCTACATTTGGCTCAATATGATACTGTTAAGCCATAACAGAAGATGGGTTCACATAACATACTCTGAATGGTAGCGAAGCTATATTAAGACCTAGTATAATGTATAGTTGAACTCATATTTGAGATGAAAGAAAACTACAATTGTTGAAGTTCTACACTGTCAACATTTCTCATATAAACCTGGTAGGCTGTGTGTATGATGATAAAAAATGGGATGAGAGTGTGAAGAAATGCTCTCTTGTTGCTACCTCATCAAACAATTATTAGGGTGTTTTTCCCCATTCTACATTAAAAGCCTTGTGTGGCTTGGAAGACATCCAGTGTCAGACATCCATCTTTTACTTAACAAAAAGTTCTAAGTTCAATTCCAAGGCTAGAAGAACCAGCCCCAAACTCTTGATTTGCCACTGCCAATCCATATTGACCTTAGTAAACCAAGATGCCTTAATAGAAAGCAATTTCCTATCTTCTTAAATCCATGACTTTTAGAGCTAGGCAGAGTCTTAAAAGCATGCCATCTGCTTGTAATTCAGTACACACAAGGTCAGCACAGCCCACTTATCACACTCTTGGGTTGTTTTAGCTGACGTTTGATAGTGCTCTTAGCCTCCTGAAATTTAATTCTTCACAGGATGGAAGGAAAACACAAAGTAAACAGTCTAATCCAACAACAGATTTATTCCATACAATGCAGCCTGCAGGGCAAATTGTACTTGGGTCAAATTAACTAATTGGCATAGCAGAATTCAATCAATAGCAAAGATATAAATACTACATCTGTTTCATATTGACCACTGAAGACTGAAGTTTCATTCCAAGCTACCTTTTGGAATTATATATATATATATATACATACATACATACATACATACATACATACATACATACATACACACACACATACATACATACATACACACACACATACATATATACACATACATACATATACATATATATACACACACACACACATATATAATCTCAAACCGTGAAATTTGGTATGTATGTTCCTCTTGGTTTCTAGGTGCTCGCTAAGAAAGGATTTTTCAAAATGACCATCAGATCATTAGTATTTCTTATATTACTATTAACACGCTCTGATGCTAAGGAGTTAGACATTCTACTCCCCCTCCCAAACTGAAAAGAACTCTGTTCCAACTGCCACTTGGGCATGGCCAGTGCATGACTCATCTGGCCAGCCAGCTGTGAGTTTGGAGAGGAGCCTGTGGGAGAGAAGGGGAAAAGGAGAGGCCTCTGTGGGGCAAGCCTGAGGGAGAAAAGGGGATAAGATAGGAGAGGCTTCTGTGGGGCCAGCCTGAGGGAGGGGAGGGAGAGGCCTCTGTGGCAAGCCTGAGGGAGAGAAGGGAGATAGCAGAGGAGAGGCTTCTGTGGCAAGCGTGAGGGAGAGAAGGAGGAGGAGAGGCTGACTGTAACTACTCATTAATTTTTGAGCTGTGTCAATTTATCAAGCCCGATCACATAGTTTTGTAGTGGAGCATGGGTATTCAGCTAGTTTGTAATAAGAATCATTGGTCCTGGTGAGGAAATGCCCATTCTCCCTTTGGACACGAGCATCTTGGACGAAGTAATCCCCTTGCAAAGCTGGGTAATCCTCAAAGTCAGGGACGCCTTATTTGTATTATCTAGAGCAGGGGTGTCAAACTCAAGGCCCGCAGGCCAGATATGGGCCATGGGGTGCTTAGATCTGGGGCCACCCTGGAAGCAGTGAAGGATCAGCCCGCTGTGTCTTTCGCAGCAAAAAATGGAGCCCAGGTGGGCCTTGTGTGGCCTTCCCAAGCTTCGTTTTTGCAGGCAAAGTGTAGCAAAACAAACTTCTAGCAAAAATGGCATTTGATCACACAAGTTACATTGAGCTGGCCATGGCCACCCCGAGATCAAAAACAACCCTGATGCGGTCCTCAATGAAATTGAGTTTGACACCCCTGATCTACAGAAATCTAATCTGATTAAAGATAAGAATAGGAGAAACTTTGACTAAACCAAAACTTGTAGCCCCATGTTGCCCTTGGACACACAACTCCCTCGCACTCAGAATTAAAGCTATTGTAATTGCACAAACATGGGATGACACAAGTAGCTCTCTTTGATCTTTTATCCCTAAATGTATTTGAGAGATTCTGATCCAGAGTGAGATAATTTGATTTCCCCCCTCCTTTTGTGTTCTAGGTTCATGTCTCATAAGTTTCCAATATATTTTACATATACTGTATATTGTATGTCTCCTTTGGATTTTGCATAGCAAAGATAGCAGATCAGTTTCTTAAAATAATATTTGCAGCAATGATATTACATTAAAATATGTGGATTGTCCTCTTGTGTCCGATAGATGAATATGCAAATATATCTTAATTCTCACTTGTTTCATTCTTTGAATTTATGGTAAGTATTTCCAGATTTTCTTGCTACGAGTAGTCAGCCAAGAATGTCAATTTGCTCTGCAGATCATTTCGAGCAGAAACTACATATGCTACATGTTTTCATGTATGGTATGCAATCATCATTTCAAAAATACCAATTCTTTAATTGTGCCAATCAGGGTATTTTATTAGAAAAAGGAAAGTTTATGTTGCAACAAAGAATATTTGTGAAAAAATACAAAGAGGAAAATAAAACTTAAAAACTTCCTTATGTTCTCATAAAAGACAGGCAAGGTAGCTTATGGATTAAAATGAAATTATTCTATTATCTGTTATTGTCCAGCAGCTCTTGAACACCCTAAATATATTTTACAAAGCTCATTTTATAAGTAGCACCTTAACACAAAGTTTTCCAGAATCATTTTTCTAAATCCCATCACCTGGAATCATGTCTCTAGAGCAGATTCCAAAACAAAGATTCTGGAAAACAAATAATTAATTTGGGAAGGAAATATGTTTTAATGGGTTTTTTAAAAAAAATCTATTAATTAGGCATATTCACAGTTGTGATCTATTTAATTCAGCGGCTAGTAAAAAATATGGCTGCAATATTATTTCTGAAAGCATAAGAATTTTCACATGTACTAGCCAAATATATTTCTCCCACGCCATGCTCATGAGCTACTGCTAAAATTAAGAAGTATTTGCATAATCAAATCCCAATGCTATTTTCTTTTATATATTCATGAAACAAGCTGGTGATCTTACTACTTACCTTCACACACCAAGATTGATTTTCTGTATTGGCTAAAGTTTTCTCTCCCAACTGAAAAGAACCCTTCAGAGTATTGTCCAGAGGTCCTACCCATCATACACTAATTGGGATTTGACCTGGACAACATATTTATTTTATGACACACTGTGCAAAATCTAGCACTAACAATGGAGTAGCCACTTGGCTTATCCATTCAGGCCCATTTAAAACAGCAAAGTTCAACTAGCAGCAATTTTCTGCTTAAAAATAATCCTCATTTTTTGGCCAGTATTCCACCTACCTTTGATTAGGGTGGTCAACATTTTCTGATGTGTTTAGGGGGAAAAAAAACATCTGATTGAGATCAGAACCATCGGTGAAGAAATGAACTCATGGTAGAGAGAGAGAGAGAGATGAAAAAAATGGAAGCAATAGTGATATTCTCCCTGGAGTGACTTCATTTTACAATCTCTAATGGTTTTGTCATTCTATAGCAGAAAAGGAGATTATCCCTACATTCAATATATCACTTTGTCTGCCCTTATACTTTGCTGATAACTAAAAGCTAGAAATAAATGTAAAAAGACAAGCACAATCTCTGAGGAATTCCCCCCTCACCCCGCTAGACATTTACAAATAACAAGGAGAAACTTGCATTTTATTTCATTTTTTTAAAAAAGGAAAGAAACATGAACTCTAAAACCCGAAACCGATGTTCATTTCATCAAGTGCCTTTTGCAACCAATATATAACTCTCGCTCTGTTTCACTTTCTATTTCAGATATTAAATACATTGGGCATTGAAACCGGGGACATAAGTGTTTGGGATCTTTTTCATTGTTTTAAGTATCTCCAAATATGTTCATCAAAGGAATATTATGGATTGGGTTTTTGTAGCATCTTGAGGTCAAGCAAGATTTGATAACTAAAACATATCCCCAAAAAAATATCGCTTTAAAAAAATAGCAAGAGAGATTAGATTTTCATTAGGATACTGATGACATTAGTTCTAGAAAAATGTTTCCCCAAATAGTCTGAACATATAGAGGCATAGAAGAGGCACTTTTCGCTGTGATTGGCGAAACAAAGATTTGAAGATTTATTTCATATAATAGTGCTTTCTTTGAGAACTTGGAAACCCCACAACTATCATTCCTTTAATGATGTTCCAGTAAAGTATTTAGCCTCAAATCTAGTTATACCCTTAAAAGAGTTGGTTATTTCCAGCAGATAACCAACAGATATTCCTTTATAGATTTAAATAAAAATTAAACAGAATTGTATTGTTTCAAGCAGCATATGAAATGTAATGACTACGTCCGTGATGGCAAAACTATGGCACGCATGCCAGAGGTAGCCCGCAGAGCCCTCCCAAGCCCCACCTCCCACTGGCCAGTTGGTCTTCGGGGCTCTGATGCACATATGTGCATGTCCGTGCATGCACACATGCACACCTTTCAGTTTGGGCATGCACGCATGCACTGTTTGGGCACTCGGTGTCTAAAAGGTTCAACATCACTGCACTAGGTGTTTGGTGTTTTGGTATTAGATTACAAAAATAATCTGTTAGAATATGGATGGAATGGCTCAGGGGTGGGTTGCTAATCCCGTTCCAACAGGTTAGGTTGGAACGGGGCCGGCGGCATCCTCGTGCACGTGCACAGTTCACGCATGCATCTTAGTGCCTGCACGATGCTCCAGCTGCTCACCGAGACTCGCGCAGGTGCTGTATGTGCCATGCGCCTGCGTGGAAGCGCAGAAGCCTTCAAAGACCGGTAAGGAGCGCGGGCGGGCGGGTGGGCCCTTCGCCATTCCAGGAAGTTACTTTCTTCTGGGTTCACGACCAACCGGTTTGCGGGGACTGCCGCGAACCGGTTGAAACCCACCCCTGGAGTGGCTGTAAGAATGGGAAGCCATGTATTTGGTGGACTGCCCTACACAAGGCCTTGTTGTCCCACAATCATAACTAGTTAAACTTGCAGCCCGCGGGCCAGATGCATCATGCATTGGCCATGCCCACACCTGGTTTAGCAAAGAGGGGGAAAGTCACTATACGTCACGTGATGCTGCCATGATGATATATGTTTGACATCCCTGCAGTACAGGCTGGGTAGAGGAGTATTGCAAAACTTCAGACAACAGGCTAGAATCCCTTCCATTCCACAATTAGTAAAGTTGCTCTTTCTTTCATTAAGAAGCCCTTCCCTATACTGCCAAATTGTTCGCCCTGGGACATCTTGAAAAAACTAAGTTGGCTAGTACTGAAATCTAAGATCACTAGGAAGCCCCAAGGCTCAGGCTAGACTTGAGGTTGAAAAACATTCCAGAAAAAAAAGCAGTGGCATGGAACAGTTATCTAGTCACCAGTTAAGCTTAACTTTAAGGGGATTTTATTTCCTGCACCCCCTGTTTAATACTTTATCCAGTTGAAGGCAATAGCATTTGACCATTCACCACTCATCTAAATACATGTAGGGCTGTGATGGTGAACCTATGGCATGCATGCCAGAGGTGACACACAGAACCCTTTCTGCTGGCATGCATGCCTTTGCCCCAGGTCAGATCTCCATGACGTTTCTTTCATGAGCTGCAAACGACAAAACACAAACTCATCTTTCCTCTTGCCACGCTGTGGGTTTTGGGATGCCTCACCTCCCGCCAGCCAGCTGGTCTTAAGGTCTCTTCTGCGCATGCGCACATGTGCACACACGCACCTTTCAGTTTGGGCATGCGTGCACATGCAATTTGGGCAATGTTTGCCATCACTGATGCAGGATGTAGCAGCAATGGAGAATTCTGAAGTTTAGGCATTATTTATTAATGATAAGACAGGGGATTCATTATTAACAAAAGCTTGATGAGCATTAATGGCTCTATATCTCTGAAACAGGTGACCCTCCTTATGCAACTATGGAATGAAATCATTTAGATTCCTTAAGTCTCATATTATGACAGTTCCCATGCATTACTTTTCATGTAGCACTTTCAGAGGCGAGCTCTCAAAATTATTGCCAGCTTTTATGGCAGTAGAAGAGACATCAGGCTAATGTTTGCGCTCTTCCGCTGGGATATTTCCTTTTAATTCATTCAAGTGCAGGGTGGAGGACATTAAATGACCCAGTGCACTTGCCTTCCTCGAGACATCTGGAGATTGTTATTGTACTGCTCTGAATTTAAAAGGAAAGGAGACAAGGGTTTTTGTTTTAAGAAAAGACATGGTGGTCCCAGTCAATCGGAATGGAGTATGTCCAAACAATCTGATACTTAATGGTGCGCACATGGAGACAGGCATGAGACAAAAAGTATTGACACATGTGTGTTGCCATAATATGCCAGCTGTTCCCAACCTTCCAGAGACAGAGGAGAGTCTGCCATTTAATACTACGACTAACTGTTGCTTTTAAGAAAATTAATGGTTGCTTTTAAGAAAATTGATCTGCCATATAATACAAGCAGAAACCATGCAAAAAAAAATGGTTTACATGTGAGTCTGCTGCTTTTCCCAGGCACAGCTGTGTTCATTTCACTATTCAGGGATCACTGGCTCAAACTAATGCAAGTTACATCGGTTAAATCATGATCTGTAATTTCTGCCAATATTGACCCCCCTAAATGTATGCCCAGAAATAGCAGTTGTCCCCTTGTCCTCATGGGCCAAAAATGCTCACCTGCATTTACAGCACAAGCATTGTAGGCATTGTAGGGCTTTCTTCAGGTTTGGGGTTCAAGTATGGCTAATCTCCAAAGTGCTAATTTGCTTACAACTCAAAGATTAGGAATCCAATTCAATCCAAGAGTAGCCACCAAACTGGAAAATGGCAGTGGGCAAAGCTTCAAATAAAGGATTACCACAAAGATACCACTCTTTGAGTCTCGTGCACAAGAGTTTCTTTCTTAATGATGAAGAAATCAAGAGCTGATTGGTCGCTACCTTCTGTGGGAAGAAGTGTCCTTTTCAATACTAGGAGAGAAACTTTCAGACTTGTGTATACCAGTGGTGGGATTCAACATTTTTTACTACTGGTTCTGTGGGCGTAGTTTGGTGGATATGACATGGTGGGTGTGGCTTGGTGGGCGTGGCAGGGGAAGGATACTGCAAAATCTCCATTTCCTCCCGATCAGCTGGGACTCGGGAGACAGAGAATAGATAGGGGCGGGGCCAGTCAGAGGTGGTATTTAGCGGTTCTCCAAACTACTCAAAATTTCTACTACCGGTTCTCCAGAACTGGTCAGGACCTGCTGAATACCACCTCTGGTGTGTACCTAGACATCCTCTTCTCCTTTGTAACATTTCAGTGGATAGCTTAAACATCTATGTAGGCTAAGGCAGGCTTCACTTCCCAGGTGTTCGCCAAGGATTTCAACTTCCATAGTGTTTATCCTATACTGTAGTCAAGGCTGCTTGTAAGATAAGGGCAGTTGACATATAATAAGGAGGAAAGAGGAAGGAGGAGACAGAATCTCAGAGATAAAGACAAAATAGCAAACCACAGCTGAGCCAATGGCACATCTGCAAATGTGGAGCACCTTCTCACAAAATATTGAGCTGAAGTTTAGAAAGGGATATTATTTCTTTTATTTGAGGGGACAGAAAGGCGTACTCTATGCAGTGCTATCATTCTCTGGATTAGCTCATAATCTATCTTGATTTCTTTTAATTTCTTGTCACAATATCTAAAAAAACACAAGACCTATAAAATAATTGATGATCCTAATATTGTACAAACCAATACAACTTTTTAAAATATTCCTTTTAAGAAAGATGAAGCCATCATCTCCCTTGGTCACCTTGTTCTCACAGAATCTAATACAAGGATCCCTAGTTTGAAGACATGTGATGGGCCTAACCTTCTAGTGTTTTAGATAAACATAGATATAGATTCTAGCTTCTTGTACTTTTGTTTCTTCTCCACAACATTTTCATCCTTCTATATTTCTCAGGGCCCATCCATTTCCTACCTCTTTTCATGTTTTCCTGATTTTTTCCACCTTTTTTATTCTCTTTGTTCTGCTCAAAATCCAACTTGGCTTGGGGGAATGGGGGAATGTTTATCTGCCCTCAGGCTTCTTCAGCACATTGCCAACAGTTGAAAAATATTAATAATGCAGAGATATATGCAACAATACCTACACCATTTCAGTACCATCTTTAAGTAAGAGCCGAGTGGGGCAGTGGTTAGAATGCAGAACTGCAGGCTACTTCAGCTGACTGCAGTTCTGCAGTTCAAATCTCACCGGCTCAAGATTGACTCAGCCTTCCATCCTTCCGAGGTGGGTAAAATGAGGACCCAGATTTTTGGGGGCAATATGCTGCCTCTGAAAACCGCTTAGAGAGGGCTGAAAGCCCTATGAAGCGGTATATAAGTCTAACTGCTATTGCTATTGCTATAAGTAGAATGCAATGATGCTGGTAAGTGCCTTCTTCTAGATTTTGCCTTTTTCACACCAGCAATATTTCATAACACTTGGTAAAACTACTCTTCTTCCATAATATCTCTTAACTCATAAGAGCCTAATTTTCATCTCACAATCAGGAGGCTGTGAGTTCGATCCTAGGTAGAGGCAGATATTTCTCTCTCTGGGCACAATGAGTATATTTCTGCTGAACAAAACTCCGCATTGGCTACAGGAAGAGCATCCGGCCATTAAATGCTCTGTTAGCTCCATTCAGTTGCCCAGACTCTATATTGTAACTTCACGAAGAAGCAGGAGGCACGCAGGTAACTGTAACCATTTAATCAACAGTAACTTTGTAACAAGTAACAGAGAGTAGACCGGGCTGGACGCTACCGGTCTACTGTTTGCTACTGTTACAAACGGTATTGTTGCAATAAACAGATACTGTTGCCTAAGAAGCCTGCCTGCAATAAACGGTTACTGTTGCCTAAGAAGCCTGCCTTTTATACTCCAGCAGACTCGCGCTTGACAGCTCGGCAACTGACAGGCGCGTCTGATTGGCTAAGACGCGCCTGGCTGCTACCGAGCTGTCATTCGCAAGTGCGAGGACTTGCTTATGCTATATAACACTCTACCCCTCCCCCAAAGGGATTTTGGGAGCGTTAAATGGTGATGATAAGAGCCTAATTCCCACTAGTAACTTGTATCACAGAAAATGTTAACCATCCTAGGAAACAATAGAAAATTGGTAAAAAATAAAATATGATTAAAAAATGAATAAATAACATATGCAAATATGTTTATATATTTATTAAAATATCCAAAATATTTTTCCCTGCCTGCTTTGTCAAATCACATTTATTCCTACCCTTTGAATCAGCAGATGAAATGAGAAGTGGTGGAGATTTTTTTTTGATTTATCAGAACACCCTGAAGCTGCTGTCCTTTTTCTACAGATTTAGCTGGTTCCATACATAGAGGAATCTGTTTCAATTGAAAAAACTAAAACTAATATTTTGATAGCTGAGCTTGGTCTAAGGAGGTAAGGTTATAAACGCTGCCACCATAAATAAATGAAACTCAGGCCGTTTGATTTCATTACAATGAAGAATAGAGATTATTGAAGCATTCGTTGGGGAAATCTGGGGAGACGGTGGACCATTAAGATCAAATTCTACCACAGGGAAACAGGCATTAAGGCAACTGAGATGTGAAAGCAGAGACATTTGCTCATGATAACCTACCTGCCCCAAGCTCTAAGCAGCTAACAGCACAAAATATTACAATACTGGCTTTAATGAGAAAACAATAATCCAATAAGATCAGAATCATGCAAGCCTTGGTTTTACCCCGTGGCACTCCATGGAAACAAAGCTGGACTTTGAAGAAGCAAGATAAGAGTATTAGCACTTTCAAACTTTGAGTCCTGAGAATACCATGGACAATAAATAAACTATTGAGCAAATCAACCCAGATTTTTCAATCAAGTACAAATGACCAGACTCAAATTAATTTATTTGGAGTCCTTGTGGACAACCATTTAAATATGAGTCAGCAGTGTGCAGCAGCTGCCAAAAAAGCCAACAAAGTTCTAGGCTGCATAAACAGAGGGATAGAATCAAGATCACGTGAAGTGTTAATACCACTTTATAATGCCTTGCTAAGGCCACACTTGGAATATTGCATTCAGTTTTGGTTGCCACAATGTAAAAAAGATATGGAGACTCTAGAAAGAGTGCAGAGAAGAGCAACAAAGATGATTAGGGGACTGGAGGCTAAAACATATAAAGAATGGTTGCAGGAACTGGGTATATCTAGTATAATGAAAAAAAGGACTAGGGGAGACATGATAGCAGTGTTCCAATATCTCAGGAGCTGCCACAAAGAAGAGGGAGTCAAACTATTCTCCAAAGCACCTGATGGTAGAACAAGAAGCAATGGATGGAAGGTAATCTGAGGAAGTGGACAAGGCCATGGGAGCAGTGAGTGACTCCACTTGTGTACTGGACCCGTGCCCCTCCTGGCTGGTTGTGAACAGCAGGGAGGTGACACGGGGCTGAATTCAGACGATAGTTACTGCCTCTCTTCGGGAGGGGTTCTTCCCGCCCCCCCTAAAGGCAGCAGTGGTGAGACCCCTTCTAAAGAAGCCGTCTTTGGATCCAGCCATTCTAAGTAACTACCGTCCAGTCTCCAACCTTCCCTTTGTTGGGAAGGTTGTTGAGAAAGTGGTGGCCTCTCAGCTCCGGCGGTCCTTGGATGAAACCGATTATCTAGACTCCTTTCAGTCTGAATTCAGGCCTGGCTACAGCATGGAAACTGCTTTGGTCGCACTGACCAATGATCTCTGGCGAGCCAGGGACGGGGGTCATGCCTCTGTCCTAGTGCTCCTTGACCTCTCAGCGGCCTTTGATACCATCGACAATGGTATCCTTCTGCGACAGTTATGAGAGGTGAGGGTGGGAGGCACCGTTCTTCGGTGGTTCTCCTCCTACCTCTCGGACAGGTCGCAGTCAGTGTTGGTTGGCAGGCAGAGGTCAGCCCCCAGGCCCCTTAAGTATGGGGTGCCGCAGGGTTCGGTCCTGTCCCCCCTTCTGTTTAACATCTACATGAAGCCACTGGGTGAGATCATTCGGCGGCACGGGATAAAATACCACCAATACGCGGACGATACACAGTTGTATCTGTCTGCCCCGTGCCAACTCAGTGAAGCGGTGGACGCAATGTGCCAGTGCCTGGAGGCTGTTAGGGTCTGGATGGGTGTAAACAAACTTGCACTCAATCCCGACAAGACCGAGTGGCTTGTGTTTTTCCCTCCCACTAATTGACCTTGTTTTCCAACTCTCAGGCTGGGGGGTGAAATTATACGCCCCTCAGACAGGGTTCGCAATTTGGGAGTCCTCCTGGATCCACAGCTGACTTTAGAACACCATTTGTCAGCTGTGACTAGGGGGACATTAGCCCAGGTTCGCCTGGTGCACCAATTGCATCCCTACCTGAACCGGGAGGCTCTCAGAACAGTCACGCCCTTGTGACCTCAAGACTGGACTACTGCAATGCACTCTACATGGGGCAGCCCTTGAAGAGCATTCGGAGACTTCAGCTTGTCCAGAATGCAGCTGCTCGAGCGATTGTGGGTGCACCTCAGTTCAGCCACGTTACAGCTATCCTCCGCGAGCTGCACTGGCTGCCTATTGGTCTCTGGATGTGCTTCAAGGTTGTAGTCGTTACTTATAAAGCCCTACATGGTATCGGACCTGGGTACTTGAGAGACCGCCTCCTGCCAATTACCTCCCAAAGACCTATTAGATCCCACAGATTAGGCCTCCTCCAAATTCCATCCGCCGGCCAATGTCTCTCGTCCCAAAGTCGGACGAGAGCCTTCTCTGTGGCTGCTCCGGCCCTCTGGAACGACCTCCCCATAGAGATTTGGACCCTCACCACCCTTCAGGCTTTCCGCAAAGCCGTCAAGACCTGGCTGTTCCGGCAGGCCTGGGGCTGATGAGTTCCCAGCCCCACTCGAATTGTTGTGACTATTGTGAGTTTTTTTTAAACTGTTCTTTGTAATTTGTTTCTCGTTTTATTTGTTCTTGTATTGTTCCCTTCCCCTTGGTTTGTTAGCCGCCCTGAGTCCCTCTGGAAATAGGGCGGCATACATGTTTAATAAACCCTTAAACCCTTAATCAAGGAGAGAAGCAACCTAGAACTAAGGAGAAATTTCCTGACTGTGAGAACAATTAATCAGTGGAACAACTTGCCTCCAGAAGTTGTGAATGCTCCAACACTGAAAGTCTTTAAGAAGAGTTGGATAGCCATTTTTCTGAAGTGGTATAGGTTTCCTGCAGGGGGTTGGACTAGAAGACCTCCAACTCTGTTATTCTATTCTATTCTACTTCAGACATATTACATAAAGAGCTCTCTCTCTGAAGAAAGGTGGAAGGAAAGAGGATGACTAGCAGCAAAATGGAGAGACTCAGTGGCAATGTATATATTATTGTAAGATCTGAAGGACCAGGTTAGGACAGGTTGTCATGTGATCAGTCTGTGATCGCTAAGTACAGGTAGTCCTTGACTTACAGCAGTTCATTGAGTGACCATTCAAAGTTACAAAAAGGGAAAAAAGTGACATGTCCATTTGTCACAGTCACAACCATTGCAGCATCGTCATGCTCATGTGATCAAAATTCAGATGCTTGGCAACTGGTTCATACTTATGACCGTTGAGGCATCCCGGGGTCATGTGATCTCCTTTTGCAAATGTCTGACAAGCAAAATCATTGGGGAAGCCAGATTCACTTAACAACCGGGTTACTAACTTATCAACTGCAGTGATTGACTTATGACAACTGTAGCAAGAAATGTCATAAAATGGGGCAAAACTCACTTAACAAATTCTCACTTAGCAACACACATTTTGAGCTCCATTGTGGTCGTAACTCAAGGGCTATCTCTATTGAAATCAATCTGATGTCACATAATGATAAAATGCTACTGTCAGGCGTGCCTCCATCAATAACCAAGAAAGGAAACTTCCAACTCCATTGTTCATGGAATTAAAATACTTTTACTGGTTATGAAAAGATAGCAAAGAAAGCAAGATCTGAGCCAGAAAGGCGCGAACAAATATACATCAAATGATAACCCAGTCCCCTCCCTCCAATGACCCCACCCCAGTGTCCAATCTGCAACTCCCTTAGGTGTCATGTGGATTGCATCTCCAAAAAGCATCATAATGTTGGTATGCAGGACAGTTGACCAGGTCCAAACACCGGCCACCAGCATGCACAGAAGATGGTGAGAAGAAAACTCCCTTTTCCATATCACCTCCTGTACCATTTATTCCCATCCCAAATACCATGCCCCACCCTCCCCGTTTCTATGGCAGCCGATAGCAAGTAAGTGAAGCAGAGGCTGACAGCTACCAATAACAGCAGTTAACAGTTTAGTATATTGATTACATATGCATTCAAATGTGAACCTTCAGGTTTTTAGCCAAGTTGGGCACACTTTCATACATTGCTTCTGAAAATGTAAGAGTAGAGTCCATTTGTTGATCAGGGAAACATAACCTAGAACGACTTGCACACGTAGCAATGGCTCTATAGCAATAATACTTAGACATATACCACTTTACACAGGGGTGAAATGCTACCAATTCAGGCCAGTTTACCCAAACCGAACTGGTAGTAAAAAGTAGGTGAGCCGGTATTTCCAACGATCAGCTGTGAAGTGTGATTTATATTAGGATTTCCTGCTTTCTAGCTAATATAAATTGTGTGGCACAGCGGATTTCCCCCCCCCCCATCGCTGTTCTACTTACCTTTGCAGGCACGCTTGGTAGCAGGCTCCACCCACCACCTGGATGTCATCATGTCCATTTTTTTAAAAAAGTTTTTTTTTAATTTTAATTGAACAAAAACACAAAAAAAGAATCATCCTTCATTACATCTTGTAGAAAGCATGTCGATTGGTTACAGATAACTTTCGTGCATTTCTTCCACAATCATTACTTATAGTTCATATTAGATTATACACTTTAAATCAAAAATCTTTGTATATCTTACTATCAATGTACCACAATATTCATTTGACTACAATTATTTAAACGTGCTTTTACCTCAAATCATTTATACTTAAAGACACAACCACATAATGGCATTCATTAGCTATTTCAAAAATCCTCCAATAACATTGCACCTTTATGACATATTCTAAATAAAAGTCAATTAATAAAGTTTCTAAATCTTTTCCCCCCAACTCGCTGTTTAGAGTTTGTATCCAATTTGCTTTTGCCAATACCAGGGCATGTATATATTATTAAACAATATCCATTGACATTTCCTTGTTGTTATTATAATTGGCTAAAAATCATTTACTATTTATATCCCATCTCCTCTCGTCAGACTCAATTACACCTTTATGACAAGATCTAAATAAAAATTTGTTAATAAAATTTATAGGTCTTTTTCCCAGATCACAATTTGCAATTTATATCCAAATTTCTTTTACTAGTTTGCCAGTACATGTATACGTATATCAGTAAGCTGTATCCATTATCATTTCATTATTGTTATTATAGTTAAATATTTGTTGACAAATAAACATTTAATAATGATCTAAAACAATCTAAGAATTATTAAATTCCTACTTATTGATCACCAAAATTAACTAATTTTTTATTATCAACTTTCATTGTCAACCTGTATTTTTCCAATAACAAAACAGTCTTATCACTTGCCAATTGTGGTTTCAGTCCTCTTTTTATCTCCTTTATAAGGTTTTTATAGACTTCTCCCCGCACTTTGTTGCTTGAAGGATCTCTCAGGTAATCTCGTTGCCCTCCAGCTGTTATTAAAATTAGCTTACCTTTGGTTGTGAAACGTGCTTCTGAAAAAAATTCTCTTCTTAAATCCATCATCATTACCTTTTTTTTTCTTTATCTTGGAATCTGGGGTGGAGCTCCAGTTCGTTGAATTCCCTTTTCCATATTCCCTTCTTTCCACTTTCACCCATATTTGCTCCATTAATACATTCATCTATTGTCTTGTCTTTATCTTCTACGTCTTCATTCTCCCCTTTAATTTTTGGGGCTCCAACCCCTTCATCTTTTGCTGTGAGGAACACTAGTCTTTCCACCCTCTTCACAATTCTTCCATATCCTTCCAATAGATTTTTGAATTCCAGCCAAGATATTTTGGAAAGTTTATTTGGGCAGTCTTTCCCAAATAGAAAAAATACCTCACCAGATGGACTCACTTTCACTTTTCACTTTCTTCCTTCTGGAGCCATCCTGACTTCATCAGCTTGGGGCTGCCTGTTTACCGTCAGCTTGAAGATCTTCTCTTGGGTCAATCAGGGACTTTGCAATGTCCCTGAGACCAGCAAGGCTTCGTCTTCCTAATCACTATCTCTGCGGGATGGTTTAGATCCAAATAGACCGTCCAGTGGCAAAAGTATCAACAGCGGTCTCGGAGTGTCGAGACTGCATGTTGTAACATCACAACATTGGCTCCTCCTTCCCTCATCATCATGTCCATTTTTGATGCTCTGCACATGCATGGAAGGTCCTGCGCATGCGCGGAGGTGCCATGTGAAAGCAAAGTGAGCACGCACATGCTCCCATTTGCGAACCGATAGCAAAGTTAAGTAGATTTCACTCCTGGCTTTACAGCCCTATCTAAGCAGTTTACAGAGTCAGCATATTGCCCCCAACAATCTGAGTCCTCATTTTACCCACCTCGGAAGGATGAAAGGCTGAATTAACCTTGAACCTGGTGAGATTTGAACTACCAAATTGCAGGCAGCAGAAGTAGCCTGCAGTACTGCCCTCTAACCACTGCGCCACCACAGCTCAACATACAGGTTGATCATCCAAAGCCTTTTTGAGCATATTTACAGGAGCAGCTGCTCTCCATTTGCAAAAGGAATTGCTGATGTCAATGAAATGAAGCAGCAATCTCCACAGGTGACATGTTCAACTTGACTTGGAAAGGGGAACAGCTGCAAAGGTGTCTGTCTGACTGGGTGGTCAAAAACGTTAAGACAGTAGCTGGGGCTGTGTGATCAAAGCTTTGCGTTTGGGGTTTTTTTTATGTCCACTGAAAAACACATTTTAAAAGAGGTGGACTATGCTTAACACCAGGGTTTCCAACCTTGGCTGGCTGGCGAATTCTGGGAGTTGAATGCATTTTAAAGTTGGCAAGGTTGGTTTACAAAGTTATAGTGAACATCATCATGCTTTTGGGGTTTTGTTTTACTTCCTTTTGCTCGTGGAAAGGCTGTTCAACCTTCTTTGTGAGTGTTTATATAGATTGACAAATAATTTGAAGAATAAATCTGTGGTCTAATCCTCTTTTCACAGCTAGGACTCTTAAGTAGATCTTTCCCTCAGGAATTCCCTTGCAAACGACTAGATGGTTTTTGTTTGTTTGCTTTTAAATTTGTTCTTGTTTCATACAAACAACTCAGAGATTTGGGAGTATTAAAAAAACCCCTCTTTTACTCATGGACAAGGTAAAAGGAATAATACAAAGTTACCCAAGCATCATCTCTGAGCAGTGACTATTTCCCCTGCCAACCAATCAGTATTGTTAAAGGAAAATGTCCAAACCTTAATAGGATTTAAGTTACTTTTTTATTTACAAACTGCTCAGTGAATGAACAAAATTAAAACAGAGTTTGGCATATGAGCACACAAAAAAACATTATGTAAGATCAAGGCACCAAAAAAAAAATTATTTTTTTTTTGAAAAACCTGCTCTGGCTTCTTTTTGTTTGGCTCTGAGAAAGGAGGGAGGGGAAAGGAACTTTCCAGTTCATTCTGTTAATACCACAAAGAACCTTCTTTCCTTTTATAGAGAATAACTGCCTGTTTTATTTCCAAGTATACATGAGGTCTAACATACCAGGCTGGGAATGCACCCTTAATCACATCCACATGTTGCAGCAGAATGAAAGATCTGCGTACAAACACATACATGTCAGGGACATATGCTTACATAGATCCTTAACATTATCTTAACGTTAAAATTTAGCTCCGACATTTAATATTACAATTACCTGTTCCAATATAAGAGGCAATTAAATCTACATCCAACTGTTGGTATCGTGAAGTTATCATTGGCGTGTTTCCCTACCGGGTGGGCAAATGTTACAGAAAGGAGCATCCAAGAACAAAAAGCAAAATATGTGTTCATTAGTAATTTTAAGCCCATTTGTCCCTTTAGTTAGTAAAACTGAACTTGGAAAAGGAAGAAACAACGTGATAAGGTTGTGGAAGGAAATGTATTTTAGCCTTCTCTTTAATACAAATTATTGGGTGTGTGACTGCATATTGGTGAGCCAGACCAACATATGATAGCTTATAATTTTTATTTAAAAATTTTTTTTCAAAAATAAAAGACAAATCTAAAATGACAAAATAGAAGAATAAGAAATAAAGAGTAGAGGGGGGGGAGTGCAGGAAACAAACAAACAACAACAACAACAACAAAGAAACAAATAGAAAAAAGAAAAATAACAGAGAAAACAAGTCAGAAAACTTTCCATTGTAAAATCTTCTTTACAATAGAAATTAACAAACTTATTATCCGATTTCCTTCTTTAGTTTTACAAAAATTCCTTTAAGCCCTTGTTTAGTCCTTTTTCAGTTATTAAATCCATAAATTATCACTTCACTTTTCTCTATCTTATAGCAAAGACTGTAAAAGTTTCCAGTCTTTTTTTTTAAAGTATTTGTTTTAGTCTTGACCACACAAGTCAGTTTTGCCATTACTTACAATTCCAACAGCTTCTCAGCCCCTTCCTCCATTGTGGATTTCCACCATACCCCTATTGCCATCATGGCAAACCTATGGCACACGTGCCCAAAGTGGCACATGAAGCCATGTCACCCAGCACATGTGGCCTTGCCTATTTGTCTTCTGGGTTTCTGGCATGCATTCATGCATGATGATCAGCTGTCCTTCGAGTGCGTGGCAGTGCTGAAAACCAGTGTGTACATGCGCCCCAGCCAGCTGATTGTTGGATGCGCATGTGCACCAGAACCCGGAATTTCAACTTCTCCAGATCATGGTCCGGATGAGCGCATGTGCATGACATTCGGCACCAGGTGCTGAAAAGGTTCACCATCACTGCCTATTGTTATGGATATAATAGTCTGACCAGAGTTACCATATATAAAAACAATCTTCTATGATATTTTTTCTAATTGGTTATCCATAAGTCCCAATAAGAAAAGTCCTGACTTCTTTTCAACATTAATCTTTAAGATTTTTTCTATCATTGTTCTATGTGCATTTGCATCCAGAATTTTATAGCTTTTTTACAAGTCCGCCATGCAAGGTAAAATGTTTCTTCACATACTTCATATTTCCTACGTTGCTTATACATCTTTGATAGGTTTTCCAGTGTCATATACCAAAAAGTACATTGTTTTATGCAAATTCTCTCTTAAATTATGCATTCAAGCATTATGAATTTCAACCCATTTACTCATTCTTTCCGATTTGTCCGTTTCTATGTTATATTCATAGTCCACTTTATCATACAATTCTTAACTTGTTCTTCAGTTTCATGAAAGCTTATACATTTAATAAAAGCTTATACAATTCATCATTTGCACTTAACTAATTTTCAGATTCTTGATTAATTCCAATCACTTGTTTGTCTATACTAAAGCTTTCTTTTAATTGTGTATATGAAAACCATTGTAAGCTATATCCCTCTACAGTCAATTATTCTTTTGACTTAGGTTTTACCTCTTCTTGTATTAATAGGAATCTTAATAAGCAATTCATTTCTCTCTATCTGCCATTTCTTTTTTATTAGATGCTGCCTAGACGGAGACCATAAAGGTATGATAGCTTATTGCATGTTGCACATACTGTAAATTTGAAAACAATACCTGTATAATAGCTTATGCTTCTGCCTGAAAATAATACAAAAATTAAGTTCTGAATGAAACTAAAGTCTGGTTTTGATACATTACTGTACTGTCCTTGAATTTAAAGCACATGCTGCATAAAATTACTCCTATTATTAGATGTGAAACTGTATTTTTTCCTGTATTATAAACATATGATATAAAAATAATTACTTAGAATTATCTCAGATTACTGGAATGGAAGAAGAAACAGCATTTTTAAAAAGCTTATAAAACAGCAAGCTTAAATGAATTCTTGCACATGTTCTTTAAATATTATCCTGGTTGCTTAGCTTGAAAAGATACACAGCTGGGAGAAAGGAAAATAGGGTATATCAGGAAACAGTGTTTTGTGATGTAATTTTCTTCAAAAAGCTCTTCCTTTTTTACTTTGTGAAATCCAAAAATGATGATAATGGGGATAACAGTAATAATGACAACAACAATATATAAAGAAGCAATGTGATTTTATCAAGTCTGCTTCTGGTTGCTGACTTTGATAGGTTTATGACACTTGACTCAATTGGGCAATTTGACCTGTCATGTCAATAAATGGTGGCTTAGCCAGGATGCCAAAGTTGACTTAGTTTTTCAATCAGATGCTTTGAAGATGATGTAAGCATGTTTTTTCTACTTTACCAGGAAGAAAATGTGTAACTCCAAAAGGAAAAAGCCAAATATGGCAATAGATTAGCCTGCAGTCATGTCCTAAAATGGGATTTTTGATTGAGATTAATAAAGGCACTTTTCAGACAGGGTAGACCACATTGTTAATGCAAAAATTCCTTAAATGTATCTATTTACTGGACAATTGGGACTAGGAGGGAACCCACTATGCTTTGGAAAGCTAAGAAAACATCCAATTCATGGCATTTTTCCCCCCGCAAAAATGAGCTAAGTCAGGAGGTCAGTATGTGAAGAATTTCAGAGCTCGATGTGTAAATCCACACACAAGATACATTTAATTTACATTTGTCACTTCATCCCAGAACTGCATGATTTTTCTACATATTGATGTGAGGGTCTTTTATCCATTTGTATTGCTAGTATAAAATCCTATAATTTCAAGAGTCTAATGTTACAGCTGCATGGTTTGATGATGATGGTGTCGAGAGAGGGAGAGATTCTCTTTCAATACATGGATAAAAAATAACAGAGTTGAAAGGAACCTTGGAGGTCTTGAAGTCCAACCACTGCTCAGGCAGGAAACTTTATACCCTATACCATTTCAGAGCAATGGTTGTCCAATCTCTTCTTAAAAATCTCCAGTACTGGAGTACCCACAACATCTGGAGGCAAGTCATTCCACTGATTAAATGTTCCATTGATTCATTGTTCTGTCAGGAAATTTCTCTTAGTGCTAGGTTGGTCCTCTCCTTGACTATCCCTCAGTTAAGGTCTTCTCCTGGTTCAGTTTATGAAGCTTAGAAACACACACACATGGCAACACTCTTGCTGAGTGCCAAGGAATATAGGACAAAGAGAAATGCTTCCCTTCTCTCACCTTTCCTCTACAAGCAGTTAATTTATACTGCAGGGATGAGGTAGGATAAAATTCTTTTCATTGAATCTTTAGCCTGAACACTACAGCAATGTCCTATTTGTTTATGTAGGCATATGAGCAGTTTGAAAATATTTTAGATTTTTTTTTAATGTCCCAGGAATTAGGAAAAGGAATTAGATTTTCACCTTCTCCTGCTTTCTGCATTTTAATGTATCTGTTCAAGGGAGACTCTGCTTGTTGTTATTTAACAAAAATGAAAATAATCTACCCTTTCCAAGAAAGATATTTAAAAAATATTGGCAGGTTCTTAGCACTTTTTTGCTGCTCACGTTTGAAGAGAGAGGAAGAGTGGAAATTTGCTTTCTCTAATCCTGTCAAAACCACCCAGACATTAGTTATTGGTTTCTTGTCTTTTGGCAGTAAATGCACTTTCATTGCAGACAGCAGGACACCATGTACTACAAGACCAGTCACAGTAATGAATGTATCATCTTTATTGCCTAAAATCACGTTTTAGAAGTTTTAAAAGATATTTCACAATAACACTCTACAATGGAAAAGCTTCCAAATAGGAATATCACATATGAGAAGTTATCTTCTCAAAATGATATAATTTAGATGGGTAATCTGTGACCTTCTGGCTGTTGCTCCTCCCAGCCACCCCAGCCTATATCACCAAAGGTACAGATCTTTGGAATAGAAGTTCAATTATAACTGGAGTGCTCAGGTTGCCAAGTCCTGTATATATAAACATGGGTAGCGGTGATTCCACAAGTCCTCTCTTACTTCTGAGGCACGTTCTAGATGGTCTTCAGAGTTCCTAGGAAAAAAGGCATTGATCTTGCAAAATAACATTTCTATCTATAAGACCCATGGTGACGCAGTGGTTAGAATGCAATATTGCAGGCTAAGTCTGCCAACTGCCAGCAATTCGATCCTGACCGGTTAAGGTTGAGTCAGCCTTCCATCCTTCCAAGGTCAGTAAAATGAGGACCCAGACAGTTGGGGGCAATATGCTGACTCTGTAAAGGCTGGGCCATTAGAGGAATCCATAGCAAGGTTCTATTCACTGTAGGGATTTCATTTTAATTGCTATACTGGTTTTTATCCTATATTAGCTGCCCAGAGACATATAGAAATGGGTAACTCTGAAGGTTTAAATGAGAGAAAAATATAAATGATATACTAGCCTTTAACTAGGCTAAAATGAAGTTGGATAATTAATAGCTTACATGCTACTAATGTCAGCCATTAGCATGCTGTATGAGCCAAAGCTCCAATATAATTATTTGTTTAGATACACAATCATATGGTGTCCTAGTATAAGAATTATTTTTTTGTTAGCCTAGGTTAGCATTTGTATGAAGCTATCCAATGGGCACAGCAAACAATGCCAAAATCAAATGTACGGTAGTTAAACCAAAAAACAATTATGATTGCAGTTCTTTCGGCTAACTGTAGGACAAAGTTTATTCAGTGGAATTTACTTTTGAGTATAAACTATGCAAAACTTTGCACTATTTATATTTGCAAACCAGTATTCAGTACTTGTATCTGCAATGTGCTTTCTGCTGTTGTGTGAATTTTGGATTGTTTTTTTCTGCCTGCTGTGGGTTACATCATAGCATCCAGTATATATTCATATAAAAATGTGAGAAAAAATGATATGAACGCTTATATGCACAGTCGCTTGACATGTAAATGCAAGTTGAATATACAAGCACAGAGACAAGCACATTCATCCCATGTGGGATTTGGAAAATGTCTTACAAATATATACTTGTCCGTGAATAATAAAGACCGATTTTTATGTCACTGCTTCCCTCTAGTGGAAAATCATAAAAATGGGACTGTGTTCATAGGCTTCTCCTGAAACGATTGTTAATACCATTAATCCTGCAATAACAGGGACTACGGTTTATGGAAAATCATCAATGGCTCACTTAAAAGCTGTAAAGGAAACTAGTGGGACTTATAACGAAGCATCATTCTGCCTTTTTATCCATTCCAGTTCTCCTCTTCCTGTTTTCTGAAGCTCCACTGAGGCCTCCAGTCTCTTAATTATTTTAGTTTAATGAGATCCCTCAAGCCTATGGATATTCCCTCTTGGTCCCATGCACTGGATCAGCATTCTCAAATTGAGTTTCTTATTAGTTTACATAAAAAGCAGTGAACCCCAAGCATTCATTTATTAATCTCCTTTCCGTCATTGGCCTGAAATCATGAGTAAGCAAGGCAGGGTACTGCAGATTCATTCACTTCTAAATGTGACATAGCAATTCTGCAAATTTATGTATTTATTTGTCTTTTAATGACCCCATAATCCCTTGCATCGGGGTGGAGTTTGAGATACAGTTGAGATAAAGCACGTGATGACAATGTGTCATTGCAAGCTTGACACCTCTGCAAGTAGATTCACACTACCTATTTTATCTCTATACATAATGCACATGGAACTGTTCTTTGATAACTAAAAGGGAAGAACTGAATTTCATTGTCTCTCTCTTAACCAAAATCACATGCAAAACAATCCAAATTTTAAAGAAAATGGCCTTAACCCATATATAATAACTAGCTAGTCTGGAGGTTTCTAGAATTATTCCTGTTTCCATCGCCTCATACATCTGCTTAAATCTGTACTCCTATAGATGCAATAGTGATTACTCTACAACACAGTAGATTTAGAGAATATATACATAGTTTATTCTCCAAGGTGCTATTTTTCCAGAAAATAATATTAGACACATATATTTAAAGATACATATTTAGATATATGTTGTTTTAACAAAAGTAGAAATAGGATTTAGGACATTTTATTATCATGCCTTCTTCTTTCTTATCTGGAGGAGTAGGATAACAAAGCTTATCACAGCAGTAAGCAGGAAATCCATATCATCCCACTCTAGATAATTTAGAACATAAAAATAGCTTGTTTTATATGAAGAATTTCACTGTCAGATTATAGTGCAGCCACAACAGTATCTTTGTGGATAGTCCAGGGCATAGACTTTGTTCTCTGTTCCGTAGATATAATAAATATATGACTTTGCAGCATATCGATAATGGACTTCAGTCACAGGAATTAGCTCTATGGTCTGTCGCTGAGAAAACAAAATAAAATATCATTGTCATCAGATATAATAGAGTTCTCACGCTGAGGTCTGCACTCTGCTATCTACTGGAAATTCTATCTCTTGTTTTATTAAAATATATGCATACTTTGGGCATGCACAATTAGCATCTCATGAATATTATTTTAGTTGAGTTTTCTGACACACTAATGTGGACTCTAAAGTTGTGGGCATGCTTTAAACAATGAAATCTACTGTGTGTCACAATAGAACCCAGAAATAAAACAGATAATGCTAATGTGTTTTGTGTTTTCTCTCTCTCTGTATTATTTTCCATATGTATATATAGAAAATATATAGTAAGAAATAAGTGGATTGTGGACTGTGAAATTATTATCATTACATTTAATATACTGGGTATAATTGGGGGGAGGCACTGTATCTTGTATCCATACAATAAATGTATCAGAGTCTTTCTATTAAGGGATTTGGCAAAGTAAACCCATGTCTACTAAATGTGCCATTTGCAGGCTAAAAAGAAATCCAAATCTGGATTTGTGGACTCTGATTTCTAAATCCATCATATAAAAGACTCAACAAAATTATGAAATGCATATCATATGTTTTAGTTTCCTGGGTTATTGACGCACAGGTCAAAACTAGAAATATTTAATAACTGTCCCTATAAACTGAGAATATTATTGAATGTGTTCCATACAAGAGTTTGACACCCCTTCCACCCAATTTAAAATACCACATGAAAGTATTGATTGTGTGACTGACATAGACAATTGGTTGAGCCCCTCAGCAAATAAACAGTTATCCTGCCCCACAAAACATTGCTTTATTGGGCTGGATGCTATATGTGATGGGGAAATATTATCTACATTACATACTTAATCTGTACTAATACAAAATATATTTTTATAAGTTCAGCATGAGGATTTCCATTTTTCTACCATATGGTGCGATCCTTGTGCATGAAACAAACATGCCTTACAGGAGGCAGATATTTGGCAATGTACTCGTGTCTTTACTACATCATTGTCTTATTCACAGGGATAAAAGAAGCAAGAAGGATAGATGTAAATAAATAGTTGAACAATTTACTGCCATTGTTTAAGTACCTAAACCATTATGACTGCCTGATTCTCCTAGTGCCAATCTTAAATGCCAGAAGTTCTGGAAGAGGGAAAAATGTAGCTCTCTTTCAAGCTGCTGACATCTTTATCATTCCACAATTTAGACAAATCCAGCCATAGGTTCCACACAGCTTCAACCTACCACATAGGTATTTACATCACAGTATCTCAGAACCTATGAGAGATTTATTTATTTTATTTACACATTGATTAAAGTTTTATCCTGCCTATCTACCCTACAAGGTGACCCTGGATGAATTACAAGTTATAAAATAAGTAAACAATATATAATTAAAACATTAAAACTGCACAGTTAAAGTATGATTAAAAACAGTACTAAAATTGAAAATTAGAGATGGACGAGACTGGATGAGGTCTTCTTACCCCATCAGCCACTTCCAGTGGTGAATGGCCCTAGGCCAGTCAGCAAGCCAGATTTTAACACCCTTCCTTTAACCCTTCTTTTAACAGGCCAAAAGAGAGGGGACAATTCTCACATCTGGCAGTAGGATGTTTCACAGGGATGGGGCCACTGCAGAAAAGAGTCGTCTTCTCCTTGACCTACATCTGCTTCAATTCCTTAGCATATGGGATATACAGCAGACCTCTTTCACTTGCATGAGTGGGCTGAATGTGTCCCATTAGGGAAAGACAGGCTCCTCAGATACCCTAATCCCATGCCATGTAGGGCTTTATAGTTAACAATGAACACCTTGAATTGTACCCAGAAGCAAAATGTAACCAATGCAACTCGCACAATAGCAGTGACGTGTGAAGTCTTAGAACTTCCCAGAACTGTCCATTCTAGCTACAGCTTCCAAATACTCTTCAGGTATCGCACTCCTCATGTAGAGACCGCCTTCTGCCGATTACCTCCCTCCGACCGATAAGATCACACAGACTGGGCCTCCTCCGAATCCCATCCACCAGTCAATGCCGACTGGCGACTACACGGAGGAGAGCCTTTTCTGTTGCAGCTCCGACCCTGTGGAACGATCTCCCCATCGAGATACGCACCCTCACCACCGTCCAGGCCTTCCGCGTAGCCCTTAAGACCTGGCTATCCCAACAGGCCTGGGGATAAGTCTCTAATTTGCCCCACCCGAGTGTTGAATGTTGAATGCAAGTTGTGTTTTTATTACGTTATTTATTTTGTTCACATATTGTTTGTTTTGAATTGCACCCCCTCCCTAATGATTGTAAGCCGCCCTGAGTCCCCTCAGGGAAAAGGGAGGCCTATAAATCCAAATAAAATCTGAAAATCTGAAATCTGAAGGCCATCCCTTTTCTCTAGTCAGAGGTTTGTACAAGACAGATTTCAGATAGGATGACATCACTGTCCTTACCCAACCGAGTCTCAGTTATATATGGGACATGGATGGATGAACTTTTATTATACATAGATCTAAAGTTGACCTGCAACATTTTGAAGCAAGGAATTCTGACAATGTGACAACCTACTTCCCAGAAAGGAGTTATCTGCTCAAGAGTGGAGATAAGTGGATTTCCGTTCACATGGAACAATTTATCTATTAGTCCCCAGTTCACTTTCTTTGCTGAGTACTACTAGGATAGAGTTGCTATGCTACCTTGTTTCCATACTGTATTAATGTATCTCCCCTCCAATGACCACAATGCTGGTGACTTATAATGCTAGGATGTTCAGGTTCCTCTCTCCAACCAGGACTGCCTTATAGGAACAGAAACAAGAAGCCAGGAACACAACAAGTGTTGGACACAACAAGTCTTGGCTCTCCCAAGTAGTTTTAAAATTGTGTCCTACTCATTTTCTGCTATTTCTCCAGTTCCACCCTCTCTGTCCCATGTCTTCTAGTCCATCTCTGGTGGGGAGAGGACAGTAATGTTCCCTTAGTTCCATAATGTATCCATTTTCCCATCGGTCTACAAGCAGCTCTAATATCCCTCCAATACTCAATCTAAACTTTCCTATATTAAAAGCAGAACTATTTGCACCCTTATTCCATGTTCGGGGGCCGTGGGGAAGGCAAGTAATGTTTACAAGAGAGAGTGGCAAGGGTTGAGAGAGATGGGGAAATCAAAAGTATATATTCCCTTTGGTTCAATTTTCTGCTTAGAAAACACTTTATTTGGGGTGTTTTTTTCACCTTTATATACATCCCAACAGACAGAGAAAATACATTTCTTAAGAGGAAGAGTACTTCTCACTTGAAAAGGCTGGTGTCAGAGATACTTTTAAAGATGCTTGCTTTTATTTATTCTCTCCTTGACATGAGCAAACCCTTTCCATTAAGTGAAAAACAAGCTGAGTGAAAGCAAAGTGAAGGAATAAAAATGATTCAGTATGCCATAATTTCAGAGATATTCTGCTAGTACCATAAGTGTTAGCTGGTGTCATCCATAGTAGATTCCATCTGCCTGAGTCCTTTAAACTTAAAGCTAAAAGCAACTTTAAAGAAAACACAGAAAACATTTCCAAGCTATGGGAGTCCTTTGAAGCAGGGATCTTCAAACTTGGCAACTTTAAGACTTGTGGACTTCAATTCCCAGTTTTCCTCACACTGGCTGGGGAATTCTGGGAGTTGAAGTCTACAAGTCTTACAAATTTGGAGATTTGGAGAGCCGTGCTTTAAGGATAAACCAGATCCTTTGACTGTGTATCCTGAAGTAAGATTACAGAGTTTTACACAGGTTTCTTCCCAAATAAGGGTGACAAGAGTAGAGTTTTTGGAATTCATATTTTCCTCAACTACATCTTATTTGCATTGGCATCAACAGAAGTGTTCAAAAAAGGCAACATGATAGTGGCAATAGTACAATGGAAGTCCTACCTCATATGATAACCATAAATACCTTTGTGTAATTCATCCAATCATTGACTGTAATCTGGATTATACAACATAATGTGTCAACTCCTCATTTTCAGTTTCAGAGCACAAAGATTTTTCAAAATTATATAATGAATTCATAGCCTAATCCATTTCTTAAAAACAGGAGAGTGACTTTCTTTCCAGTCACATAGGATTATCCTCTTTGCTTTTCCTCAAAGTCTCTCTAATCTTTAGTACCTCCATCAATCCTCCTCTTAAAAAGGGACAATAAATAGAAAAGGCTCCCTACTTATCACATCCTTTAACCATTATATTCACATGGAGGCCTTGATAGGTTTCTAAACATTTAACAATAATTGATTATTGCAGCAAATATCTTGATGCTCACTCATGTCTCCTCCTGAGTAAGTATGAAGACTGGCCTGTGTGAAAGACAGAATCAAGAAAAGTGGAACTGCATAAATTGTGGTTAAGGATTAGAAGAGCAATGTCTATATATACTAGGCCTTGTTTGAACTAGTAAATGATTTCTATTTGTGTTTTAATATGTAAGGATCTTCTTTTCAAGTCTAAACTGCAACAACACAAATAAAAATAAAATCATCTTCAGCTCCAGATTTATTTCTGGTAATGTTATTGACACATCCATGCTATTTTTTTTAGAAATGGTTCAAAAATGGTTTGCCTCTATAATACCTTCTAAGCAAGTTCATGATCAGCAAGGGAAAAAAAGGTAAGTCAGAGAAATTGTTCTTGGTTGTGGAGTGTTTAAATTGCAGTATTGCAGGCAAACTCTGCCCAGAGTTTGAGATGGGATCCAAAGTTGACTCAAGCTTCCATCCTTCCAAGGTGGATAAAATGAACAGCCAGACTGTTGGGGTCGATATACAAATAATGCTCACATTGTAAACTGCCCATAGAGTGCTATAAAGCACTATGGGGTAGTATAAAAGCCCAAGTGCTATTGCTAATTGAAAAGTATGGGATTAAGAAAAGATATCCATTAGTTATGTTTTTCCATAACTTTCTATCCTTGCAACCCATCCTCACTTCCACCATGTCCATATGCTGTTCCCTTTTTTATAGTATCCTTTTTGAGGATCTCTTCCCTACTATGACAACCCTTGTCTCCCTTTTCCTCTTACTATTCACTCTTCCTTCATATATTTGTCTTGCAATTTGATTTTCATTCATTTTCTCTCCATGGCCAAACACCTCAACATCATTCTTTCCTAGCTGCCACTATCTTGCATATTCAATGATCGTGCATATATATAATATATCACAGAAGTTGAGTACACCCCCCTCACATTTTTTAAATATTTAAGTATATCTTTTCATGTGACAACACTGAAGAACTGACACTTGGCTACAATGTAAAGTAGTGAGTATACAACTTGTATAACAGCATAAATGTGCTGTTCCCTCAAAATAACACAGCACACAGCCATTAATGTCTAAACTGCTGGCAACAAAAATGAGTACACCCCTAAGTGATAATGTCCAAATGGGGCCCAAAGTGTCAATATTTTGTGTGGCCACTATTATTTTCTAACACTGCCTTAACCCTCTTGGGCATAGAGTTCCCCGAATTTCTATAAAGTGATATACCAGTGTATTCAACTCCACATAAATGTTTGTTGCAATGTAAGCATAAGAAGGGTGGTTTTTAAAAAAATAACTTGTGGTGGACATGTGATAAGGCAAAGAAATATTGGGAAAAAATTCATGATTTAAATCAGAAGATTTAAAAAATGGACTTATAATGGAAAGCAGAAAGTTTTCTTCTAGGACTATTAGTTAAAAAAATGGAAGGAAAAATGGAACTTCATGCTATACATATTGATAGCTGTAAGAATTCTATATGCCCAGATATGAAAAGAAATGATAATTCCCATAATGGAGGAATGGATTGAAAAGATGGCAGAGATGGCGAAGCTGGGTCCATTAATTGGGGACAAGAATGTAAATAGTTTTGGGGTTACAGGTTGTCCTCAACTTACAGTTACAATTAATCCCGAAATTTCCATTGCTAACAAGAGAGTTGTTAAGTGAGTTTTGCCCCATTTTATGCCAATCTTGCCTTCATTGTAAAGTGAATCACTGCCATCGTTAAGTTAATAACATGATTGTTAAGTAAATCTGATTTTCCCCATTGACTTTGCTTGTCAGAAGGTCATAAAAGCTGTTCACATGACCCCAGGACACTGCAACCATCACAAATATGAATCAGTTGCCAAACATGTGAATTTCAATCCCATGACCATGGAGATGCTGCAGAGGTCGTAACTGTGAAAAATGATCAAAAGTTTTTTTTAACTTCAGAAAGTCACTAAATGAATGGTTGTAAGTCAAGGACTACCTGTATTTCAAAGATGCTTCTGGGCCTCTGCATGAAAGAGGAGTTGGGGGAGAGAAACTTTGGGTTTGGGTTTTGCCAATTAAATGGATGTCTGCAATAAAAATGACTAATACAGTAGACCTTCTGGTCACAACCATAATTCATTCCATAACTTTGGTTGCCAACCGATTTGGTCGTGACATGAACCTAATTTTAGAAATGTGGTGCTTATAAAAAAAAAATGGTGTGGAAGGGGAAATTGACCGAGAAAACAAAATGTGAATTTTTTGGTTGGAACCCGATTTGATAATGGTGAGAAGTGTTTGTGACCAGAGGTTCTACTGTAGTAACTATTTGGTATAACTAAAAAGTTGATACCATAACTTTACTCCGTATCTTAATGCACCAAAAAAAGTTGGAAGTTACTGCTTTTTGCTTCTTTTTTAAAATTTCTTACTCTGTTTCCCTTCAGTTTATCTCCACAATCCTCTTTCCTTCCCCTTTTCCATTGTTTTTATTTCTATTTCTATTTTATGTTAAGAAAACAAACTTTTAATAAAATATATTTTAAAAAGAGATAATACAATAGAGAAATTAAAAACAGCAGGCAGGGTAATTAGGATAATGCATAGCTCACAAGGGGACACAGTTCCGATCACACTCATTCACTCCAACTATCTCTGTTGTTGTGGGTATAAAATGAAGAGAACGGTGTGCACACTACATTAGCCTCAGAGGAAGAGATATAAAGGCAATAGTAACATAATAATTACAAAAAAATATGCAAATCCTACCACAAAATAAAATGCAACTATGTACCCACTCTGTGCCAGAAAAAATAAATTTCTTGAAGTGCAATATGTGACTAATTCTTTAGCAGATTAGATTTCTAAAATAACTCAATCTAATTTAATATATATTCACCACATTTCCCATTTTATTCCAAATTAATTCTGAATCTTCTGGTAGGTTGATGAGTCATCTCTTCATGTTGCAGAAGATACAGTATTCGTGTTCAGATTCCTGGATTCCTCTTGTCCACATTTCTGAGTTCTCAATGTACATCTTAGTTAATGTACATCAAAATATTGAGCAACTATGATATAACTGATTATATACTAACATAGTAGGGACACTGTGGCTCAGTGGCTAAGATGTTGAGCTTGTCGATCAGAAGGTCAGCAATTTGGCGGTTTGAATCCCTAACGCTGAATAATGGAGTGAGCTCCCATTACTTGTCCCATCTTCTGCCAACCTAGCAGTTCGAAAGCATGTAAAAATGCAAGTAGAAAGAATAGGGACCACCTCTGGTGGGAAGGTAACAGTGTTCCATGGCCTTTGGCATTTAGCCATGCCAGCCACATGACCACAGAGATGTTTTGGGCAGCGCTGGCTCTTCAGCTTTGAAATGGAGATGAGCACCACCCCACTAGAGTCGGGAATAACTAGCACATATGTGTGAGGGAACCTTTAGCTTTACACTAACATAATATGGATGATGATCACATTCAGTTGTGTGATAGAGAGACATTTTAAAACAGAAAGTGTATATTTTTAAACAACTATTCAATTAAAATGTTTGGCAAGAAGGGTTTTTGTTGTTGGGGGCAATATGCTGACTCTGTAAACCGCTTAGAGAGGGCTGAAAGCCCTATGAAGCAGTATATAAGTCTAACTGCTATTGCTATTGCTATTTTTTTTAAGAGCAACACTGAGGGTGAATCCCTTATGAGGGAGAAAGTGCTCTCCGATCATGTAGTCACTCTGCCACCTGGTGCATAAATGAAACATTGCAACAAGTCTCTTGATCTGGTTTCTCCTGCTAAATTTCCATCTGATTTTGTATCAATCTAATCTAATGTATCAATCTATGATGAAAACACGGCCTATTCCAAAGGATTTATGGAAGATTAATGCACATCTTCCAACATTATCTTTATTTCTAAGGTTTACTCTGTCCTTCAAAACTGCTATGCCTCCTTACTGTAACTTTTGCAAAGTCTGAAGATGCCTTTTCATGAGAAAAGATTTGATGTGTTGCATAAATAATCCAATTGTGGCTTATTCAGGAAGTCATTGTTAAAATCACCTGTTTCAGTGGGATGTGTGCCAAAATTCAGCAAGTTTCCAGCCTCAATCTTTGTGTGAGTGGTTTTAAGTGAGTAATGTTTAAGTATCTTCCATTTTAGCTATTACTGCATTTGATGATTGCAATAATGATTTCAAAGTATATTTCATTTGAGCCATTCTTGCAACTGATTAATGTTTATTGGTATTATTTTTACTATGCTTTTGACACATATAAACCACCCAGATTTCCTCCAGATTAAAATGGGAAAAATATTTATAATCTCCCACAGAAACCAGTCTGGGGAAATATTTCTCTTGGAAAAGTATGCAGATAAAAAAAAAGGTTATGTTCCCCATCTGCCAACACCACTTCTTAAATTAGCTACTTATAAGTAAAACAAGCAAACATTAAGATCTCCCAATTTGCATGGTCACCGGCCCCTGCAATAACCAATTATTAGGAATTATGCATTTCTTCCTTACAAAACACACAGCAGATACAGTGAAATACTATGTTTTCCCCAAAATATGACCTACCCGAAAGTAAGTCCTAGCTTGATTTTTACATGTGCACTCAATATAAGCCCTACCACCCCCAATAAGCCCTAATTAAGACCCCTCCACGCCAGGGTGCACGGGTAAAAATTAAGCTAGTGTGGTGATGGGGGTGGAGCTGCCCTACTACTTACCTTTGGATAGTTGCAGCCAGGCCTCTCACACACACCGACACCGGACTTGCTGCCCCACTTCTTCTGCAGCCAGCAAGGCTTTACAGCTGAAGGCCTCTACAGCTGATAAGAGAACTCCAGATTGGTCCGGAGCTCTGTTATCGGCTGCAGAGGCCTCCAGGAAAGCCTTGCTGACCACAAAAAAATAAGTTCCTGATGATCTCTGACAGCAAATGCACACAGTGAGGTGAGCCAGTGGATGACGTCCCCGCCAAAATAAGACCTGGTCCCTTTTTTGGAGGCAAAAAATTTGACAGGGTTTTATTTTGGGGGAAACACGGATATCACTAACAGTTATTTTTCCCTGCTTGTTGTTTCTAACGTAGTGTTGTGGTTTCCAAATTTCTCATATGTACTGAGTTTAAAGTTTGGATAGGATTCATGATTTGAAAATCCTGTTTTGATATACCTGCCGTAGGATGCGAGATGTGCTGGTGAGTGGGCCATGATGTTCTGCGATAGCTCTTTGTGAAGCCAGTGAGATCTCAGCATTAGGGAAATCAACAAGAGGATATACCTGAAACATTAAAAAAAAACCTTCAAAAACTATACGTTTTAGCCGAGGTGGCGCAGTGGTTAGAGTGCAGTACTGCAGGCCACTTCAGCTGACTGTTATCTGCAGTTCAGCGGTTCTAATCTCACTGGCTCAAGGTTGACTCAGCCTTCCATCCTTCCGAGGTGGGTGAAATGAGGACCCAGACTGTGGGGGCAATATGCTGACTCTGTAAACGGCTTAGAGAGGGCTGAAAGCCCTATGAAGCGGTATATAAGTCTAACTGCTATTGCTATTGTTTTATTCCTCTGAGTTGCCGCTGGTTTTTTTTTTAAAGTTTCCCTTCCTTCCTTTCCGATCATGCCCACCCATCCATTGTTTTTATTAGGACACCAGGCATATGAGTTGGAGTAATGTCATTACTTTACAATTTTTTTTAAAGATTTAGCTTTATTGATTAACAGAACAGGCATATAAATTTAACAAAATAAAAAAATATGGTGCAGATGTTTATGAGACGCCAAGCTATGAGAGTGGCATAACTACCAGCTGCAAACCAAGATCAAATATATTAAATACTAATCAAAGACTTATAAAGACAGTTGAATCTTGTAACAAAAGCAGGAGCAAATAGCTGAAGTAGGCCATTTTCTCTGAAGTGTTCCCTTTCCAGTGGATTGGAATATAGCTCCAGAAATTAGAGGTTTGGAAAAACCATTCTAGTAATTAATTAGCCAATATATGAACACAGTTTAAGTATATAGTCAAAATCACAATGAAAGCCCAACTGCGTTTAATATAACAATGCTAGATAAAGTTACATGGGGTAATACATGAATTACAGTGATGTGCAGTGAGGTTTATGGCTGGTGAGGCAAGCAGGCAAAAGCCGCCCTATGTCGGACTCAGCGGCAGGGCGTTCGGACATCCTGGCGCTGAGCACCCCACCGCAGTGTCCGCCATAGGGGCGGGACGCCTCTATGCTGGATGCCACAGCGGGGCGTTCGGATACCCCGGCGCTGTGTCCGCCATAGGGGCGGGATGCAACTACCTCAGCCTTTTTCCTTTTACATTTTTTTTCTTTTCATGATGACAGTGGTGAGGCCCTGCGTCCCTTGCCTCCCCTGACTGCACATCCCTGATGAATTATAACATTAAATCATGTTGTTGTTTCTAGTTGCCTTTTTTACTGGTACTAGTGATGATGATGATGATGATGATGGAGGAGGAGGAGGAGGAGGAGGAGGAGGAGGAAACAATAAGGATCTGGAGGTATCATTTGCAGACACCAGGAACTGTGCCTTAAAGAAGTATTATTGTACTTACCAGAGTATTTTCATCTTTAAGTACATTTTCCCCCATAGCTTTACTGAGCAGATCTCTTGGAAAGCTTAGCTGATGTTCAGAAATGAATTCATATACATTGTTTTTCCTGGAAGATAAAAAAAAGTTTAGAGAAGGATGGGGGGGGGGGAGAAGGATTTAATATGAGGTTTCCCAAACTGTAAGGTGTACTAGGGGAGGATGAAGAACTTTGTAGTTAGATTGTCACAATAAATCCACCTTTCCCAAATTTTAATTGCATTGTTTTCATTGTTCATTTGTGTTTGTGTTGGATTTTTAGGAAAGGTGTATCTTAAGAAGACAGTAAAGGAAAGTGTGATGGTGAAGTTTTGGATTCCCTGATGCAAAATCATACATATATACATACATACATACAGGTAAGGCACAACACCGCAGTTGGTTTAAAAAGATAGACGTATTCATACCGGGCGTCAAACCTGCGGCCTGCGGGCTGGGATGCGTCACACGCTCGCCACACCCACCTCAGTTTTAGTGAAGGGGAAAAAAGTCACAATTCGTCATGTGACAACATGACGCCACGAGTTTGACAAACTGTATTAACAGTTTGCTCTGCGCCGAATGGATAACTGGACAGGGAGGAAAATAATCAGCTTGTGAAAGACAAGTTAAGAGGACAGTAGCACAGCAATAAAAGAAGAGGTCAGCTAAGGTAAACTAGTTCATAATGAAAGCCCACAGTCAAAACAAGATTCAGAGGAACTGGAAAGGATAAGCATGGATTTAAAAGTGAAAGAAATAGTCATTCAAAGGCCAAGCTCTTCGTTCTTCATCTTTTTTGTGTAAATGTCCTTGGTGCAAGTAAATTTTGTTTTCTGATCAATAAGGTTCTTTTTCCTATTAGAAATAAGATGGAAGGAGTGTTTGGAAAGTAAGCAGAATTTACTATAGGGTGAGCCATGGAAGGAGCGAGGGAGAGACTGAGATAGAGAGATTGTCGGGGTTCAAAGTAACATCCCTAACGAAAGAAGATTCTGAAGCTTGAGTTTTCTCAAAGTTCCATTTTATTAGAGATGTCATATTGGCACATCTGGGAAAACCCATGTCTGAAAATTTTCAGGTTTTCCCCACCGAAAAGAAAGTTCAAGTTCCTGCCCAACACCCACATGTCCATCACATGGTCCAATCAGGCACCATCCAAAACTGGAGATGCCTCCCAGTCACCTCATCTCATCGCAGCTGCAAGGTGTCCTTGACTCTCTGAGAAAGAATGTTAGTTTGACTATATATCACCCACACTTTATATAATCCCCCTCCCATTTTCCCACATTAGAAAATGTAGCAGGCCTGAAGTCTCAAAGGTAAAAAATGGCTTCCAGGTCTGACAGAGATCGTAAAAGGCTGGCTTCAAATAGCAATAGCACATAGACTTACTTATATACCACTTCACAGTGCTTTACAGCTCTCTCTCAGCAGTTTACAGAGTCAGCATATTCCTCCCCAAAAAATCTGGGTCCTCCTTTCACCTTGAGCCAGTGAGACTTGAGCTGCCGATCTGCTGATAGCCAGCAGTCACCAGAAGTAGCCTGCAGTACTGCATTCTAACCACTGCGCCACCACGGCTCTTAACATTATTCAAAACAAATAATCCCTTTCTGACATTCTCATTTAATTTTAAAAATACAAACCAATCCTATCCCGATGCTTCTGAAAACAAAATACCTTGCTTATTATCCTGGTAAAAAACTGACAAGGAAGTATAACAAGTATGTAATTTTGAATAAAGGCAACCGTTGTCTTGTGAGAAATCATGTTATTTATTACAATTAAGTACTTGTCTCATGCTGTTTTAGTCAAGTGATAAAGGGTTTGTTTCTCAATGAGTTTCAAAGCAAAGGGTATCCTACAGCATGGGTGTCAAACTTGATCATGTATTATGATGTGCTTTGCCTTTATGAAGCTGGAGTGGGTGTGGCCTGCACATGATGCATCTGGCCCACTGGCTGCCAGTTTGACACCCCTGTCCTACAACTAAACCACTCCAATAAGCCCTGGTGGCACAGTGGTTAAGTGCAGTATTGCAGGCAAACTCTGCCCACAGTCAGAATTTTTTGGATTTTTGGACCAAGATTTTTGTGCTAACTTACAATGTGTCCACTGTCCACCCATACTTTGGAAGAATATCTTCATTAGTAAAACTGATATATTCTCACTGCAACTTAATCCAGGCTTAATGAGTGTGTCTGCAGAGATGTGCAAATGCTTACATAGCTTCAGCACAATTAAATCAGAAAATAACATTGTGTAAATTCTGTAATAAAAAGAGAAGCATAGAAAACTGTGGTGTTTGTATTAGAAAACTGGAACACTATTATGGGTTGCCTGTGGTATCTGTATTTGTAGGTTGCATTCATTTCTAGCACTTAGAGCCTAGGATTTTATGTATAGTTTTACAATCTGTATTTTGGCTTTCACATAAGAGGACTTGAGCAAAGGAGGTGGAGACATGATATCAGTGTTCCAATATCTCAGGGGTTGCCACAAAGAAGAGGGAGTCAAACTATTCTCCAAGGAACCTGAGGGTAGAACAAGAAGCAATGGGTGGAAACTAATCAAGGAGAGAAGCAACTTAGAACTGAGGAGAAATTTCCTGACAGAACAATTAATCAGTGGAACAGCTTGCCTCCAGAAGTTGTGAATGCCCCAACACTGGAAGTCTTTAAGAAAATGTTGGATAGCCATTTGTCTGAAACCGTATAAGGTTTCCTGCCTAGGCAGGGGGTTGGACTAGAAGACCTCCAAGGTCCCTTCCAACTCTGCTATTTTATTGTATTGAGATTAAAAAAACAGTAAATTTAGGTATTACTGGGCAAGTCTGTGAACTGTTTGGTCCTCCTTTGAGAAAAAGGTAGTGCAGTCTGATTTGACCAAAATGAACCATAAATGTTAGTCTGTCTATATTTACCCCAATGCTGGACCTACCTGTGATGAAGACCAATTCTAAGAACATTCTATATCATAAATAAAGAAATAATTAAGATCTGGGTTTGGAACTTTAAGATATCTATCATCATTCTCAAAAATCTATACACTGGTAAAACTCCCATTATGTTTATTTGTTCATGTTTGTATCATCAATTTAGCCTAAATGGTGGAATTTACCACAACAACCTTTGGATCAAGATATATAACATCCACTCATAGGCAAACAAATTTCAGTAAGGTCAATATTTACTTCCTAAACAAAAAAGCAGAATGATCTCAGGCAAACAAAAAAGAAGTGGGAATGGAAGAAACCTTTGATTTCCTGCAAGCTTCCTCTTTGATTTTGCTTGTGGAAAACTGGCAGGGAACATCGGAAATCATGATTAACGCCTGTGTGGATGTTGTAACAGTGAGAACTTTGCAAATAAAACTGATGTGAACATTGTAGAAATTTCAGTTCCATGGGAGTGATAAGTCCCAGAATTTTCATGCATTCTTTAAGTGAGAGGATCTTAGGTACCTTGATTCAAAGATTGTTGTGGCATAATCCTATCATTTGGGCTAAATTGATGAAATAAACATGAACAAATAAACATAGTGAGAGTTTTAGTAGTAGTATATAGATTTTGAGGACGATGATAGAGATCTTAAGGTACCAAACTCAGATCTTAAATTAATATGCCATTGTAAGTATGTGTGACTTTTGTGATATATTATTTAAATAGAAATAATTATATATAAATCTCTCCCTCCAACCTCAGAGAGAAAAAGAGGTAGCTGAGAGTCCAAAGTATAGACTCTCTTCTACATTACATTTTTTTTAAAAGCACCCAAATTCAACATTTGCCTTATCCCATCCTTTTGTGAGGTACCAAATATATCAACAGGACAGCCGATGCAATATCAGGCTAAACACTGGGAAAGAGGACTAATTCCCAGTATAGTTGAACAGTGAAAAAGAGAATTTAAAGTAGTAAGGACAAAAATGAAGGCACACAGGGAAAGGATGCAAAATTAAGAGTTGTTGAACATTCATCACATAGGTGATGAAGAGGCTTTAGCAATGGCAGCAATCGATTTTTCATGCTAACATCAACATAACAACAATACCAACAGGATTACATACCAAGTTATTATCAACTGGATGAAATGTAGCAACTTTTTCACCCCTTGGCAAGTGGAACAGGTTTTGTTGCCTCTTCCAGAACAAGTGTTGCACCTTTTAGATGTAAAAATGAAACCTGTTTATTTATTTATTTTGGTTTATTTTAAATATTAAATATAAAACTAAACATAAAATACCTGTTTTTTTTAAAAAAGATCTCTATATACTATACTATACTATACTATACTATACTATACTATACTATACTATACTATACTATACTATACTATACTATACTATACTATACATACATACATACATACATACATACATACATACATGTGCTTTAAAAATGTGACTTCTATTGTTGGCAAATTCCAGTGAAAGTAAAATTCCGTTTGATTGAAATATTTAAGAGATATCTAGGAAACCAGGAAAAAAAAACCTAAAGACACAGGGATTTTACATGAAGTGGATTTGATATTTCAAATCAACCAGACTGTGGTGAAAGTAGATCCTTAATTGGAATTAATGGTATCAATACTAGTAAGGGCAATTTGTGTATCATTTATTTTGTAGCATTTCTCAAGTCTAATTTACAGAGTAATTGCATCAGTCGAACAAGCATTTAACTTAGCCCAGAAAGACAACAGGGGAGGAAAAATCATGTTCCCCACCCATCTTTTGGCATTTAAAGAGACAATCCATCAGAGGAGGAGACAATCCCTAGGAGGAGGGAAATGAGGAAGAAGAAGGAGAAGGAGAGGAGGAGGAGCAGGAGAAGGAGCAGGAGCAGGAGGAGAAATATAACAACAAAACAACTTGGTTGACACCTAGGATGCTGGCAGCAACCCCTATCAACCATCAGAGCCAGACAACAATATTTGTGATACATTTTTAAATGTTTAGTTGACTGAATTTCATGTTTAATGAGTAAAAGATAACAACAACAACAAGAATATGGAACACCCTTCTCTCAATTAGTTTCACTTCCAAATGTGTCATCCTTTGCAGATCATTTGATCTACATAACCTATCAATGCATCATATTTCCTAAGCTGTTGTGAATATCTTTGTAAAATCTCACACTATCGTGGTTTCTAAAAATTTATTAACTCTGGAATTTTGAGAAATGTTGAAGAAGAGGAAGAATTAAACGTAGCATGGCTGATATGGGTCCACTGTGTGACATTACCATTCCGACTACTAAGATAAAAGTTTAGAAACTAAAGAGATAAAATCTGGCTTGCTTCTTAATTAATTCTGACTCAACAGCTAATTGACTAAATTCTGTGATTTATTCCACTAATACCGAGATCATTTGAAAACAAAGATGGCAGCATAGGTATTATAACTGAAAAAAACCAGGCAGGTCCTTTAAAACACTGTAACCTTTTATTCAGTAGCTGAAGTAGTGTAACAAAACTCGCAACAATGTATTAAATGAAGCCGGCTGGGCGGCTGCAGGAACAGCTGAAACAATAGAGCAATCAACAAGGTTGTTGCTTTAACAAGACAGTTAACTGTTTAAACGGCTTGCCTTTTATACTGCAATCACCTGGCTCGTGTTACAGCTCGCGCTGATGACAGCTCGGCAACTGACAGGCACGTCTGATTGGCTAAGACGCACCTGGCTGCTTCCGAGCTGTCATTCGTAACAGCGAGGACTTTCTTCAATACACAACACTTCTTCCCCCCCAGCTGTGCGCAAGCACGCGTAGTCTTTTAAATAAGCAGGGGAACGACGGATTCGCTCAGACCGCCTTAATTCTATTGCAGGCGGATCCTGGCAACGATGTCCTTGTGGTAATTGTGGAGGAATTGCATAACTAAAAGGTGAAGTGTGTGGATGAGACATGGTGGCAGATGATGCTGGAGGGGCATGAGGCTGGTAGTCTGCCTCTGAGGGGTTTGGGCTATATATATAAGGATCTGGAACCCTTGGAATGGGAGGAGCATTTACATCGGCTAGATTTTGTTGAACTTGCAGTTGAAACCCTTGAACATCCGATTGAGAAGCTACGGCTGCTGTCTTCCGTTTCCTCAATTGATCCAGGTGTCTTCGCCATGAGGATCCATCGGATAAGTCAACCCTATAGGAAACGGGTCCTGTTATTTGTGATATAACTGCTGGAACCCATCTCAAGTCCCCTCCATAATTTCTAGCCCAAACTAGATCCCCCAGTTGGAAAGAACAGGATGGGGTTGGAGGCCCCAGGTTGCCAGACTGAATTCCTGAATAGACGGGATGCAATCTATCCAGGGTGGTCCGCAGGCGCCTGCCCATCAACATCTCCGCGGGGCTCTTCTGTGTCAGAGGGCAAGGTGTGGAATGCTGTGCCAATAAGTAAGCATCCACCCTAGCCTGCCAGTCACCACGGTTTAGCCGGCCCAAAGCCTCCTTGGCCGATCTAACCGCCCTTTCCGCTCGGCCATTGCTTGCCGGGTGGTAAGGGGCAACCAGCGCATGTCGTATCCCTAGTTCAGCCAGGAAAGTTTGAAAAGTTGTGGCTGTAAATTGCGGGCCGTTGTCAGACACCACTGTGTCTGGCAACCCATGGGTTGCGAACAACCGTCGCAAAGCTCGCACCGTGCTGTCAGATGTGGTGGAGTGCATTAGCAATACTTCCACCCATCGAGAGTACGCATCCACAACTATAAGGAAAACCTGCCCATGGAATGGACCAGCGAAATCAATATGTAACCTAGACCAAGGCCCTCGAGGCATCTCCCATTCCCGGGAGGGAGAGGAAGGAGGAGAAGGCCGAGACTGTTGGCATGTCTCACATTTGGCAACCCAGGCTTCAATGTCGGCATCTAACCCTGGCCACCAAACAAAACTGCGAGCAAGAGCTTTCATTCTACTGACCCCAGGATGACTTTCATGAAGGCGTTGCAAAATCTGTTGTTGCAGGACCGTTGGGATAACCACACGGTCGCCCCACAACAGGCAGCCGGAATGAATTGAAAGCTCTGCTTGTCTGTTTTTAAAATGTTTGAATTGAGGTGGTAATGTACCAGAAGGCCAACCTCTCAGGACCCAAGTAAGAAGTTTTGCCAAAGTAGGGTCAGACCGAGAGTGGGCTGCTATGTCTGTAGCAGACAAAGGCAATTCTAGCTCTGCAATTGCCAAAACTGAAAGGCAAGGAACTGGTTTAACTTCCTTCAATGGAAGTGGGCAGCGACTCAGGGCATCTGCATGCCCTATCTGCTTGCCTGGACGGTATCGTAAGGCGTAGGAGTACGCCGCTAAGAATTCCGTCCATCGTGTCATTCTTGGGGATAGAATAGGAGGGGTCGGCTTATCACCTGCCAAAAGCCCAAGGAGTGGCTTATGGTCTGTAAACAAGGTGAAATGCCGCCCGTATAAGTAATCGTGGAATTTTTTAATTCCTGACACTGCAGCTAGAGCCTCCTTGTCAATTTGGCTGTAATTCCTTTCTGCTGATGTCAGTGTCCGGGAGTAAAAAGCTATGGGAGCTTCTGAACCATTGGGCAGGACATGGCTCAGAACGGCTCCCAAACCCACGGGCGAGGCATCACATGCTAGAGTCAGAGGCATCTTGTCACTGTATTGGACTAAGACTGCATCTGACGTCAGCAGGGATTTGACAGCTGCGAACGCTTGTGCTTCGCGGCTGCCCCATTGCCAAGGCGCTGATCGGTCCAGCAACCGATGCAGGGGCTCGGCCAGTGATGCCTTGTGTGGAATGAAAGGTGTATAAAAATTTAAAAGCCCCAGGAACGATTGTAACTGCGCCTTGGAAGTTGGAGCAGGTGCGTCCCTGATAGCTGCCAATTTTGAAGGGGTAGGGTGAATTCCCTGGGCGTCAATTGTGAAGCCCAGAAATTCCACTTGGGGAACAGCAAAGAAACACTTGCTGCGTTTCAATTTAAGTCCCGCGCTCCTGAAACGGTCGAGGACTTTCCTTAGAACTTTGATGAGGTCTGATCGGCTGTTTGCAGCGATCAGGACGTCATCAAAATATGGTACCACTCCTGGAAGCCCATGGAGCAACCGCTCCATGAGACTCTGGAAAATCCCCGGGGCAACGGATATGCCAAATTGTAGGCGGCGACAACGGAAAGCCCCCCGGTGGGTGACGATGGTTTGGGCAGCCGCCGCATCGTCATCCACAGGAAGCTGCTGGTAGGCTTGCGCCATATCCAGTTTGGCAAAAATACAACCCTGCCCCAGGGAATGGAGCAGATGTTGTACAACAGGGACTGGATATGGGTTTGCTTGCAAGGCGAGGTTGATGGTGGATTTGTAGTCGGCACAGACCCTAATGGAGCCGTCGGGCTTCACTGGAATGACAATTGGGGTCTCCCACGGTGAATGGTCGACTGGCTCCAGTATGCCCTGTGCCACGAGCTTGTCGAGCTCGGCTTCAACCTTGGGCCTTAAAGCAAAAGGCACCCTGCGGGCCTTCAGTCTGATGGGAGCAACCTGGGGATCCAAGTTGAGAGAGATAGGGTTACCCTTGTACCGGCCCAGCTGGCCATCAAAAATGTCAGCGTAATCTGACAAAACTAATGCCACATCAGCAGAAGTGTCTGTCATGGAATGAATTCCATGTATTGAGAGACCCAGTGGGCTGAACCAATCCAAACCTAGAATGGATGGCAAGGGCTTAAGCACAATTAAAACAGGCAAAGTTGTACAATGCTGCCCATAAGAAACTCTGACATTATAGGAACCAACAATAGAAATGCTAGACCCCTGATAGTCCTTTAAGATAGAGTCAGGAGGAGAAAGGTGACAGCGTTTAACATGGGGGCACAAAAGAGAAAATTTGTCCCACGATAACAAGGATTTGGAAGCTCCAGAGTCTACTTCCATGTCGCAAGGTTGACCTTCGATCAATGGAGTGACAATTATCTTGTTCGTACCCTCTGAGGAAGAATTGATGGAGACATCAGGAAGTGGCAGGCCAGCTTGCTTGACGTTGAAGCAATTATCCTGTCGCTGAGCAGACGCGCGGGGCTGAGGACTTCTGTTTGAAGCAGCTGCCCCATAAGGAGGTGGAGGAGCAGACGATGCAGCTGTAGCAGGCTGAGCAGCTCTACAAACTTTGGCCAAATGTCCTTTTTTTCCGCAACGGCGGCACTCTGCAGCCTTAAAGGGGCAGGAAGCCCTGGCATGCGGACCACCGCAGCTAAAACAGGCATTTGAATTAGAAAGTGGACGGCTGATAGACTGCTGCTGACGCGGTTGCTGTCTGCGGGGCTGTGCCCCAATCCTGTCCACCTGTAAATTAAGTAAATAGTCTGGAAGAGGGGCAAGCTCATCAATTAAATTGGTGATGTACGTTGGCTGTTGTAGTGGAGGAGGAACCAAGGCAGTTGAGGCTTGACCCGTTGGTAAACTGCCAGCAACTGTCATCTGCGCGAGGTAACGTTCTATCTCGCTGGATGATGAATCTGCCAACTCCGCAGCACGAGCCTCATCTATGGCATAAACTAACGTGACTTTAGGCTTGCCCAAAAGCCGGCGTCTGAGGAAAATGTCTTTTAATCCACAGACAAATTGTTCTGCAAGATTAGCCTCTAAGTCAGGGAAATCGCACTGTGCTGCAGCAACTCTTAAAGCTTGCAAAAACTGATTGACATTCTCTGCAGGCTTTTGGACGCGCCTGCGGTAAGCAAAACGTCTTGCTATTTGGGAGGGGGTAGGGGCATAGTAAGCCTGAAGCCCATCTGTGAGCTCTTGCCACGAGAGGTCATAAACCGCTCTTGGGGCGGCAAAAGACCTTGCAGTTGCAAACATTTCCGGACCGCAAGCTGTAAGAAAAAATCCGCACTTTCGCGCTTGAGAATAACCCTGGCGGTTATTTGCGATCAGGAAGCACTCAAACCTTTCCAGGAATGCTTCCCAAGTCTCACCTCCGACTCCAAAAGGTGCAAAAGTAGGCATACCAGCCATGACGGTGAGGAGAACTCTAAACAACTGAGAGAAGAAAATTGCAGTTGATTTTCTTCAGGTTACAGGTCCCCAGTCTTCGTCGCCAGTATTATAACTGAAAAAAACCAGGCAGGTCCTTTAAAACACTGTAACCTTTTATTCAGTAGCTGAAGTAGTGTAACAAAACTCGCAACAATGTATTAAATGAAGCCGGCTGGGCGGCTGCAGGAACAGCTGAAACAATAGAGCAATCAACAAGGTTGTTGCTTTAACAAGACAGTTAACTGTTTAAACGGCTTGCCTTTTATACTGCAATCACCTGGCTCGTGTTACAGCTCGCGCTGATGACAGCTCGGCAACTGACAGGCACGTCTGATTGGCTAAGACGCACCTGGCTGCTTCCGAGCTGTCATTCGTAACAGCGAGGACTTTCTTCAATACACAACAATAGGAAATTATCATGAACATCTGCACAGCATGGCTATTTTGAGATTCAACAATGGAAGATTAGGTGACCCTTTCAAGGAATGTATTATCCTGCCTGTGACATTTGCAGATGGCATATGTTTATGGTTGGTAAATTTATATAGCATTAGTGTGATACAGATCAGCAGTGATTACCTACTGATTTATTAAACCATTTTTAAGAAACTGTTAGTCCCCAAAGATCCTCATTTTCAAATTATTGTCCTGATTATTTGTTATTTTAAGTTTAATGGAGTCTTATAACATACTTTGAAAGAACAGAGAGGTATTTTGCATTCCCTAAAGATCATGGCAAACGTATTTTAGCAGCTGGAAAAACTAAAACGTAACAATTTGTGAGCTGCATATAAGCTTCAGTAAATAAATATTAGCTGAAGACAAATATTGGTAGAAAAGTAGGAAACCTAAAATCAGTAGAAAAAAAGTTTTATATATCATGTGGAGATTTGGCTCTCTCTCCACAAGATAATTATTATTGAACATAATATCTTGATCTATGATTTAAGAAGTTATATCCATTTCCTATTGAGTTCTATTATTTGCACTGGAAAAATAATAATTCAAATCCTTATATTTTATGGAGGCAGCACAACATTGTTATTAGAGATGGGAGTTGGCTGATAAAAAAGAAGAAGAAAGTAATAGCATTTGGCAGAGAACTGGTGTTTCTCTGTCTTTTCTTAGCTATTTTCTTCTCATTTGTCTCAATAAGAATAATTGTCTTCTCTACCTGTATGTACATTCGACTAGGCTCAACAGAGTAATTTACCGTCTTCCTCCTCTGTTTTATTGGCTAAAATAAATGTAGGGAGTAGTGATTAAAGACACTTGGCTAGAAACCAGGAGATTATGAGTTCTAATCTCTCCTTAGACATGAAGGCTAGTGAGTGACTTTGGGCTAGTCAGTCTCATTCAGTCCATGAAATCGGGTTTTGGTGACAAACTGGTTGGTTAATCCAGTCACAACCACTGGATCAAAACTGGGTTGATCTGGGGGGGGGGGGGAAGCAGACCCTTCAGTTGCAGGAAATCACTAGGAAGAAAAAAATGTCAGGAGAATGGGTCTACTGGATTCCCTATTTAGTTTGGATGTACTGCTGTATATTCCAGGGAAAATACCCAAGAAAGTGTCTAGCACTAATATGACTAATACTACCACTAATGCCACTAATATCTTCAACTTTGCACAAAACACATGACAAACATTTTGTTGCCCATTCTGTATTTCTGGATTTTCCTCAGAGACTGAGGTAATATACTTCCATCATAGCTGACTCCATTTTTGGTATCGGCTGAAGAGACAAGAATTTACTTTTTTTTGGCCTCAGTATTGTGAGTTTTCTTTTCTCCGATCTCCTATGAAATATATGAGGTTGAACCTTTCTGGCTAAATCCTCAGAGGTGGTATTCAGCAGGTTCTGACCAGTTCTGGAGAACCAGTAGCGGAAATTTTAAGTAGTTTGGAGAACCAGTAAATACCACCGCTGACTGGCCCCACCCTTATCTATTCTCTGCCTCCCAAGTCCTAGCTATTCGGGAGGGAATGGGGATTTTCCAGGAACCTTCCCCTGCAACACCAGCCAAGCCACACCCACCAAGCCAAGCCACGCCCACCAAGCCACGCCCACATAACCAGTAATAAAAAATTTTGAATCCCACCACTAGTTAATACATGATGAATAATGTTGCTTCTCTCAGTGCACTTCTAGAAGAAAACCTAATCTCATTTGAACTACTTAATGACACTGTACAATCCTTCAGCCACCATTTTGATGCAGCTTGTTGTTTTGGAGTATGTTTTCTAAAAATGTAGGTTTAGAACAACTTTCTTCCTGCATAGGAAGTGGGAAGAAAGTTTTATGAACATTTCAAAACTTTCAGAATAATTTATTTCTAATCCCAGTGAAAAGCCATCTACTTTATCCATAATCCACCTCCACAGTCTAGCCTGTAAGAAAACACCTCCATCATTGCTTTAGGTCCCTAAATCTGTCGTATTAATCTTTCTTCCAGCTACTTGATGGCTACTGCACTCAGGTAATGAAAAACACTTGAAAAGCAGTTGCAAAGAAAAGCAGGGGGAAACATGATGTTTATGTACCTATCTTCTATTCCAGGAAAGGGACAATGGGCAATGAAGCAATATTACTTTAAAGTATAAAGATATGCATTTCTCTATTGCCAGAAATAATCTCTGATTTTTAAAAAAATTCAAATAATAACTGTGTTCCTTTCTTATGTGGGAAGGTACATAAAATTATGTGGAATGCAGTAAAGCGAGTCTGGTAATATAAGAAGAGATGATTGGTTCAAGAATAAATGGGTGATTGAACCCGAGAACAGTATGGAAGAAGTGTATTTTAGAGGTTATAAAGAAGTCCTGAACTGCAGCCAATCGTTTCAGAAAGATCCAGTGTTTCTTAAGCCAAACTCAGGTATTCCAGTCTACAGTAGATTGCTTATGGTTGGAGTTGAGACTGAACTGTGCTCACTTTAGACCAGGGTGTCAAACTCGATTTCATTGAAGGCCGCATCAGGATTATGCTTCACCTTGGGGGGGTGGAGTGGGAATGGTCAGGGTGGGTATGGCCAGCTTGTTGTCACTCATGTTGGGGGCGCCTGTGGTGGCCCAAGTGCTCTGCCAGAGAAAACAGGCTCTTGAGTTCCGTTTTCGCCTGCGACAGCCTCCTGCAACCCTATGCCAGCGAAAATGGAGCTCGGGAGGGGTTCCATTTTTGCTGGCAGAGGCACCACAGGCCAGTCCTTTGCTGGTTCCAGGGTGGCCCTACGAGCCAGATCTAAGCACCCTGTGGGCCGGATCTGGCTCCCGGGCCCTGAGTTTGACACCCTGCTTTAGACAATGGGCAGCAGTTTGTTGCTTCTTGCCAGTAATGGGATGTGGCAATATAGTACGATGGAGAAATGTACATGAACATATGTATAAAATGAGAGCAGTCACCACTGTTATTATCATTATCTTCATCATTATCACTTTCTTAAAATCCTTACCTTTTGCGACCGGTACCTGAGCACATCTGACACCGTTTCTGATATTTTAAATGTTTGCCTTTGGCTTTCCTGGCTCCATTACAAGTGATACATCTCATCTATGGGGACACAAAATAGCTAAGACAACATCAGGATGGAACACCCCCCCCCTCAAAAAAAATATTTAAGCGTGTTTTTATTTGATTTGGGCTGAAATTCTTTTTGGTCATTCTAATTCTCTTCAGGCAGAAAATATTCAGAATGCTTTTAGCTTTGAACTAGGTATATTGTCCCCCTGCCCCTTATGTAGTGTTTTTTTATGTGAAACATTGTATACAGAAATGAAATTAATTTGAGTTCACAGAAAACTGTGTGTCTACCTGGAATTTTAGGCTTCATTATTAGCATTTTTAAAATGTGATTTTTAAACATGGCAACCTGGGCCTCTTTTCTAACTTTAGGAAAGCATGTTTTCCTTCTAAGCCAAGACTATTTATTTTGGTATGTGAGAACTTGCTTTTTCAGCAATTAAACAATAGAAAACATATTCTGAAAGTCCTTAAGTGCACTTGCAAGGCTAAAAGATACAAACCCATCTGCTAAAGACAGTAATGTAATCCATACTTTCGCCACTTGTGGAATGCTATCCACAATCAATGTTTTCTATTGTTCAATTCCCACATGTAATCAATTTGCTTGATCGCTTGCTTTCTGATATATCACACGTACCGAATGGATGTATCGTTTGTTTCTGTACTCTGTAGAAAGATCTGACCTACTTTAATAAATGTTTTTCGCTTTTCCTTGACATACTTGAGATTCAGGGCACTTGGAGGCACACAAAAAAATTCACTTTGCCAATTGACAGATTACATTTTTATCAGTTCCATACCAAACTCGGGGATCTGAGTTTTTATAGCAACTTTCCCATTAAACAGTAAGTATGTGTAAAAACATTTTTTAGCATCAAAGAATATAAAATAATAAATATACTATCAAAACTCACCCTGCCTTCACCATGGCATCCACTACATTTGTATCGTCCCCGGCCATGGCATTTATGACATTCCTGAAATAGAAATGAGCCATCTACATAGTCACTTAAAATAGACTATTGTATATCACAGTGACGGCAAACCTTTTTGTAAAGGCATGCCAAAATTGTGTATGTGTGTGTGTGCTGTCACGAATTCTCCAGTGCCACAATTCAATGTGCTGCGCCCACCTGCCCATGACCCCAGGTGAAAACAGCCTTCCCCGGCCCTCCGGAAGCCAGAAATGGATAGAGGCCAAACTTCCAGTTGGCCCATTGGGCCTGTTTTTCACCCTCCTCAGGCTCTGGAAGCTTTCCTAAAGCTTGGGGAGGGCAAAAAACAGACCCAATGGGCCAACCGGAAGTTCAGGAATGAACTTCTAGTTGGCCCGTTGTGCCTGTTTTTCGACTTCTCCAGGCTCCAGATGCTTTCCTGAAGCCTGGGGTGGGCGAAAACAGCCTCCCCCAGCCCTCTGGAAGACTGAAAATCAGCTGGCGGGCATAGCAATAGCAATAGCAGTTAGGCTTATATACCACTTCATAGGGCTTTCAGCCCCCTCTAAGCGGTTTACAGAGTCAGCATATCGCCCCCACAGTCTGGGTCCTCATTTCACCCACCTCGGAAGGATGGAAGGCTGAGTCAACCTTGAGCCGGTGAGATTAGAACCGCTGAACTGCAGATAACAGTCAGCTGAAGTAGCCTGCAGTACTGCACCCTAACCACTGTGCCACCTCGGCTCTCACATGCGCATGTGCACCAGAGCTGAAGCTCATGTGCCAGCAAATATGGCTCTGTGTGCCACATGTGGCACGCGTGCCATAGGTTCGCCATAATGGGTATATGGTGACACCTGAATTACGCAAGGCTGACTATCAACAAAGGCAGTTATTCTTACCTAATTCAAGTATTAGCATGCATCTATTCTATTATAAATTAATATGGCAAAGAAAAAAAAGAATTTCATGCTACATAAGACTAGCAGCTGCAGGAATTTCTGATAAAACAGCAAGAAGAAATATAGGCTGAAGAGCCACATTTTATTGATTCTTTAAAATTAGAGAAGTGCTATGGAAATTTTATTTTGCTCCTTAGCAGCAGATTCTATTCATGTTTTGAAATCAATATTAAATGGAGAAGAAGACCAGGTGACTCAAATTCAACATTATGATGGTTTGTTGCAGACATAGACAGTCTGGATTTGGCCTTTTCGTCCACCTGCCAAGTCCTTTTCCAAATTTGAAATATGATAATGGGTAATCTAGGCCATACCATCTCTATATTTTTAAAATGACATTATATGAAACCCTCAACTGATAAATTCCATGAAAGATCTGGAAATAAAATCCCACGAGAAATGGTTAAAGGATCGGCTATTGATCTTTTAATCTACAGGGCGGGGCATAACCTTTTCCTAGGGGGTCACAGCAACACTTGTAATAACAACACAAATAATTCATACACCATTCGAAAGCCCATCAAAAACTGAGTTTATTGACACGATTTAATAGTCAGTATGACCACCATTAGCCCTTCGAACAGCATTCAAACGAGGTGGATAAGAACACAACAAATCTTCAAACAGTTCCGTTCGATTTTCCAGATTTTTCAACACAGTTTCCAAATTCATTCTCAAAGTTTCAACCGAATATCGATTTTGACCTTGCTCCTGAATCATCAGAGCTTCCACTTCATCCTTAATTATGGCCCCAATGTTCTCTGCCGGATTGAGATCTGGCGAATTTCCCGGCCAGACGTCATTGCCCCAAAATTCGACATTGTTTTCCTTTAACAATTGCTGAGTCGCATTTGCACGCATGCAAGGAGCTTTGTCATGAAGAAAGACAGCCTCACCAACCACCAAGACATTGTCTGGATCACTGAGAAATGGAATGACATTCTCCAATAAAATTTTCTCACGGAAATAACTGCCATCCCAGTATTCCCCTTTATCCTTCAAAACCCAATGCAGTTTCTTGGCTGTGAAAATGACGAAAATCCCGATGCAAGTCGGATTGCGAACGATTTGTCAATATCGTTCATGTTTGGCGATGTCGTCGATGTCTTTAGCCCAAATTCGATCGTTCTGGAAATTCGGTTTTCGAATGGCATAAACGAAGAATTCGTCAGATGGCGCCAAATGAAGAAAATCTTCCTCGGTCCATTCAGACAACCAATCGCACAACCAAAGCCGATCTTGAACGTGTGTTTGAGTTTTCAATGGTTTGCAAATGACGTGGAATGGCTTCAAACCTTCTCGTTCTCGATATCGGCCGATTGTCCTTTGATCAACTCGTTTTCCACGAATTTGAAGGATTTCTTGGGCCACTTTTCGGTTTCCTTTTCGTTGTTTGCGACTGCCAGTTGCAATGATGGCTTTGCTTTCTTGGGACAGTTGCAGAGGACACCCTTCTCCAAATTTTGTGAAACATTCTTGGGCTGTTTTGTTCCAATTATCAGTAACCCAATCCGGATGACGTTTCAATTTGTTTGCAATCCATTTTCGATTGATAAACGTCGCTCCAGCATCGCGAGCCTCTCGAAAGGCAATGCATTTTATTCTGTCAATGATCCTTTGTTCTTCCGAATCGAATTTTCCAGCCATTCTTAAAGCAAATTTAACATTTAATAGCTCATTCAATTCAGTTTTTTATGGGCTTTAAAATGAGGTGTCGCGGAAGTTGTAAACTGCTGTCGATCTTGCTGTGACCCCCTAGGAAAAGGTTATGCCCCGCCCTGTACAGAAAGGACTAACAAAGAGAAATACAGTGGTCTTCAAATATAGGATGAACTGTTACACAAAACAGGCTTATTATTTATTGTTTTGTTTGTTGTTTGTTGCGTTAAAATTACCTTGAGTAAAGAAGAATGGGGAACACGAAACTTTTTTGTGTCTTCCTGAAACATCTGTGGAACTTGGACTTTAATGTCCCAAGGTCGAGGAGATACACCATTTTGTGGACCATCCACCGAAGCATCTGATAAAATAAAATAAATAGATGCCACAATTCAACATAAGATTCAGCATTTTTAAATCCTTTGCAATCAATGAAACTAACATTTTAAAAGTGCATCTTTGAATTATATTTATTCACATCAGATATTCCTGTCAATTTTTATATCTGTTGTGGCTTATCCATGGCACTGAATTTATTTTACTACATTACATTATTTTATATTACATTACATTACATTATGAGCTATGGTGGTGCAGTGGTTAGAATGCAGTACTGCGGGTTACTTCTGCTGACTGCCCACTGCCAGAAGTTCAGCAGTTCGATTCCCACGGGCTCAAGGTTGACTTAGCCTTCCATCCTTCCAAGGTTGGTAAATTGAGGACCCAGACTGTTGGGGGCAATATGCTGACTCTGTAAACCACTTAGAGAGAGCTGTAAAGCACTGTGAAGCAGTATAGAAGTCTACATCTTCCGAGAGTGGGCGGCATACAAGTTTTAATAATAAATAAATAAATAAGTGCTATTTCTATTGCTATTTTATTGTCTTGAGAGTATAGATTTGGGACCTGCAACAAAATCTTGTAATATATTCAGCAGGCTTGTATCATTTTATACCAGATATGGGACTATGAGGGAGCCATCTTGCTGTAGCGGCTAAGGCATCCGGTTTAAAAGAGTGTGAAGTTCTAATCCTGGAAGAGTGTGAGTTCTAATCCTGCTTTGGGCACAAAACCAGCTGGTAACCTGAGCCAGTCACTTTTACTCAGCCCTAGAAAGGAGGCACTTCTGAAGTCTTGCAAGAAAATTACAGGAATATGTTCAGTTAGTCACCAGCAGTCAACACTGACTTGAAAACACACACACACACACACACACACACACACAAATAATGGGACCATTAAGCTCAAAGACTGAATGTATATTTATTGTTGGTGATGGACAGAAAAGCTTGCTTGGAATTTTCCTGTCTTTGAGCACAACACATGTTGACTAGCGAGGAACGGGAAGAAAGTTCATTTGTTGCTCTGTCTCAGGCAGCAAAATGATTTGTTCCAGCTGTCACTTATATTGCTTTTCTCCTTCTCCCACTTCCAAGTTACTTGCCAGGCTCTTGTCATCAGCCACAGAAGAGATGAAAAAAGAGAGAAATAAAGGCAGAAACAAAAAGTTGGATAAATCCCCTCATTTCTGTGCTGTATTGCTGATATACATCTGAGAGACAGAGCAAGATTTCAGGTAACAGGTAGGACTGGAGATTGGTTAGAGATGGAAAACCTGTCTCTGCTGAATATATTTTACAAAGAATTCATCACAACTTCCAGCGGGAATCAAAGATGACAAGTTAAGGCTTATTGTGTGACGTCAACTACAACCATTAAAAATATTTCACAAATGGTATATTCCCTCTTTGTTGAGAATCAAGGGAACCAATCCAATATTATACCATTCTTTATATCAAATATTGAAAGGCTTTCTTGAAAGTCTTTTTTTTAATGAGAAGAAAATTTATAAACTGAATTTGAGGAATCAGCTTGAAAGTTTACATGGCATAAAATTCTCTCCACATCCATTTTGGTGAGTCATCTGGAATTCGCTGTAGAAATAATTCACAGATGGCATTTTACTATACAGAATTACTTTTTATTGATTGGGAGTTTTCTTGGCGTATAGCAGAAGTTACAGGCAAACTGTTATATATATTGCAGTCTCTCATATCCCTTTTAGATATTTATTTGGATTAAAGGTTCTAAGGAAATTAGGGAAAAAAATGTAACAAATTTTAGTCATTAGTCTTTCTACAGGCATGATTTCTATGTTTTCCCAAACTTATAAATGAGTGAAACAGAAGAAACTGAATCGCTATTTTTTTCTGTTATCTCCTGAGTCTATGACTGGAAAATACTGAAATATTTTCTTTGGATCAATGGCATTTTACAGTGGGAAATTGTACTTGACTGCAAAAATGGGAAAAACACAGTAATAAAAAGTCTTGAAGAACTCTTTATTTTTATTTATTTATATTCCACCTTTATTATTTTTTATAAATAACTGAAGGTAACAAACATATCCAACACAACTTCCTCCTCCTATTTTCCCAACAACTGTGATGGCGGGTGCCACAGGTGCCACACAGAGCCCTCTCTGAGGGCATACCAGCTGCCACCCCAGCCCGGCTCCACTGCACATGCGTGTGCACCTCCCACTGGCCAGCTGGTCTTTGGGTCTCTGTTTCACATGTATGGGGGATAGGGCACATGCATGGGGGGGGACATCGCATTGCATTTGGGGGCCTTGTACATTCCCCTTGCGCCCCGTTTTGTTTTGTTAGGTTGTTGTAGGAGGCTTTCCAGGCCCCAAACAGGAAGCCAAACCCGGAAGCCAAAATGGGCGAAGGGGGGTTGCATCGGGGGGGGGTCACGTGCACATGCACAGGGGGTCATGTGCATGCCTGAGGGGCGGGCCACATGTGGGGAGGATGCACGTGCATGCATGGGGGGGCATGCAGAGGGCGGGGATCATACACATTCGGCATGTGACAACAAAAAGGTTAACCATCACTGCCCTACAACAACAAGCCTAAGAGGTGTGTTGGGCTAAGAGAGAATGATAGGCCCACGATCACACGGTCAATTTTGATGGCTAAAGAGGGACTTGAACTCACAGACTCCTGGTTTTAGCCTGGTGCCTTACCGCTCTAGGACAAACTGGCTCTTTCCTTAAGAATAGTTGTATTTAGTTTTTCCACTCCATGTTTACCTATTTTATTAGACTTTCTAAAACATCGAAACTACATAATCCAATGTTTTAATCTAATGTTTCATGGATAGAACTACCAAATGGAGAATTTTAATGCCTTTGATCCCTTCAAACAATTACATCCATAAATGCATAACTATAGAAATTTGATTAATAAATAAATACTGTAAACTATGTTCTAATGCCCCTAAGCATCGTATGTGTGTTTTTATTTTCAGTTGATGTTTTCTCCTCCTCATTTTAATGATTTTTAAAATTATTTCTTGTGTGTTTCTAGGTAGTTCGCTTTTTAGACATGCAGAAAAAGCAATTGGTTAATTGACTCATTTGGGAGAGAAAAGTTTAAGAGGAGCAGAGAATGAAATTTTGCCTGCAGATGATAATTGAAAATTGGAAGAAAATGTCCTTGATTAGAATCATTTTCTGTTTCTTCCTCTTTCTGTTGGGGAAGACAAAACAAGCCCTATTGACTGCAGGTCTTACAGTTGCTGCCTTTTAGGGATTGTTCCCTTCTGCTTGGTCTCATTCTTTTTCTTGGCTTTCCTGGATGTTTGGACACTTGGATGATCCTTTGTTTTTTTTTCTGTTGTTCTTTAGAAATCGAAATATCTAAAAAGGTTACATCTTGGCCACTGGATCAAAAGTTTGTTAATCTGAGACGTTTCATTACTCATCCAAGTAACTTCAGCAGTCAAAATAAATGAAAAATAGACCAAAAGTCAGAGAGTTGTTGGAATGTACTGTAGGAAGTTGGCACCCACCCATCTCCTAAAATAATGAAATATCCTAGGAAATATTGAAAAGGCAGAATATTATATTTCCCTGGATATGAAATGGAGAAACATGTTTTTAGGTAGGAAACAGACTTACTCTTAATAGACCCCATATTTGTCAATGGGCCATTAAAATGCCTGAGCCAGTTTGTTTAAAGTGACCAGATTTTAACATTGGTAAAGCGGGACACCATTGACTGGGGGCGGGGGGGTTTCTTGATTAAAAATTTGGTCTATATGCCGCTGCCACCTCCAACAGAACCACCACATTTGCTGCCCACCGCTGCAGCTGAGGTGAAGCTGCCAAAGCTCCTGCTAGCACCCCCGCCCGTGGCAGCAGCGGCGCCACCTCCCCTTCTGCTCAGAGCACCTGAGCTGGGCACCACATTACCCCTGCCGCCGCCTCCAACAGAACCACCACATTTGCTGCCCGACGCTGCGGCTGAGGTGAAGCTGCCAAAGCTCCCACTGGCACCCCCACCTGTGGCAGTGGCGGCACCGCCTCCCCCTCCACTCAGAGCACCTGAGCTGGGCACCACATTACCCCTGCCGCTGCCTCCTCCAACAGAACCACCACATTTGCCACCCGGCGCTGCGGCTGAGGTGAAGCTGCCAAAGCTCCCACTGGTACCCCCGCCCGTGGCAGCGGCAGCACCGCCTCCCCCTCCACTCAGAGCACCTGAGCTGGGCACCATGTTACCCCTGCCGCCACCGCCTTCTCCCCCGCCGTGCTTTTGAGAAGCCATGGGGCCTTTTTTCCTGCTCCTGTCCCCTCCGCCACCTTCCTACTGGCTTCCGCAGCCTCATGGCTCCTCAAAAGCATGGCGGAGGAGGAGGGGGAAGAGGTAATGCGGTGCCCTGCTCAGGTGCTCCGAGAGGAGGGGGAGGCACCGCTGCCATGGGTGGGGGTGCCAGCGGGAGCTTGACAGCTTTACCTCAGCCACAGCATCGGGCAGCAAATGTGGTGGTGGTGTTGGAGGAGGAGGTGGCAGCAGTTATTCTAGTGGTGGCAGGGGCTTTGGGGGTTCATTTCAGCTGCAGAGCCAGGCGCAAGCGGCTAGGACTGGCCGCCCACAAAGGACCTCCCCGGGCTTGCTTTTCTGAACACAGGGCGACTGACAATAGTTTGAGTGGGCACGGCCGGCACAAACTACCATCAGTCTCCCCGCGCTCATCAAAACAAGTCCAGGGAGATCCTTTGTGGGTGGCCAGTTCTAACCGCCTGCAAAGGACCTGCCCAACTTCCGGAGCCTGTAACAGTAGAAATCACTGTGCGGCAGTTGCAAACTGCCGCATGGTGTTTTCTTGCCACGTGCGCGGCTACGTGAAAAAATTGGGACTGTTTTAAAATGACGTGGGACAAATTATTAAAAAGCGGGACATCTGGTCACGATAAGTTTGTTGTACATAACAAAGATCTCCCCCCTTCAGCTCTAGGGTGATGGGATTAAGGCATGATAGCCCTTTACCCATCTCACCACAGGGCACCTGGGAAGAAGCAATGCTCAACCAAACCTGGACTCAAAAGACAGCCTAGAGAGTTGCCCCTGCATGACCCCATGGGAGTCTGGCAACCAATCAGAATACATTTCTTACACAGGAACAGAAAACAGAGAGGTGGGGGCGAACAGAAAGTATAAAAAACCCAGGAACTCTCAGCAAGTTCTTCTCTTTCTTTTTCTTCTTCACCCAACATCTTGAAGTATGTGATCACGTTTTTCCACAGGACCTCAAACCATGTGGTCCTGTCCACCGTTAAAATCCTCTTTCCAAGCAGCCTCCCTGTTTCCAGTGTCTTTTTCCCCACTTGGAACTGAACCCAGAAGGACATTTCTTCCAACAGTACTAACTCTTGCCACACCAACTACAAGAGTTTCTCTCCCAAATGAATTGCAGTATGTGAATGAAGACTCAATCATCCAGGCCAAAAAGTCTATTTTAAAAGATTTAAAATTGATAGCAAGGAAAAGTGGATTCCTTAGCTTCAGAGAAGAAAAGTAGCATTTATGTAACCCTGTAGCTTCATTCCAAAATGTCTAGGATGCTACTTAAAGGTTTAGGGGAAGGGGGAGAAAAAAAGGTAAGTAAAACTTTATAGAATTGGGGGGGAGATGGGAAAGCAAGGACAATATCATTTGCCAGAGCAAAAACTCACTGGTAGATGTAAGAGCTGAATGGATTAATAATCTTCTAAAGAGGTTGGGAACAGAGTGTGGAACGTAATAAACCATTGTTGGATCAATTGCAGGATTTTTTTTTAAAAGCACCTGCTTCCCAGGGAGTACATAAAGATCCAGCAATGTCTAAAGTGGATTTTCTGCACTTTTTAATCTCTCTGAATAAAAGAAAATCTGGTTTGCAAAGATACTATTTTATTTCACAATGGTGAGCACAAGATCTCTGAACTCTGTTAGAAAGGCTTATAGGATAATTTTATTGAAACATTCCTTAAAAATCTTAAAAAATAAGCCTAGTATAATTTCACCTTTCATATTTTTCATAATTTGTCAAAGTTAATTTTATGTAAAATCTGTAAAATGAATGAATTGTAGACATGCCTCCTTATAGGAGGGTTACTACTGTTATATCTGATGGATTTTTTTCACTGGATTTTTCACAGGATTCATGTATTACATACAAGGTGTGCAGAGGTTTTTCAATATGGGTTGCTTTTTTTGCTTTTTACTTGGTTTCTAGGTGGTGAGGGGAATACCATTAAGTGAGGGCACTCTTTCTAAGACTTCTCAATTTTTTTTTATTATTTCAGATACTGCAATAATTTCTCATCCTGGAGGAGAGTTGATCCCCCCCCCCCCAATTACAATGGTTGTCCCACTTATGAAAACATATCACAAAGCCATCAGGGAGGTTAAAAACCCTAGTAATGCATAGGAGAATTTTATTTTTATTCAAAAAAATTGACTGGCTGGTCTGCTATCTAAACATCTCCCTGCCTTCTGACCGGACTTGCATGGTATATATGTGAACAAGATACACAAATACATTCATTTATATCATATTTCCTCTGAAAATTCAAGGCAGAGAGCTTGAAGCTCTTGTCTTATTTTATTTGGACCAACCACAAGTATATGAGAAAGTGAGTTGTGTTAAGAGAAAGAAGGTGACCAACCCAAAGTCACACAATGGCCAAAGAAGAACTTGAAACTCAAGTGTTCTTGAACTGAAAATGGGCCATCTTAACTACTAAAACTGGCAATATCTCATTTCTTAAGGTTGTAGAGCTGCTGTAACTTTGGCTCTGTCTATTGCTCTTCTTGATTAAATTAAAATAAAAAGACAGATGATTTCCCTGTAGACACAGGGAAATCATCTGAAGTGATGTAGTCCAACACTCCTGTCTAAGCAGAGTGTTGGACTAGAAGACCTCCAAGGTCCTTTCCAATTCTGTTATTGTATCTTATTCTATTCTAAATGTGATGGAGCATTAACCCTGATTGATTAAAATTCTAAGATAAAAATGCTCCTTTGCATCTCTACAAAGGTTATTGTTCAAGGAAGACATGCTGCTTTCCGACTTTTCTGGCTAGGTGAAAAGAGTTAGTTGTGACTATTGCCTAATCTAATCACCATTTCATTTGCCAACACAAAATGCAGAATTCAGAGACAGCATCTCTAGCTATAATTAATAAACACTGCCAGTTTCAAAAGTGTCCAAATATTCAGTTGATCTTCATATCAGCAGTCCTGTTTCTCAATCTTTATAACCTTTATAAAATCATATGATGAAGTCAATATACATCTATACCTTATTGTTTTTCCTATTCTAAACATGCATTTCGCCAAACTCAATTCTCAGAATAACTCTTGTGCAAGTAAAAAATGGTTCTTGCATACCCGTTAGGTTTACTGTATGCTACATTCTGGATTGCCTACGTAACCAAATGCCTTGTAGTCAATAAAACAAAGATAAACTGTCCTATATTCTTTTTTTCACTTCATTTTCCACCTTATAGTAGCTAACTAAAGATGTATCTTTTTACCATTTTTAAAACCTGCCTATTTGTTTGCATTTTCCGCTCCACATAAAGTTTACCCTTCCTTGTAAGATTTTAAGCTACTCTTTACTTGTGTGAGGAATAAAGGAAATGGTTTAATAATTTTAACATTTTCTTTTATTTCCTTTATTTGCTGTGGATATACTGTACATTCCAAACCTTTTTAATCACTAGGGAACATATTTTTTGACAAATCACTGTTGGAAGCAGTTGTTGGCCATCTCTTCTCCTGCAGCTTTAAACAATTAAACAGGTATTTCACCTGTTCATGGTGTTGTATTATTTGACAGCTGCTCTATCGCCTGTCATATCACTCCATCTAGTGGAGTCATTTCCTGAATATATTTTCTCTCTACTGTCTTATATATACTTCTGTGTAAAGATTCATAATAGTTTTTTCTTTCAATTTCTGTTAAGATGTGTTTATTATTACTCTTTAGTAGTCTTAGATTAAATTCCTTGTTTGTTGACAATTATAACTAAGATATTGTTCCTTGTCCTTTGTTATGTGATGTTGTAACTATACATTCCGTTCTCATACATTGTTATTGTTGCCCAAAGCTTTTATCCCTTGTCTTGCTTTGACTATCTTGATCATTCTGAATCTTGGAACTTAGATCTCTTTGAAATAAAGTGGACCATTTTTTTTTCCAAATAGGTTTTTAATAAATCTATTATCTCATTCTCTTTTGCATAAATTAATCTAATCCTTATATAAATAGTTTTGACTCATGACCCCAACTGAGACCAGAATTTCAGTTGCTAAGTTATGCAGTCATCAAATGAAAATCATTAAGGAAGAGTATTTAATTTTAGGACCATTTTTACCGCAATTGTTAAGTGAAGCACATGATTGGCTTCCCAGTTGGCTTTTCCAATTGACTTTGCATGTTGGAATCCAGCTGGGAGGGTTGCAAATTGCAATAATGTGACCACAAGATACTGCAACCATCATAAATGCTAACAGATTGCCAAGCTCCCAAAATGTGCTCATGTCACTATAGGGTTGGTACAATGTTCATAGCTTCAAAGATAGATTGTAAGACACTTTTACTGTGACTATCATAAACTGTCATTGAACTGTCATTAAACAGATGGTTGTAAGTCAAGGACTACATGTATTGATCTTACAATCTCAATAGTTAGCTTCCAGGTCATTTCTTGCAAACATACCTGGTCCTTTCATGCTTGATATCACAAATTCATAGCCTATTCCACAGTCTGCATCTAAAGTGTTCTATTTAACTAAATTATACTTCCCATCTTCTGTTTCCTATTACATAGTTCTTATATGGCCCATCTAGAGATATGTGTATTTATATTGCTTGAAATAGACATTGATAATTTTTTTTAAAAAAAACAATCATATATCTCCCGTGTTATTGCATTTAGCCAATCCAAAACTTCTTTTAACATCAAGTTTCTCCATTTTTTTTTCCACTTATGCATTTTAATCACTCCATTAGCAATATTTTGTTCTTTCAAAATACTGTATTTATTAAATATTGATTTTCCCCCTCATTTTAATGTCTTCTATCACTATGCCCCTAGTAAATTCATATACTTATTATGTATTAACACTTCCTGGACATCCACTGTTTCTAATAAACAACGATCCTATCATTTATTGACTTATCACTGAGCACATACTTGGTGATAATCTTCTTGGAGTATCAATGTTATTCTCTTCTTAGTGACTCATGCCTTAAACAGTATGATGTAATCTTTATTTTAAAGTCCCTCTAAGTTCAATCTTCTCTAAAATATACACTGAGTGCACAGCATTTTTATTGTCACAATTCAATATTTTCCTTTTTCTATGTTACAATTTTCTACATCCTTGTAAAACAAGAACCATCTCTACAGTCTTAATGTTACTGAGGATGTTACCAATGAAAGGTCTGAAAGAAAACCACCCAGCTCAGAAAGCACCAAGGACCCCACAAGGACCTTTTCTTTCAGGACTGCACAATTAGTCACCAGGGTTCCCTGTAGCTTTGATCTAACCAGGCCATCCCTGCCAGATTTATTCATGAAAGCCTGATGTTCTCCAGGAACTAGAAGATAACATGTCTCCTGGGAGGTTCTCATCATGAGGCTCCCAAATTCATCTAAGTATTGCAGCTAAACAGTTTCTGAGAATCTCCTTCCACATTTAGAACCAAATATTTGTTTTTCTCAATAAATTTCTTCTCCTAGATCAATCTATCGATCTATCGATCTATCTATATACTTGATTATTATTTCAAGGTCTTCTATCACTATGTCTCTAGTAAGTGCATATATATGGATCATTAAAACTATTGGGAAAGCTCCATTAAAAGAATAATTATTTTTAGAATATCTCTCACGGGTTAAAATATGCAGGAATGTAAGGAGAAGAGAAAGAAATTTGTAGAAACACATTTCTACCTCAGAGATCAGAGGTTACTTAAGATCCTTCTTAGGATATTTCACAATCTGGACATCCAAAATATCTTCTAAACAACCTTGTAGCAATAGCACTTAGCATTTACTTATATACCACTTCATAGTGTTTTTACAGCCCTCTCTAAGCGGTTCACAGAGTCAACATATTGCCCCCAACAATCTGGGTCGTCATTTTATTCACCTCGGAAGGATTGAAGACTGAGTCAACCTTGAGCCAGTCAGATTTGAACTGCCAAACTGCAGCTAGTAGTCAGCTGAAGTAGCCTGCAGTACTGCACTCTAACCACCAAGCCATCTTGGCTCTTATAACATTTTGTGGCAATGATTTACATTTATTATGTACAGAGTAAACAATTTTGATTCAAATATTCACTTTTTCAATTCTACTCAATGTTTACCATTTGTTTGATATCTATTAATGGGAAATTTAGAGATTTCTTTTTGCTTTACCAATACATTCTCCTAATTCCATGCCAGTGAGAATTATGTCCTTATAATCGTTGAATATTTTCTCTTACAGATGCTTGGGATAAATTGTTTTTTAAATAAAACTAGGATTTTCGGGGGGGTGTATCAAACACCATATCTGATAAATTTGATGTAAAATTTCACACATGTATGTATTTGGAAACTCTGAGTCCTAGCCTGATTTGTATGTTTAAATACAAATGATTGCTTACAAGTGATGTGCACAGGTTGCATTTCATTACTGGACCCTTTTCTGCCAAAAACTCTTCATAAAGATTCAGTTGGAATTAAATATCTCTTTAAACATTTACTTACTGGTATAAGGCTCAAATGTCCATTCACATACCCTCGTTTCGTTAAAGGTTTTCAGACGATACTGGGGAGAAAGACATCTTGTCATCAAATGTTAATTCTAGAATCCTTAGTATGAGAAAAAGAATTATTTTTTTTCCATTTTGGATCCTTTCAGACCTCATTTTAACTCACTCACGGATCACCCTATCTGCCATCATCAACGTGGTTATGGAAAAAAAATGTTACTGAGGTCATTAAAGCATTTTGTTTACCCGTATGAGCTCCAGGAGTTAGTCCAACTTCTGAACAAACACCACCTTTTTCTAGTTTCTGACAAAGGTGAGACTTCTGCAATGCCATTGATTTCTCCCACCTAGCTTTGTTCACTCTCTGGTAACCTATCCCAAAACACTTACTCTGTAGAAGGTCTGTGGCTTCAGTTCCTGAATGAGGAGCTCGCCAGCAGCTCTGTTGCCATAGCAACATTTGGAATTGACAAAACTGAGCAGTGCACTCCTGGCCATGTCATCTGTCATTCTAGGGAACCTGGGAATTAACGAGATAGCAAGCACACATTCAGTTATAAAGCATATATGCATCCGGTCTGTGGCATCTCCAGTAAAACAGACGAAATTGAAGCTGGTGAGTTAAGCCTTGCAGCTCCGCTGGCAGAGAACAAGGATCATCTATGAAGAACCACATTAGCTAGTGGTTTTGGCCATGTTTCATTAATAAATGTCATGCTTTTTTTTAAAAAAAAAAACATACTTCAGGAATAATATGATTTGAACACACTGGTTTACCATTGGCTGCCCTAATGCTAAAAGACTTCATTGTGAAATCATTGCCTCCCACAATTTCTAATCCTGAGTATATCCATTTGATTTCACTACAAGTAATCTTCAACTTATGACCACAATTGAGCCCAAAATTTATGTTGCTAAGGGAGAAATTTGTTAAATGAATTTTGCCCCATTTCATTACTTTTCCTGCGGCATTTATTAAGTGAATCCCTACAATTGTTAAATGAATCTGGTTATCCCATTTGACTTTGCTTTTCAGAAGGTTGCAAAAGATGATCACATGACTCTGGGACACTGCAACCGTCTTAAATGTAAGTCAATTGCTAAGAATTAGCATTTTGACTGTGTGGCCATGGGGATGGTGCAATGGTCGTAAGTGTGAAAAAATGGTCATAAGTCATTTTTTCGGTCATTGTAACTTTGAATGGTCATTAAACTAATGTTGTAAGTCAAGGATCACCTGCACATATATTATAGATGGAAAGGACAAATGACTTTCACTATTCTTTGAATCTTTGTTATTTTTTAGACTCTAATGCCTGGATGGCTTTGGGAAAAAACCTATGTTGAACCCAACTGCTATCTGCTAAGAGCCGTGATGGTGCAGTGGTTAGAATGCAGTACTGCAAGTTACTTCTGCTGATTGCCGGCTGCCAGTAGTTTGGCAGTTCAGTTCTCACCAGCTCAAGGTTAACTCAGCCTTACGTCCTTGCTGGGTCAGTTAAATGAGGACCCGGATTGTTGGGGGTAATATTCTGACTCTATTAACCTCTTAGAGAAGGCTATAAAGCACTGTGAAGCGGTATATAAGTCTAAGTGCTATTGCTATTGCTAACAGCACTTGCTAGTCTCCTATAAAGCCAAGACTTCCAACTTGGCCCAGTCTTCTATCGTCTTGCTTGGAGATGACAGCTCATTGAATGTGCAGGTTTAATTTACCTTTTGCTAAATGGAGCAAGGAAGGAACTTATCCAACTACTAGAACCAGAGCCAGGACATTTTCAAAAAGAAAAAGCAATCAGAAATGACTTACCTACACGCCAGCAACACAGGGCTGCTCCTCTCTTCACTAAGTTTTTGCATCATCTCTGGAGGCGGAAATAACTTTTTCCTGCCTAGGCGGAAAGGTTCAAGGAAGAATGAATAATGACGAATAGATACATACACTGATGGGAACAAGATGAATAATAGAGAAAACCACTCATAGCCCTGGGGGCATATTCAATCACACAGCCTTTCTGTGTTCATGTGGTATCTCTATGGGTGATTTATGATGTTTGAGGTGTCCTCACCAGCTGCTCCTGTGAATGTGTCTACTTTATACATTTTCTGAATCATATTTATTATCTATTTATTTGTTTGTTCATTTGTTCCATTTGCTCACATCTCATATGTAGGGTCGAATCACACAATTAGAATAGCAACAGAAAACAGTAAGCAAAATGCAAATAAAAAAGCAAAGTATAAGTAAAACCATTGAAAGCAAATTAAACTCATAAAACATAATCAGCAGGTGAGTATTTGCAGTTTGAATCAGGACTTTCATTATTACTTTGTGGTATGGCATTTGCCAACTAGGTGCCTGAGGAAGATTTATATGGTAGACAGCTCTATGCTATTAATCTTTAGAGTCACATGAGAACAGCTGCATTTTTCAGTAGTATGTTTTCTCCTCTTTTTACTAATAGCAATTCATAAATGGATGCATGCTAAAAATAATGTTAGTATTCCTTATGAGAATTAATTAGAATGTCTATGGAGATTCTCAGTCATCCATGTCATGGTTGTCCCAAAGTTGCTTTTTTTTCAATAGCCAACTGGACTTTCTGGTTTTTCTTTGAAAATGCTTCACTTCTCAACCAAGAAGCTTCTTCAGCTCTGACTGGATGGTGGGGAATGGAAGGATTTATTTCTTAAATTTATTTATTTATTTAGTTAAGGTCACCTTTCATCAGGTCACCTGAGTGGTGCAAATGAATGTGGAGCCTTCTTGGAACTGTTGAAATGACTTTGTTGTGGACTGGAGATAGATGAACAACCATCTCTCAACAGAGGGGGATGGAAAGGACATCATCTATCTCCAGTCTACAACACAGTCCTTTCAACAGTTCCAAGAAGGCTCCACATCCATTTGCACCACTCAGGTGACCCTGAGTGGTGCAGACACAGATAAACCTCCATGTGACCATGTGACCAAACACAGATAAACCTCCATGTGAACTTAACGACCCGCTGAAAGGATGCAAAGGACCAGCTGTCTGCAAGGAGTATAAATCCTTCCATTCCCCACCATCCAGTCAAAGCTGAAGAAGCTTCTTGGATGACAAGTGAAACATCTTCAAAGAAAAATCAGAAAGTCCAGTTGCCTCTTGAAAAAAAAGCACCTTTGGGAATTAATTAGAATATGTTATCATGGAATAGGACAACATATGTAGAGAATACTATTTTATACTATTTTTATATTTTGCTTTTAATCCTAACCAAACCAAAAAAAAATCTACGCAAGAAGCTATAGATATTGTTTAATGTGAATCTGAGCAAAGATTTTTTTATATACTTTACAAAACAGATGATGATGGCATAGGTAAAAAGTTTTGGTTATTATTTAAAACACATTTACCGGTTTATTATTCTATTTCCATTCTATTACTTTTAGCTGCACTCTTTCGGGTCACAGGGACCTAAAAATATCACCTATGATTCAATAGTCTTCCTTTAATCCACCAATTTCTATTATATTCCAGTGATGTCATGTTATAAACAAATATATTAGCTATACCTAAGATAAGACAGTATTGACATTCTCTATTTTTTTTTTTACAGATTTCCACTAAAGTCTTAACAGGGTGACAAGCAAAATAGCCTACATTATTATAATCCCAACATTTTCTTCTCCAGCATTTTATAGAGCATGATTTGCACATACAAATATACTTATTTGTAGAATATAACAATTTTTCCCAGTTATAGTATTGGTCTGACCAATCCAGTTGATATTTGAAATAACATTCATTTTTTATGTTTTTAAAGCCAGGAATCCCAGTTTATGAACAAAGACTGTGTTAAGAATATTATGATTTAGTCTCCTGTCATTTGTTACTATTTTATATTTTCTACAAATATCTTTCATCCTTAAACAGGGTGGTGTCATCTGTAAGTTAAATTCAGGAGAAATTGACTTTTTTTTTTTTTACAAAAATGCTGCTTTTTATACATCAATAGCCAACCAAGATCACTAGGCAACAAAGATCCTTGTCGTTGGTCAGTTCAGGTGAAATATTTTAGAGATCTAGGCTACAGTTAAAAATAGCTGGGCACAGAAGTCATCACAATGAATGAGAATGAGTTGCCTATTGTCTAGGTCTTAGTTATCCAGGAATAAACATTGGTGGTAAAGCACCCCATGGTGATAAAAGACCCTCTTTTGAAGAACAATTTGTCTTGTCCCTCCACAACCAATTTGGCTTTGTAAATACAAGCTAAATGTGAATGCCACTGAAGACTTTGGGTGGGAGGGAAGGAGGGAGGGAGGGAGGGAAGCAGTGGTGAGTTTCAAATTATTTTACTACTGGTTCGCTTGTGCATGCACATGCACAGAAGCCCCTGGGCATATGGGTGGAGCCTCCTGATGCTGAAACTACCAGTTCACCCAATCCAGGGCGAACCAGGAGAAGCCCTCCTCTGGAGGGAAGGAGGTAGGGAGAAAGAAGGATTAACACCAGACAAACAAACAAGCAGAAATCAATACCGTAATCAATCGAACAGAAAATCACACCCACATCAAACCTGGCAGGGCAAATTACTCTATCTAAAAGGAAGCAAACCCCACACTGTGATGTTATTTAGTTGAGTAATAAATGTCAGTAAAAAACAACCAAGTTAAGAGAACACCAAGGACTCCACTAATTCTTTCTCCATCTAAAGGACAAATAATAATAATAATAATAATCCCGCAGTGCAGTTCAGGAGATTGAAAGAACTAGATTTGGCTCATATTAGCACTGAAAGATCACTGTTTTAAATTCTCCAAACCTTATGTTTCAGTAAGGATGTTTTGAGAACTTCTATGTTTCTAATTTGGAATTAAAGGAAAGGTTCTTTGAAGATACTACCTGAACTTCTTTCAAAGACGGAAAGCAGTCTACTTATGCACAGACCAAAATTTATTGTCTGACATGTTGTAGAAATGTTTGTTTTTTAAAAAAAAAATGTATATTAAAATACAAGATAAGAAACACTCCCCTGATAAAGAATTTGTGTTCCTGTAGTTATACAACTGCAACGATCAGTAAAGCTCAATGGGTTATGTATACATACCATGATCACGAAAACTCCATGTATCAAGACCAATTGGCGTAAACAGATCCATAGGGGGCACTGAAGGACTTTCAGGCTCTGATTCCAGTTCCAGGGTAGCTATTTTAAATGTAAACAGTGAATAATATATTTAGCCCAGCCATTTTATTTTTGTGCATAACATATAAAATATGGGGCCAAGATACTTATGGAACTATCTTCCCCCCTTTAAAATCTGTCCATCTCTTTCATTCAGGCAGGGTTCCAAAAATGTGATTAGATAGATGATAGAATGGATGGGTGGATGGATGGATGGAGAGGGAGGCGGAGAATGGAGAGGGAGAGGCAGAGATATGATGATTTCCCAGACTTATGATGGGAAATTCTAGTCCCAGGGATAGTTGTAAATTGGGAATTATCATGTGTACTACAACTAAAAACTATATATTTCTATAATATAGGTCAGTGATGGCAAACCTTTTTTTCTCTCGGGTGTCAAAAGTGCGAGCACACGCACGTGCCTCTGTGTGCCCACACCCATAATTAAATGCCCCCACCTTGTGGCCATTCGCAATGCATGTGTGACCCCCTGCTGCCCCTCCCCCCCCCGCGTATGCGCACATGGCTTTCTTGGAGCCTCCCCCCCCCAAGACCCTCTGGAAGCTGGAAATAGCACATTTCCTGATTTGTGGTGGGCCTATTTTTCACCCTCCCTAGACTCCAGATGCTTTCTTGGAGTCTGGGGAGGGCAAAAATGGCCTCCCCCGAGGACTTCAGAGTCCAGAAATGACCCATTTCCTGATTTCCAGTGGGCCTGGTAGGTCTGTTTTTCACCCTCCTTTCCTGACTTTCCTGAAGTCTGGGGAGGGTGAAAAACAGTTCAATGGGCCCACCAGAAGTTCATTTCTGAACTTAAGGTGGGCCTGTTTTTTTGCCAACCACAGGCTCCGGAGGCTTTCCTGAAACCTGGGAAGGGTGAAAACGGCCTCCCCCTGCCCTCCAGAAATCAGCTGGCCAGCATGTGCATGCATGCTGGAGTTGACATAGTGCAACGCCTCGCGTGCCCTCAGATGTGGCTCTACGTGTCACCTGTGGCAGGTGTACTATAGGTTTGCCATCACGGATATAGGTAGAAATAGCTGTGGGAATTGGAAATTTAGCCACGAAATTCAGCCAGCATTTAGTCAAATGGATTTTTAGCAATCTATAATACAATTCTACAAACAATTGTAGAACAGGTGAGTTACAAGAAATGAAGCTTTTGATGAATTATTCAATTTTTTTCCTCAACAAATGTTGAATGCCTTTTAAAAAATAAATAAACTGTTTTTAGCAACTTCTGTTGTGTGTGAAAAATGTGTTTCTACTTAAGTACTATAGTGGAGTATTTTAAATACTTTTAAAAATCCATACAAGATACAATTTATATCCATGGATGTTACAGGAAATGCCTCCTGCTAACAAAGTACATTTCTAAAAGCAAAACAGTTGTTTGATGCCATCATTCATGATCTGATTGAACAGAATTTTCTCCTAAAAGCTTTCACATATTCTTCACAAAGCAAAAAATAATATTTCTATTTTCTTCCCAAGAAAAAAAATGGAAGAAATAAACAAGCTGCAGAAGATTTCACATGAAGGTTGCCTCCGTTAAACTGAATATAAGTGTGTTTTTTTTGTTCCATGACACGAGCAAATATGCAGTAACTTTTATTGTGAATTTTCTTCACATTCTATAGTAAAATGTATAAATAAATTAAAGTCTTGAGGTTCATATATGTTCATCTCTTTCCTCAAAAACCCATGATGGACTTTTCTAGAAAAAATAAAAGAGTCCGAACTGGGTCCAAAGTTCTGATCCAGATGCAGAGGTGGGTTCCTACCAGTTTGGACCAGTTCGGCCAAGTAGGTAGTAACTCAGAGTAGGTAGTAACTCGGTCTGCCATGTCCCCAAACCGGTTCGATCGGCGGTGGCACCACCTTGATTTTCAGTTCTGTGCATGCTCAATCTTCATTGCAGAAATGTATTTTCCCCCCTTTCTAACGTGCGCATGCTCAGACCTTTTTAGGTGCAAATGTGCACATGCACAGAATTTTTTGTGCACCAAACCAGCAGTAAAACCGGCAGCAACCCACCCCTGCCCAGATGGATGGTTGGTCAAGAACTTTGACTGAATAAGCCTGAATCTTTAAAATGTTTTAAAAAATATAAGAAACGATGAACTTGTAGTTTTTTTTAATCCCTGTATAGATTTTACTTAATTTCCATCCCTCCCCTTAGAGGGGGATAAAATTTCATAATTGACACCAAGTATATCTCTCATGTGACCGATCACCAGGACACCAGGACACAGCCAATGTAAGACTGGTTGTCTCTCATTTGAAACTTATTAGATCTTGATCGTCTGATGTTATTCTGAGTGAATTCACTGTGAATGCCTATCTAAAGTGCAAAGATCCATGAGTTCATTTTCTAGCAGAGGGTATGTACCAGTGGTGGAATTCAGCCAGTTCACACCTATTCGGGAGAACCGGTTGTTAACTTTCTAAGCAATTTGGGAGAACCAGTTGTTGGAAGAAATCTCATTTTGGTTTTTTCACCTTTACAGGGCTAATCCTGTAAGGAAGGCAGGAAGGAAACATTCTGGTGTTGTTTCTAGCCTAATCTTTATTACCCTGCTTACAGAAACTGCCTCTCCTGTTAACCCTTATTACATTGCAACAACTAAGGTGAAGCGCTCATCAATGTGAGTGATGTTGAGTTGGCCACACCTGCCCAGTCACATGACCCCCAAGTCACACCTACCCAGCTGGTCATTAGGGTAGAGAACTGGTTGTTAAATTATTTGAATCCCATCACTGGTATGGACTCTATAGAATAACATCTGGCTGCCTATATAGCAGATGAAATAAATGAAAGCAATGGTGTAACATTTGCCTTGCAGAAGCAAAACATTGCTTCTGTGATGTGAACATTATAGAACAAGGGAAATTTATGGATCCTTAAATCAGCATACCTGCCTTTTCTTCTTCCTCCAGCTAGGCTATTCAATAAATGACCAAACCCAGCAGTCTTGGAGGAAAAGATTGCAACGTTCTTTTTATTAACAGATGGGCATATTTTTATTTCTCCCCTGAGCTGTTTTTTCTTCCCCTTCAACAACAACAACAAACAGATTTTTAAAATAGCAAGAATGTAATAGTAGCTTGGGGATTTGGCAGGAAGAAAAAAAAAAACAGTGTGTGCTGACATAGTTTATGTATGTTGCTGGAACTACAGACAATGTGCTTTAAATACTGGATGTTTACGGGAAAGGTAGCCCGTTATCATTTTGTCTCTACCTCCCCTCCCAAAAGTGCTCCATAGAAATAGCAATAGCAGTTTGACTTATATACCGCTTCATAGGGCTTTCAGCCCTCTCTAAGCAGTTTACAGAGTCAGCATATCGCCCCCAACAATCCAGGTCCTCATTTTACCCACCTCAGAAGGATGGAAGGCTGAGTCAACCTTGAGCCGGTGAGATTTGAACCACCGAACTGCAGTTAGCAGTCATGAGTGGAGAGATGAGAACTTAGAAGCAGAAAACTTGGGGGGGAGGGTAAATATTTGGGGTGAGTTGCAGCAGATTGGCAAATACCGCAGCTCCAACTCTGCTCCAGTTGCTTAACAACTACACTTCCAAAATCTTCGATAACTCATATGTAGCTTTCATTCATTGACTGCAGCTTATTCCAGTATTGGATTCAAGAGGCACTGCAGTTAATTGATATATCTTCTAAGTAACAGTTTTATATTTTTATAAATATATTCCGTATTTTGATATTCAAATGAAAAACAAAATAGACCAGCAAGTTAGGCTCTCTTGTTTTAGAGCCGTGATGGAGAACCTATGGCACACGTGCCACAAGTGGCATGCAGAGCCCTCTCTGCTGGCATGCCAGCTGTCATCCCAGCCCAGATCCACTGCACATGCGCACGTTCCTCCCACCAACAGGAGGCCTTCCAGGCCCAAAATGGGGCGTGGGGGACACACATTGCCCCCCCACCCCATTTTGGGCCTGGGAAGCCTGGCACCAACCTGGAAGCCATAATGAGCATAGGGGGGAGGGGAGCACAGAGGTCATGTGTGCATGCACGGGGGGGGGTTACGTATGCATGTGCAAGGGATGGGGCGCACGGTGGGGGGGTGTCTCATGCACATTGCATTCATTGTGTTGCTTTCAGCACAGAGCGACAAAAAGGTCACTGTTCTAGAGGAATGTTTGTCAACCTCAGGAACTTTTAAATGTCTGGATTTCCACTTGCAAAACTTCCCCAGCCAGCATTTTCTGTGTGGTTATCTTGTTCAATTCAACTTAAGGTATAAGTAATCCTCAACTTATAATCATTTATTTAATAACAGTTCAAAGTTACAATAGCCTTGGAAAAAGTGTTTATGACCTGTACTCACACGACTGTACAACTCTTGTGTCAAGGGATCACACTTTGGGCACTTGGCAACTGACTCACATTTATGACTGGTTGTGGTGTCCTGCAGTCATGCGTTCACAATTTGTGACCATTTGTGCTGATTCTGGCAAAAAAGAAACTCATCCACCAGGGAAGCTGGATTTACTCAACACTTGATTTACTTAATAACTATATTATTCACTTAAAGGTTACAGTGATTCACTTTAAGATCATGGTAAAAATGATCATAAAATTGATAACACCTTGACTTCTGACTGCCCAAACATATGATGGAAATTACTTGTAGCAGAACAAAAAGCTATATATTTCCACAATATAGGTAGGAATAGCTGTGGCAATTGGAAATTTAGCCACTAAATTCATAAGATAGTGACTGCATTTACATTCCACTGAATTCATTAAAGTATAAAATATGGGTAATATGCTACGTGTATTAAGAATATTAATGAGTGTTAATATATATATATATATATATATATATATATATATATATATATATATATATATGTGTGTGTGTGTGTGTGTGTGTGTGTGTGTGTGTGTGTGTTTATTTGTGCTGATAAATAAATAAAGGGAGACTAGTATAGATCTATTTCAGGCTATTTAGCTCTCATCAGCTAGCCATACCCTTACTGGGATTTTGCTAGCTGATGAGAGCTAAATAGCTTGAAATAGATCTATACTAGTCTCCCTTTATTTATTTATCAGCACAAATAAAAAAACACAAATATAACAAAGGCAACAGTAAAAATATTGGGTTTCTGTCGGGATGGACTCTTGTGACGAGCCGAAGGACAGATGATGGAAGCAGTTAGCTTCCTCCCATAATTGGGGCTTACCAGGGGTTGTAAAAATCTAATATATATATATATATATATATATATATATATATATATATATATATATATATATATATATATATATATATATATATATATATATATATATATATATATATATGTTTTCTGAGGTTTTCGCGGGTGTTAGTATGTAGGTCTCTAGTTGTTCGGGTTTTCTCCCGCGTAGAATTGGAGATGTCTTGGCGACGTTTCGACGAAGTCACATTCGTCATCTTCAGGCTGCTGCTGACTACTTCAGGTTTGGTGTTTCCAGGAGTAGTGTGGGATCTTGGCTGTTTTGTTCCTTATAACTGCTGGTAGGGGATTAAATTTTAACTGCCAGTAGGGGATTAAGTTTTAACTGCCAGTAGGGGATTAAAACTGATTGAATGGGGGCTTTCAATCAGTTTCATAATCTGGCCACATGGGAAAGAACAACTGGACATCTTCCTTACACACCTCAACAGCCTACACCCCAAAATACAGTTCACCATGGAAACAGAAGTAAACAACCAACTCCCCTTCCTGGACGTCTTAGTCTACAGGAAATCTAACGGCTCCCTAGGACACACCATCTACCAGAAGAAAACACACACTAACCGCTATCTGCATGCACTCTCACACCACCACCCAGCCCAGATCAATTCCGTAGCCAAGACACTCATCTCCAGAACAAAACGCCTAGCTGATGAACAACACCTAAAAACCGAACTACACACTCTCACCAACGTACTGACATCCAATGGATTCCAAAGAAATAAGATCACCAACCTAATCCAAAAAGAAACCCCCACTAAAGTCCAGGACAGAGAACAAGAAAATGGAAAAGCCCTCCTCCCATACATAAAAGGCACCACAGACAAAATCAGCAAAATCCTCCGCAAACACAACATCAAGACAGCATTCTGCACAGACCGGAAAATATCCACCATCCTAAGAAACCCCAAAGACAAAATTGAATTAGAAAATCAAGGAGTATATGAAATCCCATGCACTACTTGCCCCGCCACATACATCGGACAGACCAACAGAAGAATAAGTGCACGCATTGAAGAACACAAAAATGCAATCAAAAAAGAAGAACCAACTTCTTCCCTGGTCCAACACCTCAAAGCCACAGGACATAAAATTGACTTCAATAAGACAAGAACCATCGCCAAGGCCGAACACTTCAACAACCGTATAATCAGGGAAGCAATCGAAATAGAAAAACACCCACATAGCATGAACAGGTGAGACGACACCTCCCGCCTGCCAGCCCTTTGGAAACCCGCCCTCATCAACAAACGAATCCCAAACATGAAGAATGAGACCAGGCCCACACTCACAATAGCCACACAGAACACTACCAAAAAACATCCACAAAGAAAACAACCAAAAACACAAACTGATGAGGAGACACGACCCAGAACCAGAAGCCAGACTGCTAAAGCACAATCAGCCTCTTCAAAACCCCTCCTACCCTCACAGGAAACACAACCCCTCAAACAATCAGAACAGAACACCCCTCCACCAAATAATGACACACTTCCACCTAATCAAGACACACCCAAGCCCCCATTCAATCAGTTTTAATCCCCTACTGGCAGTTAAAACTTAATCCCCTACTGGCAGTTAAAATTTAATCCCCTACCAGCAGTTATAAGGAACAAAACAGCCAAGATCCCACACTACTCCTGGAAACACCAAACCTGAAGTAGTCAGCAGCAGCCTGAAGATGACGAATGTGACTTCGTCGAAACGTCGCCAAGACATCTCCAATTCTACGCGGGAGAAAACCCGAACAACTAGAGACCTACATACTAACACCCGCGAAAGTCTCAGAAAACATTATATATATATATATATATATATATATATATATATATATATATATATATATATATATATATATATATATATATATATATATCTGTAAAATAAAATAAATGAGTTGAAAATCATTACATGAGCAATGATGGGATTTTATTAGTTATATAAGCAATGTGCAGGCATATCTGGCAACAATGGGCATCATAAATTGTGGGAAAATTAAAATGTACCATGTGAGGTTTATATTTAATTCAGTATATTTAATTAAGAGTTAATTAAAATAAGAGTTATTTAATAAATTGAGATTTTCATTTTGAGTCCCTCAAGTTGCAGTAAATAGTATGACCATAGATACCACTCTTGGTACTTACTTGTCCTTCTTCAAGCTTCTTATGTAATTAATTTAAGGTACTTTAAGAAAATAACCACTGTATCAGCCTGCTGTACAACATTGGCTTCAGCATCATGTTTATTTCCAAGAACACTGTTGAACCACATTATTCTTCCCCCCCCCCCCCGCTGAATGTTGGGACAGGTGTGTTTTTGAATGGGAGATGCTTTGTCCTTAGATTTATCCACAAATTATTTTTGTTTTGTCTGAACATTTTCCTCCTGGAAAATGACCATCTACAACTAGCTACACTTTCCAGAGCAGTCCTTTTATAAATGGAGATGTCCTCCTACATGAGGCTTTTTATGTGAATACTCACAACTTTCACTATTCTGAAAAAAAAGTCTGGAGACCCATTCTTTCCTACAATGCCTAGGCTATTTTGACAGAATACAGAGTTGGAAGAGACCCTGGAGATCTTCTAATCCAGGGGTGTGAAATTTGATTTAATTGAGGGCCACATCAGGGTTGTGTTTGACCTTGGGGGAGCAGGGAGGGGGACATGGATAGGTGGGAGTGGCCAGCCAGATCTATGTCACTCGTGTGATCAAATGCCACTTTTGCTAGTAGTTTGTTTTGCTAGCACTCTGCCAGTGAAAATGGAGCTTGCGCAACATTTCACAAAGAACAATTTTTCACAATGCTTATTTTACTGTATGGATAAATAGCTAAATGATCTACTTCCATATTTATAGTGACTCCAAAAAACTTTATTGTTTCTATTCATTTCCCCCCAAATGACCAGAAGTGGTCTCTTGATTTCAAATGAGAGTAGTCAAAGTTGCAACTTTATACATTATAGAAATAAACATGAGGACACATGAATATTCTCTGGCTGGATTTCAACATAGTATTGTATTTTCCCAGCTGGATTGCTATAGCAACAGGACTACTCTGGAAAGTATATTCTCCAAACACAACTATTTATAACTTTGTTCTTTATTAGATAAATTATTTTTGGAATGGCTTGAGTCACATACACAGACTTTTCCCTTTTTAATTAACCTTATCTACGGCATGTACAAAAACCAAACTGAAGTTTTAAATCAGTCTGAAGAGATTTTATGATGACTATTTTATATCCACATTGAATTAGTGTTTAAGTTAATGGCTGAGTAAAAACAAAATCTTGAATTCATACTTTTTTGCTCAAATATCAGCTACCAATGAAATTGGAATTATGAAAAATTTGCACATCTATAGCATCTTTACATTGAATCATGGTTACTCATATAAGAATTGCAGCACTGATAGAGAAACATTTGAATTCTCAATTTCCCGAGTACCAGGTGAGCATCTTCACCTCTAGGCCACCGTGTTGCAAATATTGCTTCAAACATACTTGCATCATAATGAATGTGACATTTTGTAGACTTTGGAGCTCATTATAGTTGCCTATGGCTGCATGATTTGCTCTTTAAAAAGGTTCAGAAAACTATTAAGGAAGTGGTGTTTTTGTTTGTTTGTTTGTTTGTTTGTTTGTTTTTGTTTGTCTTGTATTATTATAACTGTTAACCATTTTAGGACTAAATTTGTGTCAAAAGAATGTGTGACCACTAATACATCTTGATAAAAAATGTAGTTTGCTCCATTGGGGCTTCATCCAAATCACATGACATAAATTGCTTGTTATAGTTGAAGTAATGTGGCATATGTTGAACAGGGGTGTCCTACATGCTACCTGAAACATTCCTCACATGGCAACCTCTTGATGCTTTCTTGGTGGTACCCTGTTTCTCTGAAAATAAGACCTCCCTAGATAATAAACCCAATTGGACTTTTGAGTGCATGCACTAACATAATCCCTCCCTCAAAAATAAGCCCTCCCTGAAAATATTGCAACACAGCAGCAGCCATGAGGGGACCATGCTCGCCACCTCCTGCACCTCAAAAATAATAAGACCTCCCAGAAAACAAGGCCAAGCTTTTATTTCAGGGGTCAAAAGAAAACAAGACCCTGTCTTATTTTCAGGAAAACATTGTATATAGCAAATTGATGCAAATAGTATGGTGGAAAGAATTTTGGATTCCTGGGAGTGGGCCTGTATTGCAGAAGAATAAGAGACAGTGACATTTAGATAGTTTGGTTGGGAGAAGGAGGGCCAGAGTAGCTCCTCCTTAGAAATTGTCAGAGTACATCTTTAATAATGCAAGCAGTTGCTTTAGTCTGGAAATATTTTTGTCTATACATAAAGAACAATAAAGGAAACTACTGAAACTCTGCAAGCCTTTCTTGGTTTTGGAGCCTGACATATAGGGAAGGAAAGGCACCTTCCCAGATTTCTTTCACCAAATACCCTGTAATTATGTTGGACTGCAATTTCCAAACTTCCCATCTACTACAATTGCTGGAAAGCTAGAGAAATCTGTGTAAATGATCTATCACTTTAAGCAGAACCTCAACTTGATGTGCATTAACACATCAATTTCTATGCAGTACTCTGTGCAGTCTACTTGATACTACAGAGATCAAAAAAGTGCACTTTGGTTTGTGAGTTACCAATTCCAACTTCTTTGTGAGAAGAAAACAAATCAGGCAGTAACACACAGGTCTTTTGTATAGCTATTTAAAAACTAAAAGAAACATCTATTAAACAAGAAGAAATGGATCTAAGTGAAGTTGTCTAAACTCCAATAGACAACTTTACTTAGGTCCATTTCTTCTATTGGAGTTATAGAATCCACATCTGGGGAAAAAAGTTATACAGTACACCGGAAAGTTACTTGATTTGTAAATCAAGTTAATTTACATATGAAAACTGCAGCAAAAAGTATACTGTGGAAACAGAACAGAAAAACATGTCCTGAGGTCACTTTAAAGGAAATTAAAGTGGGTGGTATTGTCTGTTATTCCCTTCCAAAAGCATTTGCCTGTCCATTCTAGTGAAGGAGTAATTGGACAGTTTGATAAGTTATAAGCCATTGATTCTTGAAACTCATAGAGTAAGGTCTTACTAGCTGTATTATTGCAGCTTCCAATAAGTTACAGCTTCCAACAGGCATTGGAACTAAAACCAGTGGGTTCGAACTGTAGGTTTCAAGCTTTTGGGTCCAGATCTCCCTGCTTTGTACTTAGGCAACTTTCAACTTTATCAGATTGTCTTTTGGAAAAATGAGCATTTGCATAGACATATCTATTATTGAATTCATTTGATGAATGGGGAACCCTCTCACAGCAGCCATTTTATGGGGATGCACAAAATACCTTCTCAAAGTTCCAAGATACTCACTGCCCCCCTAAAAGTTTGAACATCTCAGACTTAGATTAAAGAATAAACAACAGAGTTTAGTAATTCACTACAGTTGGATCGGATCAATTACATTTCCATTTTTTCCAGGCTTTATGAAGAGGAATCTTTACCATTGTAAGAGTCAAGGGGTATAAACCAAAATGAAAGCAGATGAATGTCTCCATTAATTGTGATTTGCTGGCATATATGTTCTTTTCTGTGGATAGAGATGTTTAAGTAGCCTAAGCTGCACCACTTGATTTCTCTAGTCAATTGTAAATTGAATAGACTGAAGCATTTTGTACTACTTTTGATGCCACAAAAATTGCTTTCTTTCCAAACCAAATTTCAGTTACCCTATATAAAGAAAAGGGCTTCAACCTAATTCTCACTATGTTTAAAGTTGAATATGTCAGTCCCTGGTGGGATAGAAATTAATATCAACTTGACATCTTAATTTTGTTTTTAAAAAACAAAGTGTTCATTTACTGGCAACAAGATTTTATATGCAAATATCTGGGAGCAAAAATCTCCGAGACAGATAAACGTATTACCTGTGCTTATAATTAAGTTGTCCATCTTTGAATGTGGTTACAAATAATTACTTGACTGTTTTTTTTACTAAAACATGCTTATAAATTCAATGCCTCCAAATAGCTTAGTGCTGCATAACCAGCTTTTTATAACCCAGCTGTTTTGTGCACATTTTCCTTATGAGTTAGCTAATAAATGATCACTAAACTTTCTGATCACTAAGACAAGCAGAAAACTAAGAATGGTCTCAAATTACAAGTACAAGCCAAAGGAGTATAAAGGAATTTTGCACTGGGTTTTCAGCAAATATTATGATCCGTCCTCCAGTTTCTGAGATTCATGCTTGACTCAGTATGAGCCAAATTTTCATCACAGTCTAAAAAGGGAATCACAAAGTACATATTATAGCTCAAGGTTCAATCAGCACCCTAAAATACAAATTGTAAGACATTGGTTAAAACAGTACAGACCATTCTGTTTTCTGAGATATTTCTTTCTTGTTTACTTACTGTCTGTGTGCTCTTGATCCATTCTCATGATGCAGAGAATACAAGGAATACAGGCCAGGCAAAGTCCCACTGCGACTGTTTGGACTTGTATTGTTTACTAAAAGTTCTGTGTTAGCAGCAGTTCAAAATCCCAGGCCAGCTCTTGCAACCACTCCCAGAGAATAAAACAATTTGGAAGCTGGTGATTAATCATCGGTCACTACGGAAATGAACTCTCAGCTCTGCAATGCCAGTAAGAGTTGCACTGATCACTACTTGGAAAGACATCCTGTCATCCTCTACATATGACATTGCCTTTAATCTGTGTTTTACTTCTATTCAATTTACAGAAAACTTTTAGGGTCAGTTAAAACCACTGTTGCATAAGTAAAATGTACTATGCTCCCCAAATGTATAGGTAGATTTATCTGTTTGATACCCTCTACTTTTTGGGTTTAAAAACTCCTAATTCCTATTCACTTAGGTATTATGGAAATGAAACAGCAATATATCAAGAGAGCAGTCACCAAGGAAGAAAAGACTGCCTTTAAGAACCACAAGGTAAAGGTGAAGATTCCCCTCGCACATATGTGCTAGTCATTCCCATCTCTAGGCGTTGGTGCTCATCTCCATTTCAAAGCCGAAGAGCTAGTGCTATCCAAAGAAATCTCTGTTGTCATGTGGCCGGCATGACTAAATGGCAAAGGTGAACAGAATGCTGTTACCTTCCCACAAAAGTGGCCCCTATTTTTCTACTTGCATTTTTATATGCTTTTGAAAACTGCTGGATTGGAAGAAGCTGGGACCAGTAACAGGAGCTCACTCCGTTACGCGGCACTAGGGATTGGAACCGCCAAACTGCCGACCTTTCTGATTGACAAGCTCAGCATCTTAGCCACTGAGCCACCGTGTCCCTTTTATGAACCACAAATGGACACACAAATAACCTAACATATGATGACAGCACAAGAGTTCATAGAAATAGGAAAATCAATTTTCATTCTGCACTCAAACTAATAGGAATATTCAGAAGAACATGGGTAAGTAACACAGTCTCTAAAATCCGTTCCTCAAAATTTTTTAAAGCTTCTCTAGATCATTCCTACAAGATTTCTTCTGTTGGGGTCTCTTTAGTAGGTGACGTGACAACTCCCCAATTTACTGCACAGATCTCTTTGGTGGCATCTCTCACTGATATTACTAGAAATGACCTTTGCTTTTACTATGTTTGTCACTGCAGATGCAGGTAAGCTTGGCTGGGCTGCTGTTCTCCTTCCTCTCCAGCTATCACTTTGTTCTTCACCTGCTCAGCCTTAGTAGAGATTTTTTCTAAGTAGAGTTTTTTCAATTTGTTCCTCAATTCGCTGGCAGACTTTCACTTTCCAAAAGAAAGCAACAATCTCATTTGTACCAGCTGCCAATAAGGGGAAAAATACCTTCTCTCTCTATTGAACTTCTGACTGTTCCTTTTATTTTACTGTCATCAGAAGATGGGTTTGTTTGAAAGGAGAAGTTCAAGGTCTTGCTAGATATTGTCTTCTCCACACCACACTGACACATGTAGAGCCCTGGGCAATGTCTTGACTTTGACTTCTTTTTTTACTTTTGTTGATGTCTCTGAGTCTGTAGTGAAATCCCCTGTGACTCCTCCTACATAACACATGCACATCCATTCCATGTTTTGCCTTCTGCTCCTTCTGTGATTTTCAGATCATTGATCTATCAATTTCCTTTGAAACACTATCTTCTTTTTTCTCCTCTTCTGTTTCTGTTTGCTTTCCAAATTCTTCACTTACCACCAACAATTGATTCCCTTCAAGTCATGATAAATTTGACTTTTAAGTGTCCTGCATTGGTTCCTGGCATCATTCAGTGCATTTGGCCATTTAGATCTAAAAATAAGCAAAAGCATTAACTTCATATAAATTCATGTTTTCTACTCGATAAGGGATAGCAGGAGCAAAGGACAGCGGATGATAAAAGATGTATAATGACATTTGCATCTCACACAGGCAAGAATATAATTGTAGGATTTGTGATAATGTCATTAAATGTGTATCATTTTAACAATGTAACAGTTTGCTGATTTACAAGATTAAATAGCAAGATTATATCATTTTGATTTATGTAGTCTTAAGAAAGCTTCAGTGCCTATTCTCTACCTTTGATACTTATACTTTGCTAAGGTCAACTTTCCCTCTGCTCACTCACTTTCTCACTCTTCTTTTTACATCTATTCCTACTTCTTCCCTTTACTTTTTCTCCTAACTACTCCATAGTCCTCATCTGAACTATCAGTTTATATCCTTTGATTCTTTCCTTGTCATTTCTGTCCATCATGTTTCCAGCAAATTCATATCTCTCTTTCTGTCTGATTCTTCTTTAATGTGTCCAATCATGCAATACTACCCCAGCTTTAAGAAATATCTTCATCTCATTTAGTTATTTGTAAAATGTATTGATAGCCCATCTAATCACAGGGTAACTATCTTCATCCCATTTTCCCTCTCCAGGTAGTTTCAATTTTCTTTTGCTTTTCATTTTTGATGCTTGTTATTTACTCATACCATCTCAACTTTTTATTCTCTAGGTTCAATTATGATTCTATCTAATGGCATTTCCACATCTCTGAATTCTTCTTAATCTGCCACCACAATTCAATAATGAGTTGTAATTTCACTACATCTAAGAAACCTTCTACTAATCATTATTTTTATGCCGTAAGTTTCTGTATTCATGTTTTGAATTAGTTCTTCTGCTTATTGGACTGCATTCAAAATCTTTCTTCAGTTCAACTCTTTAAGCAGTGGATGTATTTATCATGGCTTCACTATTGGCTTTCTGCACTTTTCCTTTACTTTCTGTCCTTATCATTACATTATTCCCTCTTCTATATAAATATGTTGATCTAGCCTTCTATAATCCATTTCCATACCTCTAACTGCTTTCTTAGCATTTCTGTACATGCTTCATGATCTTCAATTTATTTATTTATTGTACTTAGAAATCACCCATCTCCCTCATCAAATCACTCTATAGTAATAAGGAAAAATTGAATCTCTCCTCCTCCAGAGCTCCCTTCTTCTCATTCAGGGGTGAAATCTGCTTACCTTCACTACCAGTTCGCAAATGTGAGCTTTTCTCGCTTATACCACCTCTGTGCATGCACAGGCCCTTCCATGCATTTGGAGAGCATCAAAAACAGACATGATGATGTCCAGGTGGGTGGGTGGAGCCTGCTACCAAGCATGCCTGCTATGGTAAGTAGTACAGTGAGGGGGGAATCCGCTGGAAATCCTGCTTTCTAGCTAATATAAATTGCTTGTCACAGCTGATCATTGGAAATACCGGTTCGCCTGAACAGGTAGCATTTTTTACTCTTGGTTCAGGCAAACCAGTCCAAACCAGTAGCATTTCACCCCTACTCTGATTATATATTGACAACATCAGTACCAACCCATGAATTTAAGTTTTTTCTCTTCCTTAATCCACACATTCAATTTGTAGGCAATTTGTAATGCTGTTCTCGTAACATCATGGAAAAAGTATGAGAATTACTTAAGTGTATGAAAAACCATGCTTTTTAATGCCTACCTCATCCAGCTAAAAGTAGTGAATAAACCCTTTCTCCTGTTTGTAATCCCTGGTACTGGTATTTAAGATATACAGATTCTGAAAGTGGGGGTAGTAGCTCAGAGCTGCTACTCATGGGCAATCTTATATTCCATTAAGTAGTTGATTTTTTTAATCCACTAGCACCATCACCACCATTCACCAGTAGCAAATTTTATGAGACACAAAACACTACACTGAATCTCATTGCAATCTATTTCACTGGTTTATCTCAAAAGTATAAAAAGATAAAATGGAAAGCAGATTGGTAGCAATTGTTTTTTCTGCAGATCTAATTATCCATTGAGGTCTGTGTTTGTCCTGTTTTGCAGAGCCAAACCAGACAGTTATGGAGGTGCAGATGACAGACTCAATAATTCCTCTGTAGAACTGAATCAGCAGCTCTTTGGGCAGTTTGAGCCTTCTGAGTTAGATCTACAGAAAAAATAATTGCTACCAATCTGCCTTCCATTGAGGACTTATGTACTACACGAGTCAAAAAGAGGGCTTTGAAAATATCTACAAACTCCCCACATCCTGGACATAAATTGTTTCAACTTCTGCCCTCAAAACAACACTATAGGACACTACACACCAGAACAAGGACAGTTTTTTCTTGAATGCCATCATTCTACTTAACAACTAATTCCCACAACACTGTCAAATAATTTTCTAAGACTGTATTACTATTATTCTTCTCTTCCTTGCTAGTTTCAATCTCTTCCCACTTATGACTATAGCCATGTTGCTTGTATCTTTCAATTTATATTGTGTTATTTGTTTACTGGTACAATTTGATAGCTTATTAGTAACCTTTAGTACCACTAAGTGTTGTATCTTATGATTCTTTTTTTATGTTCAAAAGTTTTATTTCTTTTAAAACAAACATTTCATCATTCCTCAATCAGTAAGACATCGAAGTACATTTTTTTATATGTCAAAATAATTCTAGTTTACCACCAAATTCTTGTCTAACCTAATGCATACTCCTTCCTCCCCCCTCCCCCCACAGCCCCCCCTCCTTCCCCCCCGACTTCCCAGAACCCGTACACGGTATGGATTTTTAACAAACACAGTCTAAAATCTATTGAAAAAAAGAAATGAAGAAATTAATGACATTCTACATTGACTCTAGCTTCTTCTTGCTGAACTAACTTTAAACAATTTAAATCATTTCTGATCTTAAGCATAGGCTAACTGGAATTTCTTGGTCCCATATTTATTTTGTATATAGTCAATCCATTTTTTCCAGTCTCGTTTATATCTCTCATTTGAGTGATCTTTAATATATGCCGATATTTTAGCCATCTCGGCTAAGTTTGTAACTTTCAATGTCCATTCTTGAGTTGTAGCCAAGTCTTCCTTCTTCCAGTATTGTGCCACCAACAGTCTTGCTGCCGTTATTAGGTGCAGAATCAAGTTACTCTCTACCACTGTAAAATCAGTACATATACCTAATAAGAATAACTGAGGAGTAAACTTTATCCTTCTTTTAAAGATATTTTGCATAATCCACCATATTTTTATCCAGAATGCCTTAACCTCTTATGATTCTTGATGAATGTTTTTTTATTCTCCTTATGTACACTGAGAGCATATGCACCAAAGACAAATTCCTTGTGTGTCCAATCACATTTGTCCAATAAAGTATTATACTTGGGGCAGCTGAAAAAAGTGAAGCTTCTGTTGTGTAAAAAAACAACAACTTCTCAGTGATATGAGCAGTGTCTGCTGTATAAACATCCTTGGATGCATTGCAGTTTGACTATACTTAACATTGTAAAGTTAAGATGGGGAAAATATATGCCCATCATCCAGTCTGTACATCTGAATTTCCTCAAAGAAAAGTGTCATTTGCTATTTTTAATCCTAGCTTAGAATTTTATGGATGCTATTGCTGCTATCAGTGATTGCATTATACATAAGTATACCCCTTATATTCTCCTGTTTTGGGATAATCAATTTTATGCAAGACAGAGAAAAACAGTTAGATATAGGAGAAAAAAAGAGATTAATTACAGAGTGATGAGAGAAGAAAAAAAGAAATCTAAGTAAATCGAATTATGGATTGGGATATTATTAATTTTTTTTGTATTTTAGAATACCAAATTCATCTTGTAAAACTTAAGAAATAAGTTTTTTATTATTATAAGAATCAACAAATTGTTCAAACCTTACCACCGAAATGTGCAAAATGAAAGGAAATTATAACCGTGACTTTGTCAATAGCTATAACTCCATTGCCAGGTTTGCTGCAGTTTCTCATGTAGAAATTGCATCTGAATAACCAGAGTGGCTTCTGGCATCCCAACAGCATTTCAGTAAACAATAGCATCTGGTCCTCCTACCAGTAATGCTTTCATTAATGCACCCTTTATTATTTGTCATCATTAATATGTATGACTTATACCGTACTCTTAGGGGGACAATTTGACACCACACTTCATTTTACTGTTTATCTTTTTTTGTAGGTACCCTGGCACCAGGGCTGTGATTGACATCTGTAGGAGAGGAGAACATTATATGGTATTAGCAGACTTTGGAATTATGCACTCACATGACTTGCACATCATTCATTGAATCTTATTTAATGCTGTGGCAATGGAAAATCAACACAAATATAAGTTCAAGGGCTACTTTTTCAAGGAACATTATAAAGGGTATTGTGCAATCCAAGTTAGTCTATCCACTAAGGAAGTGAAATAAATATTGGATAGTTGCATTGATTGGTTGGTGGGTTGCAAATCCTGGCACTACTGGTTCGCTCGGGCACGTGCGACGCTTCTGCGCATCTGGGTGGGTGGGCAGAGCCTCCCACTGCTGCCACTACTGGTTTTCCAAATCTGGCCTGAACCAGAAGCAACCCACCTCTAATCTCAATCAAGGTAATGTTTCTAAGCCTGTCATTCAGGCTCAGATTGATGGATTCAGCTTGTCTAGTGGATGGACTCCCATCCTGTTCATGTTGGAGCCACCATTTAAGGCAAATTCCAGGTTGAAAGGATTAGCCAGTAACATCACTGCTGCTCAGGGAATGCCTATGGGGGCTCCTTTCACATCCCCATCAGGGAACTGGAATGAATGACAGGAGCTCACCCTGCCATACAGCAGCACTCGAGTCTTGAACACAGGCTTGCTAGCCTACAACCCAATTTTTTAGCCCACTTTTACTTTTTGCCAAACTCAAGGCTATAAACATGCTTCTTGCTCATGCTTCCTATTTTCCCCACATCAACAACCCTGTAAATTGATGGGAATGAAATGACTGACCCAAAATCACCCAGCCATCTTTCATGACCAAGGGAAGACTTGAGCTTATGGTCATTTTCTATCCCAGCACCTTAGACCCTACATGTAGTTGTTACCTGGCAACTGCATAGTTTAGCAACTGTTTACATTTATAACTGTGATGAAAAAATAACTTTATGACCATTTCTCATATTTAACACATTTAAAGGTCTATAAAACAGGTCTATAACACAAAAGAAAGCCGAAATAAGATTATTAGCACAGTTTCTTTTTCACTGAGCTTTGCTTAATGACCAAGTTGCTGGCCCTACTTGTAGTAATTAAATGTCGTAAAATGTGGTTGTAAGTTGAGGACAACCTGTAATACCATTTATCATATGATTGTATTTTTAAAAAATGCAAAATTCCTATGAATTTGCCTCTTTCAAAGACTAAAAAGGCCTCTTTCTCCGATTCTGATCGAGTTATTTATGTCTTCTGTGTCAAATTATCCACATTTTATTATTGTGTGTCAAATGCTGTTAAAAATGTTACTTGTAAATGTCAGAAAAGTGCCACAAATTGTTCTTTTATGTTACTTATCAGAAATTGTATTGGATTATTGCAATTGTGAAAACTTGACATAAAAGGAAGAATATAAATGCTTTAACAGAAATAATACATTTGAATTTACCACATTGCCATCAAATATACATGGCTGTCAAATACCATAAAAAACTATACATGCCATGAAATATTATTTCACTGTGTGTTACTATGAAAAGAGTAGCAATAATTCCCAAATGCAAGTAGTCCTTGACTTATGACCAATACTGGGGTCTGAATTTCTTTTGCTAATCAAGGCAAGTGTTCAGTGAGTTGCATCCAATTTTACAAGCTTTTTTTGCCAGTTGTAAAGTGAATCACAGCAGTTTAGTGAATCCCATGGTTGTTAAGCGAATCTGGTTTCCCCCATTGACTTTACTTGTCTGAAGCAAGCAGGGAGGATATATAACCTATACCAGGATAAACATTGAGCTAGAGATATTTAAAGAGCTTCATGGTAGAGTGAGGATTTAAGCCAGGATCTCCCCAAGTACTTTAAACACTGGATATTTAAAGAGTGTATTTATTTTATTGAATCATTTTTGTATCAAATTTTGAAACCACCCATCTCACTCATATAATACTTTTCAACTAGTACATCTGCAAATGATTTTCTGGAATTAAGACCTGCAATCATAGGTTTTTTTTTTCTCCTTTGAAAACCTGATTAAGCAATTATGCTCACATCCTTAAACTTGTTCTAACAGTGCTATATAAATAGAACAAAACAAAGCAGCCTGTTACTTTCTGATAACATTGTCTTCTATTTATCTACTTTAGAAAAAGAGCAACATTTGGGGAAAACATTATTATTGCACCGTAAAATAATAAAGCATAAATAAAAATAACCAGACAAATAACATTTTTAAAAAGTAAGAAACAAGATGCCACGCTTTATCAAAACAGTGCTGAGATCTTTATTCATGGGATAAATGGAAGCTAACAAATAAACAGTGGAAAATATTTGCTTTATTATAATAAATGTTCCGATATAAATCACAGCTCTTCACTGAGCTAGTGTTGACATAGAGAGGGTGTTGTGATTTATAGTTTGTTTAGTTTTAGAGTACTGCAACTGAAATACCATTTTGCCTTAAACAGAGAAAACCCACAAAGAAGATCTTTTGACATGATTGCACACAGACTTACAAAACATGTAGCCTTCTTATGGTAAGTCGGGATCTTGAAAAAGTAGAATGTTTAATAAAATACAGGGATTATCAAGTTCAGATTTTAAATTTACAATACAATTGGAAAGAGGGGGAAAAGAAAGGCCATATAGCCTTGAGAGTACAGAAGTACAATCCTATATATCTGGAGACACCAATTTAGGAAAGGCAACATAACATTCAATTACCCTATTTTTTTTTTAAAAAAAGAAGATATACAGTACATATGATGGTATGTGCATTGATTTCTGAGATGCAGACCCCACAATGCTGACTGGTGTAGAAGCCTGCCTATACAGCTATTTTTCGGAAAGCTTGCCTCTTACACACAACTCCGATGAGCAGCATCATTGGAACGCACAACTTATCCAGTGAATGCTCTGGGTAGAAAAATGACTGAATGGAGTTCACGAAAAGTATCTACCATGTTTTTCAGAATATAAGACGCTCCGGAGTGTAAGACGTACCTTAGTTTTTGGAGAGGAAAATAATAAGAAGAAAAAAATCTGCCTCTGCCTACCAGCATCCATGGTATTCAGCTGACACATGGTAACAAGGTCAGCCAATGAATAGGCACAGCAACTAAGTCAGCCAATGAGAGCTATTTGGATCTGAAATTTGCTGTGTGAGCAACAAGGAGACAGGAAGGAGCCTGGCTTAGCCCAGAACTGAAAGTGAAACTGATTGTGTTTTGCTTGTATTTACTGCTACTTTGGAAAATCTGCTTTTGGTAATGTATTGTATATTATTATTATTATTTTGAATCCTGCTGAATCTATTACTGTGCTTTCTGAATGTGATTGCTGCTGCATTCTCTGACCACCCAGGTCAGCTTCAACATTTATTGCAGCCTGATTCAGCACAGCTGATTGGCGGATGGATCAGACTGCCAGAATACCCCCAATCAGCTGTTCTAGGCTGCAGGGATTGCCACAGACCATCGCTGCCTCCATGTCTCACATTTTTGGCCTCTGGTGGTGGAGGTGGGGTTACATTCAGTATATAAGATGCACCCAAATTTTCATCCTCTTTTTGGAGGGAAAAGGTGTGTCTTATACTCCGAAAAATATGGTAAATATTTGAACTACAAATATGCTATTTCAAGGTGCATTAGAACTACTAGTTTCCTTCACTTTTCAGCTGATTAATGGATTAGAGACACATTCTTTTGGAGCAAATAGTAACATCCTTTTTTGCATAGTCCCTGCCCAAAAAGAATTCAGAGAGATGCTATAGAGATTAAAAACAGGGAACAGCTTTTATAGTTTGATAGGGGACTGTCACTAAAACTTGTTCTTTTTCACAAGATTGAGCAGCAGCATTTTGCAGGGTAGTCTTCGCTGTAGACTTTATTCTCGTTGCCAAAGACATAAAAGGAGTAAGGTTTGCCTTTCCATTCGTATTTAACTTTTGTGAGTGGCACCAGCTCAACCGTTTGTCTCTGCAAAAGGGAAAAGAAAAGAGTTATATTTCTGAGATCATTTATACCCTTTTCAAATATGAACTCTACAATTGAGGTACTAGACATAAGATTGGCAATTAAGAGAAAATAAAAAAGGTTATGTTTTCAGACCATTTTTGTTGGCTTCAAAAATTTTAGTAAGGGGTTCTCTGCCAGGTTGCTGGGTGGGCGTAGCCATGATGGGTGAGGTCTTGCCCTCCCTGGGCTCTGGAGGTTTTCCTCAAGCCTCAGGGAGGGCGAAAATGGCCTCCCCGGGGTCCGGAGGCCCTCTGGAGGCCAGAAATGGGCCCGTTTCTGGCCTGCCCAAACTTCCAGTAGTCCCGTTTTTTGCCCTACCCATGACTCCACATGCGTTCTGCACTTACCTGCATCCAAAACAGGCCACGTGGGGACTCCTGGCAGGGGAGGGGTGGACAGGGCCAGCCAGAAGTGGGATTTGGGGGTTCTCTGAACTGCACAGAATCTTAGCTAGAGGTTCTTCTGAACCCCTATGGACCTCCAGCAGTCCAGCCGTGAAAACAACAATGCTGATGTGAATATGACACCTGTTTGCAACTAATCTTGTTTTCTTTGGAACATCACCTTGAGAGGACATTACTTGTTTAGAACACATTGAAATAAAAAAGCAGCAAAGTATTAGCCCAGTGTATGAGTGCTGTTCTCTGCATATTTCCTTTTCCTTAGGAAACACATACAAAACAATTGGAATTTGATGTACAAGATGAGATATAGGTCATTTTATTCCCTTAGCATCCTATATCTAGTTGGAGGAAGAGGAGAAAGGGAACTAATGGTTTGCAAACTCTATGTTAATCCCAGAACCACGCCTCCCCATCATCCCAAAACTCAGATGTACTGAAATGAAATTCAAAATTGAGGATGGAAATGTGTGATGAAATGCTATCCAGAGGAAGGGAGTGCATTCCAGAGGAGCAAAAGACAACACAGTTTAGATAGTTTGTGTGAGAGAAAGAGGGTGAAGATGGCTCCTCCCTAATAGTTCCCAGGATATATGTTTTATGGTACAGGTAGTCTGCTTTTGTTTTGCAAGATAGGTGAGGAATAATAAATAAATCTGTTTAGAAGAGTCACAATTTCTTTGTTTTGGGGAACCTGACAGAAGGGGAAGAGGAGGCCAATCCTCACAAACAAGCCATTTGTAGCCTAGTTTTTGTTTATTTGTTTTTTAAGGGAAAATAGAATGGAAAGCCGCATGGTGCTACTTAGGGGTTCTTCAAATAGTATCTCAGCAAGGCTCCTTCCTATCTTGATCCTTCACTTCTTCACATCTGGAAGCTTGGTGCCAGTTTTCAATGGTTATGGTTTTAACAGATTTCTTTAAACAGATTAACAGAGTTGGAAGGGACTTTGTAGGTCATCTAGTACAACCCCCCGCTCAAGCAGGAGACTCTACACCATTTCTGTCAAATAGCAGTCCAATCTCTTCTTGAAAGCCTCCAGTGATGAAGCTCCCACAACTTCTGAGGGCAAGCTGTTCCATTGGTTGATTGCTCTCACTGTCAGAAAATGTATCCTTATTTCTAGGTTGAATCTCTCCTTGATCAGTTTCCATCCATTATTCATTGCCTGGCCTTCAGGTGCTTTGGAAAATAGCTTGACCCCCTCCCCCTCTGTGTCAGGCCCTCAAATATTGGAACCCTGCTATCTTTTAATAGATATATGCATAATTTGTTTTATTATTGTTGTTTTAACCGTTGATTCGGAGCCACCCAGAGTTTGAACTAAGATGGACAGTTATATAAATGTTTTCAATAAATAATGCTGGCTGAAATCATTCCCACATTACAAGGGGAGCTTTTGTAAGCCTGTGGAAAGAAGAGAGATAGAAGAACAATCCCTAATTCCTATACAGAGAAACCTGATGAATATATCTACAACCTCCAATTTTGCTTCCATGTAATGGAAATCAGTTCCAGTCAGTTCCCTGACCAAGCGGCTCTTTCACTATACATGGATGCAAGTATTATAAATTTAGAATCTTTGTCAGTGTGTAATCTTTGCAACATACATCAGTTGAAATATTATCTCAGAAAAACATGCTGGTGGAAAACTCTAGTTTCTTTTGTTTTGTTTTTAATTCTCATTGGTCCCCTCCTTTCCTTTCTGCTTGTTGTTTAATAAAGGCAAAAATAAGAAAGAACAACAAATTTCTGTTTCCATACATAATTCACAAGCATGTAACTTAACTCTGCCAAAAACAGTTGGAACAAGTGTGCCTATTTTTTGGGGAGGGAGATGTGTTTATATCGAATGTCTCTATAATATAAACACAATTGAGAAATTAATGTAACATTATTTCGAAGAAAGAACAGCATGCCATTGTTTTAGTCCTTCAACAATCTTTAGCTCAGACCACTACAATTTGTGAAACGAAGAATTCAAAGAACATTTGAAAATTTACATTTTGGGATATTTTCAGGAGAACAGCTTTCACAAAAATTCAGGCCAACTTGTGGATTGTGACTTTCAGGTGCATTTTAAAATAAATATCAATGATGTTATCTAGTTTATGTAATCAAGCACTGCTAGAAAACAACCAAGCTCAGAGAGCACCAAGGACCGCTCATATTCTGAGCGACAAATATTCTCCTTTATTGGAGAAATAATTTCTTGATGTTTAGCACTATTAAAAGTATGTCCTTCGCACTTCAGGGAAAAGGGCTTAAATAATAACTAAACATTATTTCTGTGTTATCTAAGGCTGACTGTGCCATGAGAAAAAGATGGAAATTTCCCAATTCCCTATCAAAGTCTTATGGAAATACCATGTTTCCCTGAAAAAAAGACAGTGTCTTATTTTCTTTTGACCTCCAAAATAAGTGCCTGGCCTTATTTTCAGAGACGTCTTATTATTTTTGAGGTGCAGGAGGCGGTGAGCATGGTCACCTCATGGCTGCTGCTTTGTTGCAATATTTTCAGGGAGGGCTTCTTTTTGGGAGAGGGCTTATCTTAGCGCATACGCTCAAAAGTCCGATTGGGCTTATTATCCAGGGAGGTCTTATTTTGGGAAAATGAGGGTAAGTTTTCATTTTAGTTTTTTTTTTTTAAGAGGAAGTCTTTTGCCTCAAACGTTAGTTTGGTTCTTGAGCATCATGTTGTCTTAGAATAAAATATTGGTAGTGATACATTATTTATTTTTCTTTTTATTGATTGATTGATTGATTGATTGCTGGACAATGAAATCTTTTTGTAAAGGAGTATGGTTTTAAATGCAGACTTTAAATGCAATGGACAAAATTTGCATCCAGACAGCTCCTGAAATAATTCATTGTATATGAAGTAATCTGAATAGTTCATTAGACCTGCATTATTTCTATCACTTTCCATTATATGTGTCTTATTATGAAGTAAACAAATGCTGTTATTTATGTAATTTGTAGTAACTTGTGTCATTACATAAGTACATTATGCAAGTGACATAAACTGCCATAAATTGAGGCATATAATATAAAGTTAGATTATATGGATATTTGGGGGTTAAAACTACCCTATTTCTTAATGGTCCCTTAAAGTAAGATTTTGCTTTATTGTTACATTGCAGCAGTTAAAAATAAAAAAGGATAAGAAAACTACACTTTGAAAAATGCAAAAAAAAATCTGATTGCAAAACATCCTGCAAAAGGAAAAGGAAAAATAATCTAACTCAGAATAATCTAAGATAAATTATTAGATAAATCTAAGAGAAATTCTTCATCAATTTGAAATATCCCCTCACACAAATGTTTTCAAATCATATTGGGAGGAGAGGGACACCAAAAAAGCTGCTTAGTAAGTCAAGAAGGTTTTTAAATAAAGTAAACATGAAAATAAGAAATGAAAATGAAAATAATGCTTCATTTTTAAAATGCAGTTGTTCTCTTTGGCACTCACCTGTTTCAAGATCCGATGCTCACCTGAAGCAAACATCATTTTGTGTTGAGCAATGCTTGACCTTGAATAGTCTTTAATGGATAATTCTGGGAACTCAATTATGGGACGTACCTGGTATGCAGAGAAAGGCCACAGAACACACTTTTGCATTAGATTATTTAGCACTTTTGACAGAACTACTGTACATGACTGCATAGAACCATCAACTTTCTCTTGGTAAATGGTTGGAATTGTATACTAAAAAGCATACATCCATCACTAAAAATTTAAGAAAATGTAGCTGTGATTGTCTTATCTTTTTGTACAGAGGACATGAGTAGTCTAAGTCAGTGTTTGTTATTCTTGGCAACTTTACATATGTTGGCTAGGGAATTCTGGCAGTTGAAGTCCATACATCTTAAAGTTGCCAAGGTTGAGAAACACTGGTCTAAATGATTGCATGCAAAATTAAACTATGCTTTTGGCCAGAAGCATGCAAACATTTCCAGATTTAATCGTCAACATCTTCCAATCAGACTAGAAAAATTATCTCCGAAACATTGGAGCTTAGAGCTCAGAGTTGGGAATGTTGAGCTAAATGACTTGCTATTATACATATGGAAAAACTCTATAATGGACTAGAGAGATCTGTTTTGGGGGTGCTTTAATGGATTCTTGAACTGAACAAGGGATTGAATGACTAATAAGAGCACTTTAGCACTATGTTCCAGCATTCTAGAGCAGTCTACATTCTATCTTCCAGTATTCTTTTATAAATACAGGTAATCCTCATTTAGCAACTGCCCTGTTTAGTGAGTAACCGGAGTGACTCTTTGCAGTTATGACAATGATGGGGAAAAAATCACTTTACAACCAATCCTCACATTACAATGATGAAAAATAATTTTATGACCAATTCTCAAATTTATGACCTTTGTAGGTCTGTAAAGCAAAAGAACACTGTAATACATCATAAGCACTGTCACAGTTTTACGTAACTGTCAGAGTGCACACAGCTTTATGATGTGAGACAACCCAGGAGCAATAACAACACACAGAGGTGAATCTTACCAAGTTATGCTCATCACTAAGTATTTTTCTTCCAGTTACTTCCTGCAGATGGTAAATTGGGAATTCAGATTTGTTGTCTACTGTGTATTCTAAAATATTGTTCACCCTATGTGGGAGAAAAAGTGATATTTGCTTGTTAGGATGTCAATTTAAAGGTGAAATTGACTTAGTACACATAAATAAGTTTGACAAGATAAGATATAACTTTAATATCATGTATATTTTCTAGATTTTATAGAGACATGTTGCAGATAAGTGCCTGACAGAAGTCCACTCTTGGGCTGTAATCCCCTAATTCAATTACTGGCAGTAAACCTCAATTAATTTAAAATTAGGGCAAGGGGATTGTGTCTGGGTAAATAATGTTCAGTAAACAAACATTCAGCTTGCATTTTGAATCCATTCCACAATGCATTTAGTTAAATGCCTGAATATATTTTTCTTCCAATGATTAAAAGTCAAATAAATAAAGAAAAAATGGTATTCCAAACTCTACTGAGGCATATTCAAGGAGGTATGTTAAAATATCAGAGCGTACAGAAGTAAACCACAAGGTCTGACTTAGTATTGGAACAGTTCCCCATTTTACAAAAAGAACATTAAACAGAAATCCTAACGTTATAATTTGATCTGATTTAAAGTGGCCTTACTTTAAGTCATAAAGGAATGCTATAAATTGGAATCTTTCCTAGTAGCAAATTACATGTGCAAAATATTCTGTAGTAAATAAACAAAATGGTTTATTAGAACATAGAATCATAGGGCTGGAAGGGACCTCAAAGGTCTTCTAGTCCAACCCTCTGCGCAAGGCTGGAGACCTCATATCATCCCAGTCACATGGTTGTCCAGTCTATTTTTTAAAACTTCCAGTGATGGAGCACAATTCTTGGAGGCAAACTATTTCTCTGATAATTGCTCAGAAAATGTCTCCTTAATTCTAGGTTGGGGCTCTCATTATCAAGCATTCACCCATTTTTCTTGTCTGCCCTCAGTTGCTTTGGAAGATAAGTATGGTAAGTCCCCTCTTCTCTGTGACAGCCCCTTAATTATTAGAAGATACTTATCTCGTGGCCCAGACATCAAAAGTTTTGTGAAATATGGTCTTAACCCTACTCTTAACAATTTTCAAAGAAATAAAACTAAGATAGCAATAGCAGTTAGACTTATATACCACTTCATAGGGCTTTCAGCCCTCTCTAAGCGGTTTACAGAGTCAGCATATCGCCCCCAACAATCCGGGTCCTCATTTTACCCACCTCGGAAGGATGGAAGGCTGAGTCAACCCTGAGCCAGTGAGATTTGAACAGCCAAACTGCTGAACTGAAGGGAGAAACTACATATGTAAGAGCTTATGAAATAGTTTTGCTTCTCCACTCTGGTAAAATATGTGTAATCCAAAATCTTATGCACCCAAGTATCCATGACAGGGGTGGACATATTGGGGAATATATTACTGGAACAAAAAAGAGACATATGGCCCTTAAAGGCCTTCTTTCACGTACTTTTTCCTCCAGATGACCAAAGAGACTTACAACATCCTTTCTTTTGCTTTACATCTTACCATGTGATTGAAAGTTCCATATGATATAGCAATACGCCTTTCCAATCGCAACGGTAACACATGTCCCGCCCATTGCCACGGCATCTGAAGCAACTGTGAAAGAGAGATCAATGTTTGAATTAGACCCTATGATATTATAAGTTTTCTTCACTTGGCAAACCGTAAATTAAATATCATCAACTTCGTCATTATCACCATAATTTTATTTCACTCACAGAGTAATCTAGAATAATGCAAAACTAAATTTTCCATCAGTAATTACATCAATGTAGAGTATAAAAGTGCAAAAGTTAAAGGTATTGGTGTCTATCACTATCTATCAATATCACAAACATCTAATATTATTAAATAATATGGCTCAGTGATGGGATTCAAAAAAAATTACTACCAGTTCTGCATGGTGGGCATGGCATGGTTTGGTGGGTGTGGCTTGGTGGGCGTGGCAGGGGAAGGATACTGTAAAATCTCCATTCCCTCCCCACTCCAGGGGAAGGTTACTGCAAAATCCCCATTTCCTCCAACTCAGGAGATAGAGAATAGATGTGGGCAGGGCCAGTCAGAGATGGTATTTACCGGTTTTCCAAACTACTCAAAATTTCTGCTACCAGTTCTTCAGAACTGGTCAGAACCTGCTGAACACTACCTCTGATATGGCTATTTAGAAAAGAAAAGATACAATGTAAAATATAAAGGGTGGCAAATATGATAGATTTAACTTAAAAATATTGAAAAATATAAGAAATAACAAAAGCTTAGCATTACTAATAAAACTATGAACATTATACCTTTTTGTTGTCAATGTAAAGACTCACCTTATTTTCTATTAGAAAAAAAATCAAAATCTCTAATCAGGATTTATGGGGTGTAAATGAGATTTAATTCAGTTATTTAAATTCATGTAACCCTATCACTTTCTTTTCAATCAAAAAGAATTCTTTTATAATTATGCTAAAAAAGGACCACTTTCCATTTTAGATAGCTGCCAAAGAACTTGATAAATATCGCACACATTGTATGCTGGGTTCATACAATGGTCAATCCTGCTTGTAAAATTCTGTGTTATCTATACTTCTGGAACAGAAAGAAATATTTCCTGCTAAATTTAAGGCTTTTTTCCATCTATGGCTTTTAAATTAGCATTTTTGTAAAAAAAAAAAAAAAGGGCCTACAGATAATTTGATTTCAACTACTGCTGTCTACTCTTTCATGCAGCTGCCATATTGGTTCAGCAAATTTCCCAGGTGAAAGTTAGCTCTCCTTTAAATCATTTTCACTAGGACATGATACAATCATCCCATTTTCCCAAAGCAAAGTGATAGCTTTCCCTATCTGCAATAGCAGCAGGGTACAAAGCAGTGGTGGGATTCAAATTTTTTACTACCGGTTCTGTGGGCATGGCTAGGTGGGCGTGGCATGGCTTGGTGAGCATGGCAAGGGAAGGATACTATAAAATCTCCATTTCCTCCCCACTCCAGGGGAAGGTTACTGCAAAATCCCCATTTTGGGGACTCAGCTGGGACTCAGGAGGCAGAGAATAGATGGGGGCTGGGCCAGTCCTTTATTTATTTATCAGCACAAATATAACTATATATATATGTGCGTACGTACATACATATACATATACATATACATATACATATACATATACATATACATATACATATACATATACATATACATATACATATACATATACATATACATATACATATACATATACATATATATATATATATATATATATATATATATATATATATATGATTTTTACAACCCCTGGTAAGCCCCAATTATGGGAGGAAGCTAACTGCTTCCATCATCTGTCAATCGGCTCGTCACAAGAGTCCATCACGACAGAAACCCAATATTTTTACTGTTGCCTTTGTTATATTTGTGGTTTTTTTATTTGTGCTGATAAATAAATAAAGGGAGACTAGTATAGATCTATTTCAAGCTATTTAGCTCTCATCAGCTAGCCATACCCTTACTGGGATTTGAACCTGGGCTATGTTACATACTAGGCAGACATCTTAGCCATTAGGCCACAGGCTCTTATCCGTTATCAGAGAAGCCAGGGTGAAAGGTATCTATTAGATTTTTGCAACCCCTGGTAAACTCCAATTATGGGAGGAAATAGATCTATACTAGTCTCCCTTTATTTATCAGCACAAATAGACACACACACACACACACACACACACACACACATATATAATTACCATCATCAGCATTTTAATCATTATATATCAACTGCAGGATAAGTAACTCTTCCACATATTTCCAAGCAATACCGCCCTGAGCTTTCTTTTGCCAATTGGGTCTGCAATACTTGATGAAGCCATCTTGTTTTATTAGGTCTCTTTTGTGGATGCTTTTTATCAAGTGGGATCCATTCTATGACTGCCTTGGTCCACCTGCCATCAGTTCTTGCTACATTATCATCTTCTTTTAATGACCCCCATAATCCCTTGTGGGGTAGAGTCTGGGCAACTGAATGGAGTGGAGTGTTTACTGGTCGGATCCGCTTCCTATCACCAATGCAGAGTTTTATTCAGCAGCTATAATCTCACCAGCATACCACTCATCAGTTCTTGCTATATGACCAGCCCATTTCCATTTGAATTATTTTACTCTCTTGATGAAGTTGTATACTTTCATTCTCTCTCTCTCTCTCCCTCTCCCTCTCCCCCTCACGGATTATACCTATACCAGTAGTGGATTCCTACTGGTTGGAACCGGTACAGCCAAACCGGTAGTGGTATGGCGGTCTGGGTCACTGGAACCAGCAGCGACTCAGGCCTGCCATGCCCCTGAACCAGTTCTCTGGTCGCCGCTGGTGCCATCTTGGTTTTTTTGTTCTGCGCATGTGAAGAAGAATTTTAATTGAATTATGCATGCATGTGCAGCGCGCATCCAGTGCATGCATGCACGCACATGTATGAAGCATGCCCACGAGCAAATTGGCAGTAGTGCCAGCCAGAACCCATCCCTGACCTATACCTATAACTATCTATAGCTATACACCCACATATTTATCTTTTCTGAAAGACCTAGATAAAAACGAATAGAATGAAGTTTGGATTGAAGCAAAGCTTACCGCTTGTTTCCTGAGCCCGAACACCATGAGCAGGAATTGTTGTCAGATGAATTGAACCCAGTGCCATTACAAGCTGAGCACTTTTTCTATATTTGAGGAAATACAGTATAACTTAAATTTATTTATTTAAGAACAGTAACGTCATCATCAACAAGTGGCTAAAGTTCCATATTATTTTTGGTGGTCTACAATAAAAGCCATTAAACCTGAGATAAGACCAGTGACATTCAAATCAGCATCAAAGATACTAAAAAGAAAACCTGTTTTAAAATGAGTATTTTAGGGCTTCTCAGAACGGTAGACAAGAAGCCAACCCCTCAGTTCAACAGGGAACAAGGCTTTGCTTTGAGAGAGAAGCTTCTTTTCAGATGGCTTACGATTCAGTGCAGGGGTGGGTTGCTGTTAGCATTACTGCCAGTTCAGTGCGCACACATGTGCACACATGTAAATAGGTCAGTTCATGCGCAGAATATTAAAAGAAAATGGAAAAACAACTGCGGCGACAGGGGAACCGCTTCGGAGGCATAGCCAGCCTGGCTCGCTGCCAGTTCTATGACCCAGGCCAACATTCCGCTACCGGTTTGCCCGAACAGATGCGAACCGGTAGCAACCCACCTCTGATTCAGTGAACATACATTCTTTTTTTTAAATAAAGGACAGTCTTTAAATCAGAAAGCTTCCTTCAGATTTATTTTTCAGAAACTCTCTTTAGTCCTTTATTTAACTTTTACCTTTCAAATATATGTGAAAACTATAAAAACTGCAAGGTCTTTTTACAATAAATTTACACATTTTGATTTTAGATATTTTTATTAATATATGCGTTTTCCTAAATTTTCTTCATTTTGCTCTCAAATTTTCCTTTGTAAACCAATATTATAGCTACAAAGAATTAAGTTTTTTAATCTTTATCCACCTTTTTCAGATTTGCCCATACTCCAGGTTGTCCTCTATTTTTTCAAGAACATACTGTATGATGAAAGTAGCTCTGGTTTCTTTATAAGGTGCTGGCCATCACCTTTAAAATCCTTCATGATTTGCATTTGGTCTAAAGTTAACAGCCAAATTTGCAAAAAAAAAAAAAAAAAATTCCTACAGATGCAGAACACATACCCCTCCAATAATGAAAGACCAGGTCTCTTAACTGTGTTTTGAAGCTTAAATACAACCATCCAAACTGAGTCAAATTGCCTAGTTACAGGTATTGACTCACAAACCATGTGTTGAGTGATCGTTCAAAGCTACAATGGCACTGAAAAAAGTAACACAACTGTTTTTCACATTTACATCCACTGCAGCATTCCCATGAACAAAATTCAGATGCTCGGCCACTGGCATATATTTTTTATTGTTGCAGTGTCCCACGGGTGTGTTTGTGTCATGTGATCACATGTGAGACCTTCTGACAAACAAAGTCAAAAGAGAAGCCAGATTCACTCAACAACCCTGTTACTATCTTAACAACTGCAGTGCTTCACTTAAAAACTGTGGCAAGAAAGGTCGTAAAATGGGGCAAAACCTACTTAACCACTTAGCAGTGGAAATTTGAGGCACAATTATGGTCATAAGTCAAGGACCACCTGTATTTGTATCACCTATTTTTCTGGATTTGGGATGGTCATATATTCCTTCCACTCACAATTTCTGCACAAAAGGAAGCACTGATACCTGACAGGAATATTGTAATGTTCCTTGTGCTGACTTACTGTGCCTTTTCCTTTACATGATTGGCATGTAATTGCACCACGCCCTCTGCAGTTCTGACAATTCTGAAAGTAAAGGAAAAGACACGTAAGCAAATCATTCAAAAGACTCTGTTGACAGGATAACCCTACTTCACTTGAGAATTAGTGTGCCCAAGAATCAACTTTATTATTTTTTCTTAAAATAACAGTAGACCTCAGCAAGAAGACAACAGATTCCTTCCCATAATTTTTTTTCTTTGACATCCATATGGTTAATCCATTTTATCATGCCTTAAGCTTCCTCCAAACTATACACAATTCTAACTATGAATACGCAAATATCAAATGTTCTATGGGAGTTTTGTGGATATCTCTACCAATGTAATAAAAAGAGAGAGAAATTCCAAAATGATTTCAGAAAGCAATTGTCCCTTGAACTATTAATTTCCCTACAGAAAAAACATAATTTCTATTTAAAATCCCACACATTACATACTAATCGAATCCCTCAAGGCTATTAATAGCAATGAAATGTTATATGGTTCATATGTTTAATTTTTTTCTAATTGTACTATTTGTGCAAGAGTTCAAAAGACAGCATTTAGAACCCTGCAGCTTCTTACTTTACTCTGAATTTACTTGGATTTACTATTACTTAGATGTAAGAATATTTAACAACTTACCTTTAAAAGGTGGCATTTTATTGTGATTTATTTTTTATTCTATATCTAAGTTTCCCAATTATCTCATAAGCTTTAACATTCTTATGCTTGCCTACTTTCTTTAACAAACTGCCAACAAAACCATTTCAATAATAATTTTATATTCTAGGAGTAACTTCTTACTTAGAAGATTGCAACAGTATTCAAAATATTGAACATTTCTAAGAATACTTTAAAAGTGGGAGAAATCAGTTAAACAATAACTTGAACAGATAGCCCAATAAATATGTTGTGTCTTCTAGAGCTGTTGTTAGGATTCCTTTAGAAGTGGTTCATTTAGTGCAGGAGTGTCAAATTCAAGGCCTGTTGGATTCATGGATCCAGCCCATGGGGTGCTTAAATCTGGGTTGTGGGGCTGGGCTGGAAATATCAAAAACTGGCCCACAGGGCATCCAGGCAATTTATTTTTGGCCAGCAGAGTGCTTCTGAAGGCCAGGAAAGCTGAAAACGGGCCATGCGGGGGCCTACTGATGCCTCCACATTTTAAGTATTCAGACACTGAGGAGAAGTTTCATCAATAGGCTTTATTATAACAAAACACTTCAGAACGCGAAGAACAAGAACAGCGCCCTCCTGACAGCTATTTATACTGAAAGCTGTCAGGCGGGGAACCAATCAGGTGGCGGCATTTTTCCTGCCAGCCGGCAGCCACACCAGGGCCAATCGGATCTTCTTCCGGCTCTGGCTGCGGCTGCCAGCTGCGTCCGGCTGGACGCAACACCACGCAACCCGTTTTAGCAGGCAAAGTGCTTCTTGAAGCCCAGGACTACTGTGGAAAGAAAGAAGAGAAGGGAAAAAGCACATCTTGGGCCTGTGTCAAACACCCACCATGTCCACACCCACCCTGGCCACACCCAGCCCCAGCCAGGCCTCCCCGCCATCCGGGGTAAACATAACCCTGTTGTGGCCGTAAATGAAATCGTGTTTTACACCCCTGATTTACTTCAATGTTTTTCAAACTTGGGGAAGTTTGGGGAATCCTGGGAGTTGAAGTCCACACATCTTTAAGTTGCCATGTTTGAAAAACCATTGTTCTGGTGGACCATGTATTCATAAAAACTAAGTTGGTTGCCTTATTGAACACGCTTTAGAAAAGCAACATAAACTGTCACTCTAAGAAGAGTAAGAGATATTTGTTTTACCCCCAGGGAATATGAGTGGGGCACTGGGATATGCATTTCACAGTCTGTAAACAAAGGAGGTGGATCCACAGAGATTTCCCAGGGGGTGGGCACGGGTGCAACCTCAGCTGAGTCCACAAATCCACCTGAAAGACAAACACACAACCCTCCTCAGTCAATCAGTAACTAAATGACAAAACAGCATTATTGTGAATTGCATTCCTTTATGTATTTTGGCCTCAAAGTAGACAAACACATAGCTACAATTAATGATATATACTGCTTTAATAGTCTTCCATTAAGCAGTACATTTTTTTAAAAAAAAGTTGAATAATATACTATGTATGAATACTGTAGCAATTTTTTAAAACACATTTAAAAATATACTGCCCAGAGTCACTCTATGAGGGAGATGAGCAGTCTCTAAATAGGACATATAAACATAAATAAAATATTTTTTCTCAAGATCCCGTCAACAACCTCAAGATATTTTGGGGTAGGATGTCTTTCCAATTTTCTCTACCCACCCCATTAAATCCAACAGCAAGGACATGTTCCAGATCCTGTTAATTAAAGAAAGGTATCTAATGGGATCCAGGAAGCACAGTTTTTCTGTCTTGATAGTTGTCCTGTGGAACACCCAATCACCTGAAACCAGATTAGCCCTGTCCCTAACCCAGGCATGGGAGTCAGGAAGTTAATGGAGCCCATTCAGTATATCATTATTTTGAAGGTATTACCACTAGTGGCCTTTATTATTTTCTTTTTCCCTCTTTGATTATGTTCATTTGTTATTTTAATTTTAACATATGTATTCTTATTTTTAAACTTATTTGCCATCCAGAGTCACCAATAAAGAATATTTGTAGTTCAGGATTGAAATGAGGGTGCTTGGTACTCTCTGAGCCTAGTTGTTTTCTTGAAAACAACCAATTTGGGTGATGAAACATCTGCAAGAAAGCAATCAAGCTCAGAGAGCACCAAGAACCCTCACCCAAGATTATCTTGGCAAGATGGGCAGAAAGAAAGAAAGAAAGAAAGAAAGAAAGAAAGAAAGAAAGAAAGAAAGAAAGAAAGAAAGAAAGAGAAAGAGAGAAAGGGAGGGAGGGAGGACGGAAGGAAGGAAGGAATGAAAAAAATAAAAAGAGAGGGAAGGCATAAAAGAAAGAGAGAGAGAGAGAGAAGGGAGTGGAAGTGAGGGAGGGAGGGAAGGCAGAAGGAAGGAATTAAAGAAAGAAAAAGAGAGGGAAGACAGAAAAAGAAAGAGAGAGAGAAAGAGAGAGAGAGAGAAAGAAAGAGAAAGAAAGAAAGAAAGAAAGAAAGAAAGAAAGAAAGAAAGAAAGAAAGAAAGAAAGAAAGAAAGAAAGAATGAATTATTTAGGTCCTTAAAGTGTAATCCTAAAAATGTTTACTGAGAAGCTCTAAAGCAGGGTTGTCAAACTCATGTCATCATGGTGGCATCACGTGATGTAGCATGACTCCCCCCCCCCTTTGCTCAACCAGGTGTGGGTATGGCCAGCCCATGACGCATCCGGCCCATGGACTGGGAGTTTGACAGCCCTGCTCTAAAGGATTTCCTCACCAACGACTAGGAATGGAAATGAGGCCTGACAGCTTCACAAGTTTTGATTACTTTCATCTTATTTGGACCTGCAATGAGGACATCCTATGATGGAGACGGTAGGAGACTAGGAAGAAGATCCTAGCTCAACCCTGCGGTATTCTGGTTCCCGATTTATCTAATTTCTGTTAATATTTAATGTCTAAATGTTTTGTGTTTTTGCTTTTAGGATGTGATAAACTGCCCAGAGGCATTTGGCAGTGAGATGGCTGGCGTATAACTTTCACAAATAAATAAATAAAATTTGTCAGAAACTGATAATATAAAGTCTTGAATTCCTGTTGTGTTTTTTTTTTCTAGGCCTTCTTCCCCAAACTGGAATTAAGAGACAGACAACAGATGAGGAAAGTAAGGGACCTTGTAAGGCAAGTAAGTCTGCTTGCACAACCTGCCCACAACCTCCTTGCATCACAAGAGTTTGGTAACAGATGATGCATTTCATTCTCCACCTCCCAGTTCAAATTGCTCTGACTGTCTTTTAAAAATAATGTTACGGTTTGACAAAAGTATTCTTAGTGATATCCTCTAAGTATGTTAATCGAAATGATGAACAAATAATCCATAAAGCCTTTATCAGTTCAGAGAAGATAATCTTCATACTGTTTTCATTCAAGTGGAAATGTTACAATAAGGAGGGAGCCAATTAGGCAATCGGATTTTTACATTTTTGTTCTTTTTAAAATTTTCCATCTGCAGTATAAAAGGCTGCCTTCTTGAAAGGACTACAGACAATCCATAGAAGGGCTGTCAAATTCCCAGCTGGTGGGACAGATGTGTCATGCACTGGCTATGCCCACGCCTAGTTTAGCAAAGGGGGAGGGGAGTTCAGATATGATGGGTGGGTTGTTCAGTCTGATCTAAGCCTAGCATAAATAAATGCAGTTCAGAGGTGCATTCAGCCAATTCTGACAGGTTCTGGAGAGCCGGTAGCGGAAATTTTCAGTAGTTCAGTGACCTTAAGTCTGGACTACTGCAATGCGCTCTACATGGGACAAGACTTCAGCTTGTCCAGAATGCAGCCGCGCGAGCGATTGTGGGTGCACCCCCGGTACACTCACGTTGCACCTATCCTCCGCGAGCTGCACTGGCTGCCTATTGGTCTCTGGATACGCTTCAAGGTGCTAGTCGTCACTTATAAAGCCCTACATGGTGTTGGACCTGGGTACTTGAGAGACCGCCTGCTGCCAATTACCTCCAACAGACCGATTAGATCCCACAGACTAGGCCTCCTCCGAATTCCATCTACCGGCCAATGCTGCTTGTCTACCACCCGGAGGAGGGCCCTCTCTGTGGCTGCTCTGGCCCTCTGGAACGAGCTCCCCGTGGAGATTCGGACCCTCACCACCCTTCAGGCTTTCCGCAAAGCCCTTAAAACCTGGCTGTTCCAACAGGCCTGGGGCTGACGAGTTCCCATCCCCGCTCGAATTGTGTGGCTGTTGATTGTTTTTAAATTCTTTCTGTAGTTGCTTATTTGTTGTTTTTCCTCTTGTCTGTATCCCCTACCTTTGGTTTGTGAGCCGCCCTGAGTCCCTCCAGGAATAGGGCGGCACATAAGTGCAATAAAACCATAAACCATAAACTGGCAAATAGGCTGGCCCCACCCCCGCTGCCTCCCAGCTGCACTTCTTTTGTTGCCCTGAACAGGAGAATGGAGCTGGAAAGCAGGTTAGTGGGGTGGGGAGGTAATGGGGTTTTTGTAGTAACCTTCCCCCAGGAATGGGGAGGGAGTTGTTGGATTTAATGATTTTGCAGCATCCTTCCCCTGCCATGCCAACAAAGCCCCACCCACAAAGCCACAACCAGAGAACTTGCAGTAAAAAAAATTGAATCCCACTACCGATCCAGTTCTACATAAGGATTTACATTATAAGGACTAACACTGATGATGTTACCTAATTTGGGTAATGAAATGTTTGTAGGAAAATAACCAAGCTCAGAGATCACTAAGGACCCTTCATTTTAATCCTGAGCTGCAAATATTCTCCTTTAAAAAATTTACATGTTGTTGATATCTTTGCTGATAGAAATGAAAATAAAATCGTATATTGCTTCCTCAGTTGGAAAATGCCTAATATTGTGGCAGTTTTCCTAAACTGCATTTTTGTTTTTTCTATTTTTCACTTTCAAGGCATTTTCAGGGTAAACAAGTCAATTCTTCAATTAAGTTGGGTATGAAAAGAAACAGCCAGTGACCTTGGATAGCTGAAACAAGCTTGCTCTAATTCCAGCCCAACCCTTTAACTCAGCCTGCGCCAAATGTAGTGTCTTGAAGCCTTGATGTCCGAAGCCCTTTCTAAAAAATATTTTTTTAGTATGATGGGAGAAAATATTAATGTGCAATGAATAATTCTACTAACCTTTTTACATGAAGAGAGACAGAGAGAAGGGGGAGGGGAGAGGGAGAGGGAGGGAGGGAGAGAGAGAGGGAGAGAGAGAAAGACAGACAGACAGACAGACAGACAGACAGACAGACAGATAGACAGAATGTTTTGGTCCCGTCTAGTACAGGTAGTCCTTGACTTATAACCACAACTGAGCTAAGCAAGACAATTGTTAAGTGAATTTTGCCCCATTTTACAACCTTTCTTGCCACAGTTCTTAAATGAATCTTTGCTGTTGTTAAGTTAGTAATACAGTTGTTAAGTGAATCTGGCTTCCCTGTTGAGTTTCCTTGTTGGAAGATCGCAAAAGGTTATCTCATGACCTCATGATACTGCAACCGTCATAAATACGTGCCAGTTGGCAAGCATCCAAAATTTGATCATGTGACCACAGAGATGCTGTAACAGTCATATGAAAAATGGTCATAAGTGACTTTTTTCAATACCATTGTAACTTTGAAGGGTCACTAAATAAATGGTTGTTAGTTGAGGACAACCTGTGCTTGGGCCTTATTCCATTAAATGTTAATGTTAGAATGTAACCAATAGTATGACTATTTGGATTAGTATCTTTAAAAGTTCAAAGGGATTCTGGAAATTTTCCCTCATTCCCCAGTTACTCACCATAATAGCATTCACTAGCCAAATGTGTGTCTCTACTTTCTGTGAAAGTCTCCAACCGATACTGAGAACAGAAAACAGCAAATAATCCATTAACCTGAAACTGAAGTCTTAATTCTTTGAAGAGAAATGACCATCCTTGGAAAGCAAATTGGCTTCTGATGTGGAAATCTCAGCCAACAATTAGGAGAATCTGGCTCTGGACATTGTTTTGAGAAATTCTAAAACCTACCCCTAATGGTTTGAAACAAAGCAATTACTGCTTTGTTTTTAATTATTCAAGAGAGTGTAAACTGCTTTCATTCACCATGAAATAACTGCCCCCATACAATTAAGTTGTTAGAAGTTTGAGGTCAAACTTGTTTACAGATATTGATTTTGGATTCTTAAACCACACATCTACACATACCAATAGATGCCCTTGGAACCTTTCTATAAATACATAATGTAAAGCAGGGATGTTCAACCTTGGCAACTTTAAAATTGTGGACCACAACTCCCAGAATTCAATGGCTGTCTGGGGAATCCTAGAAGTTGAACTCCACAAGTCTTAAAGTTGCCAAGGTGGGACACTCCTAATCTAGAGAATAGCAAGACAAGTTCATTGACTTGATTATAGGAATATGTACATATTGAATCCAAAGCCAAATGGTACCATACTTCTTAGAGCCATCTTAAAGGAGCTGCATTGTTCTCTGTGATTGCACTATATTCAAACAAATGCATGAAAATGTGCACTTGAATTCAGGTGGTCCTGCCAGGATGTGACCAGATGCTTCCAAGTAGATGAGGACGTATAATTTGGATCTGTTCTACAGTTGCCTCAAAATGTTGTCAGTATGATTTGGGAAAGAGGCATTATATGGCATTTAAAGATGTTCATACAATTTCAAAAAGTTGTTTTTTGAAAACCTTGAAATTTATTGACCATGGGCATGGAATACAACAAAATTGTTGATGTATCTTTATCCATTCTCTGCCTGTTAATTGAGTCTATATATTTTCATTATGGACAAATGAGTGGCTATTAAATATCAATTTCAAATCATTTTTTATCATTATGTCTCTTCTTTTTTATTTGTATATATTGTTTTGTATTTGAACACGTCCCTCATTTTCTCTCTCTGCTATATCATCTATATTTACACCTATATTATCATACGGTTCCACCACAAAACCGCGGTAGACAATTGCACGCTCGACAAAAGTGCGTACGTGACGTCATCACAGCGCGACGAAAACATTGCGCTGTGAGCGGTAAATTTAAAATTAAAGCAAAAACCTTACCCTAACCCCCCCAAACCTAACCCTAACCCTAACCCTAAACCTAACCCTTAACCTAACCCTAAACCTAACCCTAAACCTAACCCTTAACCTAACGCTAAACCTAACGGTAACCCTTAACCTAACGCTAAACCTAACCCTAACGCTTAACTTAACCCTAAACCTAACCCTAACCCTTAACCTAACCCTAACCCTAAACCTAAACCTAACCCTTACCTTTATGTGAATCGGCTTGCTTTAATTTTATTTTAATTTTAATTTTATTTATTTTTAAAAAATTTTCGTCGCGCTGCTGATGACGTCAGGTACGTGCTTTCGTCGAGCGCGGTTTTGTCGACTGCGGTTTTGACGGGTCACATTATCATACACTGGTGGCATTCAGCCAGTTAAGGCTGGTTCAGGTGAACCGGTTGTTAAATTGCTCCTGCCCCTTCCAGGAGTCTCCACATACCCCCTTTGACTCTCAGGTAAGTGTAGGGATGCCTACTGGGCACAAAATGGAGTGCGAGGGGTGCAACATATCCCCCTGTGGCCTGTTTTTGCTCCCATGAGTCTGCAAGGAGGCCTACTAGGCCCAAAATGGGTTGTGAGGGGTGCACACACACACCCACAGCCCATTTTGCTCCCAGGAGGCTGCAGGGAGGCCTAATAGGCCCAAAATGGGGCACTGGGGAAGCTCCTCCCCCTGCGACCTATTTTTGGTCCCAGCGTGGTTCAGGAGACCTAGTGCTGCCTGTCACCTGGTTACGTCCACCATGGCCATGCCCACCTATCCGGTCATTAGGGCAGGGAACTGGTTTTTAAATTATTTGAATCTCACCACTGATTATCTATATCTATATCCACACGTGTTTAGTATTAAGAATGGAGAAATTTAGACATTTAGATGTTTGGGCTTCTCAGTCCCAGTGGAACTAATTTGATAAACCTTCTTAAAACTTTTTCTTAATTGGAAATTAATAACACTGGCAAACATATATACACATGTGTGGTAAATTCTTACACACAGTTACCCCAAATGTTCATTGCTAAATGAAAACATTTTAAAGGGTACATAGATTTTTCATGCTGACCTTTCTCTCTAAAGTTCAGTGTTGGTTCTCAACTGAAGGTGTACTTATATTTTTGAGTAACATTTCGTAAGTGCTAAATGGCAAACGTGAAAGTATAACAAGGACCAATGTTAGGGAATATAGATATTTAGCACCTTGACTAGGGACAGCCTAAGAGCTTTGCTGAAGCTCAGGCCAGACTTCCCACAGTTCAGTTCTCAAGAAATATCCGGTTCCCTAGATACAACTATGGTACATACTCTGTATGTGTTGAGAGGAGTTAGTTTCTGGACTTTTAAATGCTTTGCGGGGGCAGTCCTATAACAACATTTTGTTGCTGTATACTGGAGAAATGCATCTTTAATCTCTTGTTCAGAAGTGAGGAGGGTGCTGAGGAAACAAAAATAGACAATACAGAACTTCATTTGGGTTTGAAATAATTATTATAAAGTTTTATATCCTGATGTCCTGACCCCTGAAAATTATTGTATATAATGAAGCCATAACTACTGTTCTAAAAAAATAATAATCCTATTTTCCCCAATTTATTTCCTTCACCTAGAGAATTATAGGTTAATCTGTGAACTGGATAAAATTGTTTTGAAAGAACAATTGGATTTACTCTGTTTGCTGGTATGCTAGTCAGCAGCCAGGATCATAGTATCTGAAGAAGTAATTCCTATAATCCACACTAATCTACTGTTCACTAAAATAATTTTAGGATGCCTGATTAGAGTGCTTCCATCTTCTAAACTAAGCAGAATAGACTAGAGCAGGGCTGGAAAACTCCTGACCTGTGGGCTGGATGTGTCACATGCTTTTCATGCCCACACCCAGTTTAGTTATGAGGAAAAAAGTCCTGATACATCATGTGATGCCGCTGTGACGATGTGAGTTTGACACCCCTGGACTAGATTGTGAGGGGTCTTTGGTGCTCTCTGAACTTGTTTGGTTGCTTTCTTGCAGATGTTTTCATTACCCAAACTAGGTAATGTTATCAGCCTAGCACTGATTTTGTTACCTAGTTAGAGTAATGAAATGTCTGCAAGAAAACAACCAAGCTCAGAGAGCATCAAGGACGTTTCACTTCAACCTGAGCTACAAGTATTCTCCTTTATTGCGATTAGAATCTTTTCAACTCTGTTTTGAAAACTAAAAGTTCTGGCATCTTTGTTTCCGAAACAAGACACTTGCCCTCTTATTCAGGAAAGGATACGATTGCTTCTTCAGAATAATAAAGGAAATAATATTTTTCTTAACAAATCCTCTTCACCAAGTCTAGGTGACCCAGTTGTGGAGGCTCCTGAATTCTCCTTACAGTACTTACTTTTCTTTCAAAGCAACAAAATTACAAGTGCTTTGTAAACAGAATTTAATATAATATATAAACATTTATTCTCTCTGCATCCTGCATACTGTAAACGCCTAGGAGCACAATTACAGGTGCTTTGTAAACAGAATTTAAAGGAATGCAATATAAACATTTATTCTCTCTGCATCCTGCATACTGTAAATGCCTAGGATATCAGGCATACTTATGTAAATGCATCAATTTTATTTTATTTTATAATATTTTATTATATGCCATCCCACCAAACACAATGCTGACATAAGTATACATGCATACATACATATTTCATGCATCTGAAGTGCCCATTGCCTTCAAAGAGGGACTCTTAGATGGTGTATAATATAATAGAAAGTGGTTTTCATTTTTTTAAAGTCTCACCATATATGGCACCATTGTGTTTGGTGGGATCAATGTTGAGGTGTTTCTGAATTGCACAGAATTGGGACCACATTTGTCCAATAGATTTCATGTATTCTATTACTCAAAGAATAATTATTTATATGTAAGCTTTGCCTATATAAAAGTATCCTCATTTGTAGGGGACTTACAAAAAAGATTGTAAGAATTAATATTAACTTCCGTTAATTTTTAGTTGATTAATAATTAACTAGCTAGTTAATAATATTAATAATATTAAAATCAAATCCTGAAAGTTTTTTTAAAATAAAATTAAAAGGAGCACTGGAATTAACTACAGGGATTTAAGATGAAGATTGTTAGCTAAGGAAAACCAAATATAAAGTTTTTTTTTTAAAAAAAAAAGCTTAATTGGTATCAAAACTAGACATAGTAATTAGGTAGCAAATAAAGAGAAGGGATCAATGTAAAAAAATCTATAGCTGTTACCATTTTCTCAGCACTTATTTATTTTGACATATAATTACAAAAAAAGAGAACCTCTGATGTTGTGAACAGAATGACACATACCCAAGACTTTCTAAAGGGGAAGATGAGTGGGGGTTGATATGTATGTTATATTCAGTGCAGAAAACCTATCCCAGGTTGGATAACCTGCACTGGGCTCCAAATGGAAGGAGGAATTTTTTCAGCTATATTGAAAATGGTTACATGAATTATTATTTTTCTTTCAAGGAAGTTCAGGTGATTCTGTCACTTATTCATTTCATCATGAAAGAATCAGTGCATACTCTTGGTAGCATGGATAAAGAGATTGTCTCCATGCTGATGGCATGAAAGCGTGGGGTAAAAAACCAAGCTGTACAGACTAATTCTAGACCGAGGGGTGGGTTGAAGTGGTTGGGTGCAATGTATGAAGTATCTCCTCCAGCACTACTAGGAGAAATGGAGGAAATGCGGTTATAATTGATTTGATTAATTTAGGCCTTGAAAGAAAAGAATGTAATCACTGAACAAGGGTAGATAACAGCTAAACGAGGCTGAAGAATCATTGAACTATTTTGTGTTCTAGACACACACATATATACCCACAAATTTACTGCAGGTAAACAATGAACGAAAAAAACAATGAAGGAAAAAATTGAGTTGGCATATAATGCATTTAGAAATAATGAGTTCAGAGGGATTGGAATAACATTGTATCTCGTTTCTCGGGCCCGTGCATGTGAAGAGGAGACATGTGTAGGAATAAGTTGAAGATTTTATCCAGTGTTTTTATCAATACTGTTAAGGTTAGTCATCCTTTCTATTTGAGTAAAACAGCAGAACAAAGTTAATCAAATAATATCATACTTTGAATCATTTAGATGTCGAGGTGGCTGTTGATCAAATAAGTCAGACACAAAATTGTCTCCTGAAATGCAAGAAGAGGTAGAATAATAATAAATAACATAGGAAAACTTTTTTTTTACATCCATTTTAAGATAATATAAGCAGTTTAAGTCACTACATAATGTTCAGGAATTGAATCTTGCAAATATAACTCATGAGTGTTTGTCCTCCAGATATCCTGGAACAGTTGTAGCTAGTAGCAATGATATGATGACTGACAATTCTAGAATTGTAGGCAGCCAGGAAGCTAACCATGACAGAGATATGCAAGAATCATTATCCAGGCAAAATAGAGCTGAAACATATTTTAAGTCCAGATGATACTGGTTGACCAGGCAGAAGCTCCCTAATTCACAGCTATGAGTAGGGGAAGGTACAAGTACAATTGGATTTGCAAGATTATTTTGTTATACAGAATTTCAATAAAAGTCATATTAGTCTTTTAGGATTTGATTTCCTGGTCTGGCTTATCTAGTGAGGATGACAGGAAGTCACAAATCAATTTATCTATTGATTTATCTACTGTATTGAAAACCATGTTAAGGTTGTGTGTTGTTCTGATTGCAGTTATCTGTTTGGAAAGCTGGCAAATGGGCCAACAAAAGTATGTCAACAAAAAATGTATGTATGTGAACTACAAATAGGTATGATTATGGAATTAGGACAAGCATACTAGGAGAAATATGGTAGGAATTAGTGATTCTTCTAGTAAAATATGCCCAGTCATATTATTTTGTGGTAAAATGCCTGGCTGATCAATGAAAAGGCAATGGCTGAAGGAAATCTTGACATGTAGGATGCACAAAAATCTAATTAGTATAGAATTTTAAAATATAAAAACAATTTCCACAGTTAAACTGTTTTTTGTTAAATAAGAACATTTTCATACTCCAAAAACTAAAAAACCCTTTCCCATTAAAAAAAAGAAAGTTACAAAGTATCCTGAAAATTACATGTTGCTTGTCAATACTGTTTAAGAATTGCAAAGCAAAATATCTAAAAATGAAACTCTTTAATATACCGTGTTTCCCCAAAAATAAGATAGAGTCTTATTTTCTTTTGACCCCTGAAATAAGTGCTTGACCTTATTTTCGGGGAGGTCTTATTATTTCTGAGGTGCAGGAGGTGGCAAGCATGGTCACCTCATAGATGCTGCTGTGTTGCAATATTTTCAGGGAGGGCTTATTTGGGGAGGTCTTATTTTGGGGAAAACAGGGTATTTCAGGTTTTGATTTAAATCAAAGTCCTAGAAATGTTCCTCAAATGTTTGAACATAAAAGAGGAAAAGAAAGCCATCTTCTCATACCAGATATTGTTGTTATTATTTGTTCACAACTATGTGAAATCATAACTGCTAATTCTTTAGCTGATGTTGGTCTTCATAAGATCAAATTGTTGTTATTGTTGTTAGTGATTTTATTGAAAATGAGGAATAAAAGAATAAAAAGAAAGGATAATAGTAGAGTTAATTCAAGAGGTGAATCAAGTGTGTGTAAAATTTTTTACTTACCATTCTTTCCTGAACCTCTTTTTTTAGCTATAGATCCATTGTTTATCAGTTCATAAGGAGGCGCAGAAGCTCCTTCAAAAAGAGATGACTGACTAGATGTATCTACAACAGAGAAAGATGTTATAGAAAGAAACAAATTAACAGCGTTGGAAGGGAACTTGCAGGTCATCTAGTCCAAGCCGGAGACCCTACATCTGCCTCTACCTAGGATTGAACTCACAACCTCCTGATTGTGAGGCAAGAGTTCCATCTCTAGGCCACAATAAAACCCTTCCCACTTGTTACTGACGAGCAAGCATGGAATGAGACAACTGAGTATATATCCTGAACACACACAATTTAAAGCTCTGAAAGTTATCACTAACACTTGGAATATTGTAGGAAATAAACTGACAATCAGTGAAATATTTCACACAGATGTAGCATCATCCCATAACCAAGTATATATTAAAATTCTGCTACAACATTCTGAACAGTTAAAAATTCCAAAAATACCTTTAAGGTAGCCCCAAACAGAGAGCATTATGATTATTCAGCAGGTATATAACAAGTATTGCCATAGTCAAGGCTATTTTTTGTTGTTGCCCATAGTCAAGGCTATTTCTTTCAAGAATGGACATAGCAAATACACCAATATAACCTGGACTTAGCTACTTCTATGCAGGGCTCCAGCCTGGTCCTTACCTAAAACATGTTCAGTCCCAAATTCAGAATCCTTTCTTTTTCCAACAGGAATCTCCTCCATCTTAACTGAATTAAAGCATAACCTAGTATTGCGAGTTTTACCAGCTCCAGCACCAATTCAAGACATCAATTTTTCTGAATAACAGATGAAAAGAATAAGTCGATATATACCATCTATGTCTTATGTCATACAAATATTTCCAAGCTTCCAGAAGTGCAAAAGAAAAACAGCCATACCATCCTGCAAACTATGATACTCACGTAACTAATCTTCCAATTCAGCTATGGAAAACAAACTCATTTCATTTCACCTCCTTTTAGGCCATCTCATGAACGAGATATCCCATCACATCAAGTACGTGACACCCTGTTTTGGATTGTATGGTGGTCATTGATATAAAGAGAATCACGACATAGATAATAGTAGTAGTTCTTCTATTTTCTTAGTTTTAATTCCCAGAGGAACTTGCAATCTTTATCTGCTGTCTGACTTTCCTTTTCATATGACCAACCCAGCACTGACCACTAAAAGCCACTCCTGAATTTAGCTCTAAGCAATTCATATGCAAGAGAAGCTTGAATTGACGCTCTCTTCTCAATACCTAGCATGCCTGCTGTATTCTAAGCATTCTAAGTACCCTCTATGGTGTATGGAATATTCCACGTAACCTCTGCATATAAAGGAGTCTGAAGCTCAAATAACATGAGTACATTTGCTGTTGCTACAATCAAAGTGTTTCGAAAGGCCAAGGGAAGAGCAAATATGTAAACCTAATGTTTTCTCAACATTGAAAGTTGCAGCATTTGCAAAAGAGGACTGTATTAGAGAAACTTTCTGAAGGGCAATTAATTATATATATGAAGTTGACCATTGCAGTTGTAGTAGAGGATAAGTCTGAGCAAGAGGAACAAACCTGCAACTGTTTGTAGTGTATTGTGCAACCAAATAAGAATGTTGTTCTGTGAGACTTGACATAATACTGAGACTCATACAGAGATACAGAGATATCTTTCAAAGATTTCATCTCATATTTGATCCTTGTCATAAGGATCAAAACTTTCTTTTTTCTCTATTCATTTCCAAGCCAAGAATTTAATAAAAATCACCATGTGATCAGTGGAGAGTCAAAAGAAATATGTTTATTCAATCAAAAGTTGCAACTGCTCTCTCATCATAAATTCTTCCTCCTGTGCAATCCTTCCTTCTTTTCATAGTCTGCTAAAATAGAAGTTTCCTTACCTTAGACTTACAGGAAACTTCCTTATTTATACTGAAACAGATGCCTCTTCATGTAGTGCTAAAACAATGGACATTTTGTCTATCCTATACACATGTTTTTCCATACGTAAGATATAAGTCTTCCTTTATATGCATTTTGCTATGAGGTATATTCATTTGTTTATTCAGGAACCAGCATTACTGTCTTCTCTTTATAATCTTTTCTTATTATAAAAATATAAGAAAAATATTCCAGCTTACCCATAGACTGTATTTATATTTGTGCAAGTGTCACACATTCAATTTAATCTAGTTCAGCTGAAGCAGACAACAGATATTACAAGATTTTTCTGTTATAAGAATATATTATACTCAATTTACAACAGGAGAGATGTTTAAAATCTCACTTTTAGTGAGCTGTGCATCAATACTTCAGGAAATTTGAGTCTTTTTCTCTTTTTATAGTTATATAAAGATAAAAATGCCTAGCAATTAAATTAGTTTGATCATCAAGCCCTTCATGGTATTGGATCTGGGTACTTGAGAGACCGCCTGCTGCCAATTACCTCCCACAGACCCATTAGATCTCACAGGGTTGGCCTCCTCCGGGTGCCATCTACCAGCCAATGCCACCTGGCTATTACCCGGGGGAGGGCCTTCTCTGTGGCAGCTCCGGCCCTCTGGAATAAACTCCCCGCAGGGATTCGGACCCTCACCTCTCTCCAGGCCTTCCGAAAAGCCGTCAAAACCTGGCTTTGCCGGCAGTCCTGGGGGTGATGAGTTCCCTCCCCTCTCGACATGTATGGTTGTGCGACTGTTGTTTACTTTTATTATTTGTATTTTGTTTTTTATGTTCCCCCTTTTCCTCCTTGAATTGTTCACCGCCCTGAGTCCTCCCGGAGAAGGGCGGTATACAAATAATAAAATTCTATTCTATTCTAATTCTATCCAAGTTGGAGAAAAAAGAAGGAATTTTCTAAATTGCTACATAAGTCTAAGCAACTTCAAACAAGCCAAATAAAAAAGTAAGATTATCTCTTGGTTGAAAAGAAGATAAATCTGACTTCTGGAGCCTGCTATATTAGGATAATAACAGCAGGACCTTATTTCAAGCACTCACAATTGTGGATGGAAAATTATCTCCCCAAATAGCATCTTTGGAGACAAATCAAAGACACAGAGGGATATAAAATATCTCTCTCCATTGATCTCCAAGAATAAAATTAATGTCACGATATTATTCTTAGGGTTAGAGCAGACAGTTAGGAATAAATTATTACTATGGTGACTTATCAATTAGGACTAGATGAGTAGCAAAATTATTTACACACTTTTAATTCCATTGATACTTTTCCTTAAGCAATTAAGGAAGGATCAATTAAGTATCAATCTTCTCAAAATGCAATTCCTGTGATTTAGGACTACTTAACTAATCAGTTGCCAGAATATACCTGTTGATGTAAGTATCTTCTTCAGATGGTATGGTTCAGGATTATTTATTTATGATAAAAAAGACTCAAATACCTAACTAAAATTTATAACCTAAAATTTGGCATTAAATAAAACAGTTTAGAAATAACACAGTTGACAAATGTTACATAAAACACTCAAAATATCAATTTTTTTTTTAAAATATATTTTATTCATTTTTCACATTCCATTTACAATCACTTATATACAGGGTATTTACTATAGGAAAAGAAAAGAAAAAAAAAGAAAAATGGAATAAAACGAACAAATAAAAAGGAAACACAACTCATCATTCACAACCCCACCTAACCCTTCCATCCTCCATACACCCCATCTACCCCCTCCAACTTTCCTTTCTCCCTCTAACACTCCCCTCCTACTTCCCTTTCCCCTCAAACCTTCCTTCTCCCCTTACTCCCCGGACACCCTCCTTACATTCCCCTTACTCCTTCCTTACTCCTCCCTCTTCTTTCCCTCTACCTCCCTCCTTGGTGTATGCCTTTATTCGAGTGTTGTTTGATCTGATAAAATGAACCAAGGGAAAAAAAAAATAGAGAAAAAAAAAGAAAAAAAAAGAACCGCCGTATATAAATACATTCTTGTTCTTATTAAGACTATGTTAACACCCCCCCACCCCACCCCCCACAAATCCCCATCCCTAATCCTCCCGACTTCCCAGGGCCCACACCTGGCACTACCTTCTATCTAAAATATCTTGTATACATATGGATTAAAAAAAAATAAAAGTAATATATCAAAAGAGGAAAAACAGAAAAAAAAAGAAGAGAGAAAAGAAAAGAGAAAAGAAAAAAAAAGAGAAAAAAAAAATAAGAAACCACTCTTTGTGTTGATCTCAGCCCCCCATCTTTATCTATGCTTAAATAGTATAAATCATTCTATCTATATTTTATTCTCGTCTCTTACTTCTTTGCTATTTACCCCAACCTTCTGTAGATTCTCCCGTTCCTCTTCCTAAACCTCGTGATCCCTTCCGATAAAATTTAAGCAACGTGGTTCATGCCATATATTCAAATATAACTTTACAGACGAGTAATCAAACTTTCCCTTCTAGTAAAATTTGAACAGCGTAAATGATCTTTCTTAACCCCCTTTTCAAACAGTAGTTCAAAATAATCTAGCCAAGCTTCCCCTTCTTAGTAAAATTAAGCAGCGTAGATCAAATATTACTTTACACAGGAATCAATTTCTATCTTAAGATAATTCCAACCGACTTCCTCTTCTAATAGGATTTAAATAACGTAGTTCATTCCACATGCATTTTACCCTCATCCCTTACTTGTCTGATATTTACCACTATCAAATTTATACTAGCATTTGTTTAAAATATAACTCAGAGCGATTTCAACCAACTTTCCCTTCAAATAAAAGTTAAATAGCATGGATCAAGCAGCGTAGATCAAATATTACTTTACACAGGAATCAATTTCTATCTTAAGGTAATTCCAACCGACTTCCTCTTCTAATAGGATTTAAATAACGTAGTTCATTCCACATGCATTTTACCCTCATCCCTTACTTGTCTGATATTTACCACTATCAAATTTATACTAACATTTGTTTAAAATGTAACTCAGAGCGATTTCAACCAACTTTCCCTTCAAATAAAAGTTAAATAGCATGGATCATTCCACATATTCAAATAATACTTTCAGCAAGAGTCAGTTAACCTTCTATTTTAAAGTAGTCCCTTCTAACAAAGTTTAAACAACATAAATCATTCCGCATTCTTTTTACACTTATCTTAAGATAATCCCAACCAGCTTTCTGTTCTAATAAGCTTTAAACAACGTAAATTTTACCCTCATCCCTTGCTTGTCTGATGTTTACCACTATCAAATTTATGCTAACGTTAATTTAAAATCTAGCTCAAAGTAGTTTCACCCAGCTTTCCCTTCTGATAAAAATTAGTCCGCTTTTTCTACCGGAGAGGGGTCTCAAACCCCCATTCAGTCCTCAACTTTAGCAAGCATTTTAAAATGTCTAAATTCTCGATCTCCATTTTTCTGCTTCTCCGAGGGAGGAGGGGCTACCCCCTCCATTTTGCAGCCACATGGCCGGCCGCTTGCCTTCTCCTTCCGCTTGTCTCTCCTCTCTTCCAAGCGCGTCAGGAAGTCCCGCCTTCAGAGTCCTACAATAGAAATCTTGAGCCTCCGAAACAGAGTTAAGACGAAATCTTTGATTCTCAAATGTAACCGTGATACCGGCAGGGGCCTCCCATCTGTATCGAATCTGTTGACTCCTAAGCTCCTTAGTTAAAAAGGTGTAGTCCCTTCTTGCTTTCAGCATCTGAAAAGGAATATCTTTGAAAACAATCAGGTCCTGGCCGTCAACTCGGAAACTGTTATTATGAAACTTTTGTACAATCGCATTTCTAGATTCTTTTGTAGAGAAATGTATAATTATGTCCCTCGGGAGCTGTTGCTGTTCCGCTATCAATGAGTTCTGGCGATAGATTTTCCGAATCTGCCAATCAAAGTTAAGTCCCGGGCTTCCCAGCGCATGGCTGAAGGCTTCAGCAAAGGTCTGTTTCAAATTCTCTTGCTCCTTTTCACGGAGTCCTCTGACTCTTATTGCAAATGCCTTCCTATTAAAATTTATCATCATAAGCTGTTGTTCAGTGTCTCTAATTTTTTGTTGTAAAATTTGAATATTGGTAGTCAAATTAAAATTAGCCTTCTCCAGACTTCCCAATTTGTTCTCTATTTCAGCAGAGTAATCTGACAGGGCAGACACGGCTGCAAACGTATTCGCCTTCATCTGATTAACTTTAGACTTTAAATCATCATATAGTTCCAATACAAAATCCTTAATTTCTTATTTAAAGGCATTAAACATTTTAAAGAGATATTCCTGTGTTAAAAATTCTCCAGTAGAGGGCATAGGAGACAAAGGCTGTGTTTCCAGTAAAGATTCTTTAAATTCTTTAGACACATTTGTAGCAAGACGCTTCTTTGACCTGGGTGCCATAATAAATAAACAAGTAAGCAGCGCTTCGCTCCCCTCTATTTCCAAAGAAGAAGAGTTTATTTTGTTAAGGAGCGGTCTGCAGGAAGATAAAACCGGCTAAGTACATCCAGTATCAATCATCCACGGAGAGAAATCGCCATTTTGAAGTCCATTTAGACAAAGAACAAAGAAGTCTCTAAGACAAATGGTGCTGGTATTTAAGATAGTAATAAAAGCATAAATCTCACAGGGGTGGGACCCGCCCGTATCAATTCTAGCTTGAAAAAACTTTGTTTTGTCCTGGGGGGGGCTAGCCTGTCTGGGGCTGCCTAGAAAAAAAAAAGGCAGCTGAGAAGAAATGGCTGGAGATAAGAGCTCCGCTCCGGCTGGATCTAATCTCTTTCCACAGCCCGAAAAAAGAAAAAGGCTGTGGCTTACGAATAGACCCTAGCCTACGGAGCTATCCTCCCTGCCCCTTTCTTAGCCAAAAAGGGGTGCTATCTATGATCTTATTTAGATATACAGACCAGATCTCTGAGGAGCTCGGTGGAGCCCTCCTCGGCAACAGGCCACGCCCCCAGGAAGTCAATCAAAATATCAAATTATTGATGTGCTACAAAAGACCTTGCTTTTCTAGCCATTATTTAAACAAAATGCCTGTTGCATCGGAAATTTCAGAATTACCATTTGTAAATTAAATCTGAATGTATTCCGAAGTATCTCTTTGGGATTTAATTTTAAAATACTGTAGGCCCAATAACTTCCTGCCAAAGATTTATACAATTTGCAATACAATAAAATATGACTCATTGTTTCTAGATCAATACCATTACAGGGACAAAATCTTTCAGAAATGGGATTTTTTTTTTAAAAAAAAATCTACCACAGAGCATATTTGATAGCAATATATTCATCTGACTTTCAAATCTGCACCTCTGTAACTGTCTGGTTACCTGCAATCCAACAAGACATACACAGACTTCAGAGGATAAAGAGAACTGCAGAAAAAACAATTACTGCCAACCTGCCTTCCATTGAGGATCTGTATGCTGCACAAGTCAAAAAGAGGGTGGTGAAAATATTTACAGACCACTTGCATCCTGGACATAAATTATTTCAACTCCTACCCTAAAAACAACGCTATAAAGCACTGCACACCAAAGCAACTAGACACAAGAACAGTTTATTCCTGAACGCCATCACTCTGCTAAACAAATAATTCCCTCACCACTGTCAAACCATTCACTAAGGCTGCATTACTGTTATTTTAGTAATAGTAAATTTAGTAATAATAAATTACTAAATCTAGTCTTCTCATCATTCCTATCACCCATCTCCTCCCACTTATGATTGCAGGACTGTAATTTTGTTGCTTTTATCCTTACGATTTATATTGATATTGATTGTTTCCTGATTGCTTATTTGTACCCTATGACTATCATTAAGCGTTGTATCTTATTGACGAATGTCTTTTTATGTACACTGAGAATATATGCACCAATGACAAATTCCTTGTGTGTCCAATCACACTTGGCCAATAAAGAATTCTATTCTATTCTAAAAATGATACTATGTATTTAGTTAAATAAAAACTATTAAGATATTTAGAGAGCTGCTAAGAGTATCTGTAATTAGTTCTAAAAGTTACAGGGGAACACAGAACATTGTCATTAATTTCTGTATTGCATTATTCCATATTTGTTTAATACAATTTCAAGACTTCTATTTCCCACATTCATTAACTTTAGCATAGCCTTCACTGTAGAGGATAGAGAACAATTATAAAATGAATGTAAGGAAAGCCGACTTTGTTATTATGTTGGCTGATAAATCTCACGATAAATCTGCCATGAAAGTATGTCATGGGTTAACATATGGCTCCTTGTTGTTATTCTTTATGGTTGTTGATCTTAAAAAGAGCCTCACAGTTTTCCTTCTTTTATTTCTGTTTCTAAAGGGAATGGGGAAAACACTTCGATTTTTTTGGCCACCAATATTAAGTAGCATTATGTCCAGAGGCTCTGGAGACTAGTTTTGCAGTTACATAGGGCCTATTGGATATTGGAATGGGTACAAAGATACCAAATATCACCATTGCTTATTACATCTAGCCAAAAAAGGGTGTTCGGTTGGATCCAGGAAACTATGCATTTGCCCTACACTTAATAGTTCCACATTTATTAAAGGATGCTCTAAACAGAGGTGTCATGCACAGGCCACACCCACCCCAGCTCCACAAAGGGGAAAAACATCACGAAACATCACGTGACACTGCGAGTTATCCAAATTAGGTGCAAGCAAAACAACCAGTTTGTGTTTCTTCTCACAGCTAGGTGGCAATCTTCAAAAAATCATGCTGGGATATTCTCACTTGCATGTTATTCCGTATGGATTTGCAGTTTCCTGGTTTGAAACTCCAGTTTGAAGCTAGCTGCTATTGTGTTGGCCATACCTTGTACAGTCTTTGGCGACAGCAGATTGTCACTTCCATAGCTCACACAGCTTTTGTCTCTGGAAAAAAAAGAAAAAAGAATTCATTGGAATATTTTTCTTGAAAAACAAGAAGTTAAAAAAAATACAAGTAGCAAGTTGCTACTTGATTACAAGTAGCAAGTTGCTACTTGATTACAAGTAGCAACTTGCTATTCACTAAAGTCAAGAGATGGCTAGACTGATTATACATTTGGGAGGTCCCTTTAAGTTGACAATGGTTTCCTCTGGTACACAAATAAGGAAACATGGGTTTTTCCATAGTAAAAGAAGCCAACAATTGTTCAATGTACAGTACTGCCTACTATTGCTTATTCAAATCATTGGAATTTCTCAAATAGTGTCAATTCATTCTTCATACACTGAAGGCAATTTCTTTATAGCAACCTGTGCATCTACACTGCAAAAATATATGGTTCCTATCCTGCAAGTTATTGTATGCTTTTGGAGAAATGCACTGATAGTCTCTAGTGCAGAAGTTGCTTTTTTTTTTTTAAGCAGTTGTTGAGGCTGTATTTAGGCCAATGATACATCACTCTGATTCTCTGCAATCTGATTATCTAAGATACGTTCCTAGAACACTAGTGGAAGAATAGATTTAAGGAATTACATTTGAGAGATGCATAATGGAATAGTGATTAGTGTGCTGAGATCACTTAGATCTGAAATCAAAATCCCCCAGCATAAAAATGGATCAGCTTCTCACTTTATTAGCTTATCCAGTATCACTGATTTATAGAAACATAAGATAAGGGCGTGAGAGAAATTAGATTCTTGATGCTTAAAGTTAATAAAAAGTACAATGATATATCTATCTATCTATCTATCTATCTATCATCTATCTATCTATCATCTATCTATCTATCTATCTATCTATCTATCATCTATCATCTATCCATCTATCTAGGCTGCCCAAATCCATAAAAACTTTGTGGCTTTCAATATGACCAATACATAAATTATATAATCACTTTTTAGTTGCTGTTTTAGTTTACTAAAAGGCCTGGACCAAAACAAAATTCATAACATAAAAATAGAAGACTCGTCATTTATTTTGGAAACACCTTAACTCTAGATCTAGGATAAGAGCCAGGTCTTAAGGATAATCTCCAGGAGACTGCTGTGGGACAGGGGCTGCCTCGCTCTCACAAGACAACAACATTTAACTAAGGAGGCATGGGATGCACCCAGTTTACCTGAATATATCTGAAGGGCAGAAACAACTGGAGGCAGGCAGTTCCTTAAGCAAACAGCCAGGCCTTGTGCGCTTAACTTTGGATGACATAGCTATTATCTCATCTGCAAGAGCGCTAAACCATCCAGAGACCACTGTCTTGTGGTCTCATCAAGACAAGCAACCGTCTGAAGTATTTTTTTTTACTTTTCTTTTTAAAGTTTGTATTTGTTTTTATTGTTGAAACTGAATTTTTAAAATAAAGCTACTGTTTAAAAAAAGATTCCATGCCTTGTTAGACAAGAGCTTAAAACTCCATTAATTCATTCTAAGTACTGCCATTGAAAGCAGTGGTGGCATTCCAAAAATTTTACTATCAGTTCTGTGGGCTTGGCTTGGCGGGTGTGGCAGGACAAGGATACTGTAAAATCTCCATTCCCTCCCCACTCCAGGGGAAGGTTACTGCAAAATCCCCTTTTTCTCCTCTGCTGGGACTTGGGAGGCAGAGAATAGATGGGGGCGGGGCCAGCCAGAGGTGATATTTACTGCTTCTCTGAACTACTCAAAATTTCTGCCACCGGTTCTCCAGAACTGGTCAGAACCTGCTGAAAAGCATCTCTGATTGAAAGGGATAGTAGTTGTTGGCGATCCTGCAAAGAGCATTGAGGCTGAGAAAGGTGGGTGTACTTAATACTGGGTTAAGTCGCAACACTACTAACTTGGTGCATCCTTAGGCACAATGAAAGAAATCAAAATGTACATTACTGTGCACAATCATTTCCTTTGTCAATAACATCATTGTCAGTTTGGGCAGTTCGGATCATCAGGCATAAAAAGCAATCACATTGCTGAGACTGTGCCGCTATTGAAGAATGGCAGCTACACATGAAAACAAAAATCAATCTTCTTTTTCTGGGATATAGTCCAGTCTCCTTTTCAAAGTTTGAATATAATTACAAGCATGAAATTGAGTCTTAAAAATTAGATTAGCAAAATTGTTTATTATAATATATATATAATTTTACTATGTAATTTCCACTTAAAACTTTCCAAATCTATTATTCCTGATCTATATTATTTCAAGTTTCTGTTGCATCTTATTCTATATCTAGTACTTACTACTTACTTATGCTACAACTTACTAAGAGACAAAGATAGAGACAGAGGTGGATAGAAATCATGCTGATATACCTGACTTAATCAATCAAACAAAACTACTTTAAAAACAACTTACCCGATAAGCAGGTCTTTCTCCATTGCTGTTTGCTAGGGGTGGGTTAGGTCAAAGGAGAGGAAAAAACATCCTTACTTTTAGAAAGCCTCTCTCCAAGACTAAGGAAGTAGATATATCCAAAGGAAACCAGGAAGGACCCAGATACAAAAGCTTTCTACTTTATTGCTACATACGGTTGAAAATGCTCTTCCCTCCTGTAGTTTTGCAACAGGATATTGTGATTGTGTAACAGTAATTCTGTATTGCACAAGTTGTTTCTTAAGTGATAGCAACTCTATACATTCTGGAGAAAAGTTCACCCGTCGGTCCTCCGTTTAATAATATGTTTTCTATTTGTAACTGGGAGGGAGGTTCTTTCTTTTTCTTACACAAAGAAGTTTGCATCACAAAACTGTTCTCATCACAAAAGACAGGAAGTAAAGAAGATAACATTATTGCAAGAAATGTTGGTGTGATTGTTGTATTGCTGACTCTTTGTTAATGAAATAGATGCCAATATCCATTCCCCCCAAAAAAATTTGAAACATTGTGGTTTCACAAATATTTTGGTAGCCTTCTTCACGACAATACAGAAGTGATTTGCCATTGCCTTTTTCTGGGATGGCTTGTCTTTTCCACTTCCTGCTTTATACAGTCTTGACATTTCCTGGTGGTCTTCCATCCAAAGATTAGATAGGTATATTTTGGATTATCTTTTTGAGATTAGGGACATGAACAACATATTAGAATAGGGATGAATTAGGCAGGAGAAAATTTGGAAATTTTAGGTAGGCTCTTTCAGCTGACAAAAGACTTTTATGAAATCAACTGCCTTTTTTGCATACAAAATGTAATAATTTATTAAATTTAAATTTAGACTCCTTAATGACTCCTGAAACCCTGGAGCAGTTTGCAAGAAATCCTGGATTCCTAGTCATTTGTCTTCACTTCATAGTCACATGTTAGTATAATAGATTAAGTTGTTTAGAGTTACAAAAAAAGAAACATTATAAAGTTGTAAAATACTGCTGAGGATTAAGAACATTTTGCTTTACCGAAGAGCCTTTCGGTCTTGTTTAAACTGCTCAAATCTTGCAACATTTTTCTTATGTCATCAGATCCTTGCGTTTCCAATTTTCTCATGCTGTATGTGACACAATGTTTGCGGTCTCGTATGACATCCAATATGTGTGTTTTGTTTGAAGGTGAAAAAAAAATGTCACTTCCATCAACTCATTGAAATCAATGACATTTTATTTGAAAATGGCTGGCTTAAACCTCATTGACACAACAGAGTCTGAGTCTTAATATAACACTTATGGGGATTTTCCTTCACAGCTTGCAGGTTCACCATCACACCTGAATTTATTTTGCAGAAGCAACACAGTGTTAATCCACCAGAGACTTCAACACACTGAAAAATTGAAAAACATCCTGAAACCAAGCTTGACTTTTTTTACAACCTTTTTTGTAAAAATATGAAGTTACCAATCTGCTATTATTTTACAAGTAAATGGGAAGTTTACATGCTGCAAATGAAAGCAACACATTCAAGCACCATCTGCACTTCTAACATTGCCTCTGAGCTCCTGTTAGACTACAGAGGTATTTGTAGAAAATAAAATATGAGTGGCTATAGGCTGGGAATTTATTTCAAAGTCCACATGCACAGAATGTAAAGGATGATAAAAAGAGACACCCTTCAAGGAGAATATGGATAATGTCTGTAGATTATATTTCAATGGATGGAATGAAATATGTATGCATGCGGGGACGCGGTGGCTTAGTGGCTAAGACGCTGAGTTTGTTGATCAGAAAGGTCGGCAGTTCGGTGGTTCAAATCCCTAGCACTGCGTAATGGAGTGAGCTCCTGTTACTTGTCCCAGCTTCTGCCAACCTAGCAGTTCAAAAGCACGTAAAAATGCAAGTAGAAAAATAGGGACCGCTTTTGGTGGGAAGGTAACAGCGTTCCGTGCACCTTCGGCATTTAGTCATGACCACAGAAACGTCTTTGGACAGCGCTGGCTCTTCGGCTTTGAAACAGAGATGAGCCCTGCCCTCTAGAGTCAGGGATGACTAGCACATATGTGCAGGGGGAACCTTTACCTTTATGTATGTATATCATGCCTCAGTGGCAAGCATTTTGGGAGCATGTCCTTAACATGCTCTCAAAATTTGCCACTTAAAAAAATTGGGGACTCTCTGCAATAAGCCTTTGCTTGTTTTTACAAAAAAACAAGAAATCAAAACCATGCACAGTTGCACTTTAGACCTCCTAGATCTAGAATCTAGATTAATTCAGGAAGGCTGGTCAGAGTCAAGAAGGGGGGAGATGGAGCTCCACCTCCTATAACATGTTCCTTATGGAAGGTAAAATATCTTCTGAAGGGATGGACTAAAATTACCTTCTTGCTCATTATATTTGGGCCACTGGGTGGCAATGTGAAACCAGAAAACAGGAGAAAAACCACAGAAGCCAAAGAAATGTTTTCAAACAGAGGGAAGATTTTATGTTTGTATATTTCCATTTGAAGATGATATTATCCAGACGTCATGAGCTGAATTAGTGGAGAGTTGGATACACTGCACATTTTCACCAAATTGCACTATTTGTTTTAATGTTGCACATAAAAGAGTTGCAACTGAAACAACCATAGCCCATTTCTATGGGACTGTCTATGGTAATAACTAACAGGATTGTTTCCAATGGCTCTGGAGAGTTCTGTGAACTTTTGACAGATGACAGATGATAGATGGATAGATAGATGATAGATAGATAGATAGATAGATAGATAGATAGATAGATAGATAGATAGATAGATAATGAGAGAGAGAGAGACAGATAGACAAATGATAGACAGACAGATGATAGATGATAGATAGATAGATAGATAGATAGATAGATAGATAGATAGATAGATAGACAGACAGACAGACAGACAGACAGACAAAAGAGAAAGAGAGAAAGAGAGATGAGAGACATAGTTATAGATCATGTGCATTTTTGCCTGTTTTTCGTAATTTACTCTTTCCTGGCTTTTGCATACTTCTGCTCTATTTTTGTTAATTAAATTTCATGTAGTTTGCTGATGTTTAATAAATAAGCGTCAAGCTTTATTTTTGCTACTTGCATGTGTATGGGGTGGAGAGGGGGGAGGGGGAGAGATACACAGACATAGACAGAGCCAGGCAGGCAGGCAGGAAGCTTGTAGGCAGACTGAAGCCAGAAATAATCAGTCATTAATTTATTCATTTTTCTATTTAAAAGGTTTATATTGCCACCCATCTTGAGAAATACAACTCAAAATTGTTAATAGCAATAAGAAAAAACATAAGGGGACACACACCCAATGTTTTTATATAGTATATATCCACCTGACTATTGATACCAGGCACTAATACCAATATTAATTGACATCAGACTTGGGGTTTTTTTTCTGCTTAAAAACTTTAATCCCCTCTAATGGCCAGTTTCCAAATAAAATAGAATATAATGCCTTATTGGCCAAGTAGATTGAACACACAGGGAATTTGTCTATAGTGCAGAGAAGCTCTGGGTGTACATACAAACAACAAAATAAGTAATAGATCATAAATAATAAGATAACAGCATAGTCATAAGTTACAAACAGCAAGTGATAAATCATAAAATACAAATAGGAGAAGGTAGTAGGAAAGATGAGAAGGTGAGAAAGATAAGATGAGAAGACAATAAAAATAATAGCAATACAGCCCTACTACATGGTTATATATCTTTAGACATAAGACATTACTGTGGGAATAAGGTGTTTCCAGCATAACCAAAATAAATATCTTTCCCATAAAAAGTTGCTTATTTTTCTGTTACCTCCAAAATCATACAGTAAAAAGTCAATATCCCAAATTTCTCTGGACCTTTAATTTGTTTATAACTTTCTGAGATCAAAATCGTATTTATTTACTGTTTTTCTTTTCAAATTCTTTAAATTCCTAAGCTTTTAATTAATTTTTCTTTTGTTCACAGTTGGAGATAAACTCACTTTAGGAAGTCTTTTCAAACCTATCATCCTGAAAGTCTCTAATAACTTTGGAATAATTGATAGGCAATTCCTGAAAGTGATTAAAAGTGAAGTTTGTAAACTGTCCTTTAAAAGGCTGCACTGGTGGTAGTGAACAAGATGGCTAATCTATCATCTCCCAATATTCAAATCCACAGGAAACTGCTGTCCTGTGGTCTTATCATATTGAGTACATTGGAACACATGTGGGTGATTTCCAGTCCTCTCCTTATCCAGAGAGGTTCCAAGAAACTTGTCTACTCACCGGTTCCTTGGTCCTTGCACAATTGTCATTTTGTCAGTTCACTATATTTCTCTTGGCAGAATGAAACAACTTGCCATGATCATCTCACAATGGCCATCTTGTCGTAGCCAACTCATCATAGCCATATCTCTGGTGCCATCTCACTGTAGGAGATGGCCTTAGTGAGATTATTTCCATTGATAAAAAAGAAAATGTCAAAGAAGCAGTGGCAGATAACATTTATCACATTGAATTATCTCACATGGAGTTGTCTTGCGGTGAGATGGTTGTGGTGAGATAGCCATGGAATTTTACTTATACCCCTTCCTTGGAACTATGCTATCTACATTCTGACCTGAGCTTAGGGCACAAGATAACCTGTCATAATATCCTACCCAGTGGTGGGTTCAGGATCCTATTGCAACCAGTACTCTGCAACAGGGTCGGGCATCCATCATGTGTTCCATGAGTGTTGCGCAGGCGCTGTACGCTGTGCACATGTGTGCAAATGGCCAGCTAGCTTAAAAAGCGGTAGGAACAAGGGCAGGTGGGTGGGCCCAATGGAAACACCATTCCAGTAGGGTGGCAGATGCTCCCAGCTACCACTGGTACACCCGTACCAGGGCGTACCTCCTGGAACCCACCACTGATCCTACCTGTTAATAACTACTTTTACTTCAACTGCAATAACACAAGGGCTATCAATAGATACAAACTAAATGTAATCCGTTCAAATCTTGATTGCAGGAAAAATGATTTCAGCAGTAGAGTAGTTAATGTGTGGAACACCTACTTGATCCTGTTGTTAGTTCCTCTAACCCCCATATCTTTTACCTTACGTTGTCTACCATGGACCTTACACATTTCTTAAGAGATCCCTAAGGGGCCATACATAAGTGCACCAGTGTGTCTACCATCCCTGCCCTACTGTCATATTTATATGTACTCTTTTTATGTCTTTATAGCTATGTTTTGCTTATTTATATCCATTTATTTGTGCCATTTTTTTCATCTGTTTTCATAATCTGTTTTATATGTGGTTGCATCTCTGTTTCCATAAAGCCTTGCTATCTGTCCTTTTCATAACTATAAAATGGAAGCAGTTGTTGCAACTTTTAATAAATACAGAATGTATGAAGCATTGTGTGTGTAAGATGATCAGGCATTTAAAGAAAGTGTATTCCAAAGAAACAGGCATGTGTCCAGTCACCTGCCTAGCTCCCAGCTGGACAACATACAGTTATGCATAAAGAGATGTAAGTCCCAAGGGCCACCTGTACAGGTAGTTTTTGTTTACAACTATCCAGTTAGCAATTATTTAAAGTTAGAACAACACTGAAGAAAGTGATTTATAACAGTTGTAGCATCCCAAGTCATGTGATCATCATTTGCAACCTTTCCAGCCAGCTTGCAACAAACAATCAATGGATTCTCTTAACGACCTCATGATTCACTTAACAACTGCAGCAATTTGCTTATCAGCTATGGCAAAAAAATAGATTGTAATATCAGGTGCAATTTCCACCTTGTTTAGCAACAGAAATTCTGGTCCCAATTGTGATCTTAAGGACCTCCTGTACTGAGGGGCTTTACCCATTAAAAAGGGGCCTGTTGAAAGGTTGCCAAATGTAACATTTAGTTTAACTAGCCTGTTAGCATCTTCTCTGTCCTGAATCTGTCTAGCCACAAAGATCTGAAGAGAGAAAGTCTTTCTGAAATTACTTTTTTATCTCACACACAGCAGAAGGGCTTCTCTTTGGAATTTGTCATCAATTTTTTTGCTATTAGAAAAGGAATTAAAATTTTCTTTGTAGTCAAGAGTTAAATCATATTATTTGCACTTGTTTGTTTTATCTTTTGTATTTTTAATTGCTTGAAAATGGATGCTGCCTTGAAGGCAAAGTTTGAATAGAAAAGAGATATAGATAAAACAATGCATAGGGCTATGCATGGGACCTTCAAATTAAATATGCATATTTGGGGGGAATAATCTTCAGAGCAAGATGTAACTAACCTGGGAATATGTATTATAAATTTCTTTTATAATAATGGAATTTCAAAATGACTCAAACTAGATTCTATCCATGTGTCCTCTGGGGATTTTATTTTAGAGCTAATCTTAATTGTATAAGATCTTACCATCTGAAATTTTCAGGCAAAAATAATTTTAAGGCTTTTATTTAAAAAGAACACCTGCAGAAAATGTATTATCCATATTTGCTGAAAATCTGAATGCATAGAATGGAAAACATTATAGCCACATCCGAGCAGAATCTTTTTAAATAGAAAGGAATAGAAATTCCAGAAAACGTGTTGCATTGTAGATGGCTGGTTTTATTTTGAGTGTTTTGTTTTGCTACTTTTCTTTGCATTCACCTGCCTCAGTGTTTGTGTTATAGATGGAAATTGTGGATCAGTTTGTTTCAAAAGGCATTCCAGATGGCTTGAATTGCAGAGCTATGGACCTATAATGTGGAAAAAAAATCAAAAATATATTTCTTACAGAATAAAAACCATAGATAAATATTATGTGTATACAAATCCCTAGAATATGTGATATTTTAATCGAGGAGGGTTTGTGTGTGGTTTACTGATAAGGATATAGACTAGAAACTATTGTGCAAATCTAAGAGGTGGGCATTGAAGCTGGTTTTGGAGATTTATTTTGGTTGACCCCAAAATAAAAGCTAATGTATGGGGGAGAACAGGTCTGAGTCTGCAGACATCTCTAGCATCAGCTGTGCTTTTTCTTAGGATCATCTTTTAGAGATCAAACCTGAAGTACTGTACAGCCCCACTATTTCATAATAAAGTAACACTACTTTCAATGAGCCATTCAATGACACACAGATCAATTAGTTAGAAAGCCTTTGAAAAGTACATTCAGTAACTTTTTACAGAAATCTGCAGGAAATTCTACCAAGTCCAAATACTTATCAACATTTTGCTATGAACAACTATTGTTCTAAAAACTGGAATAAAATCATCAGGAGGAGGAAGTTGACAGGACAAAGAATATAAATATAAATGCACATGTTTACATCTGCATTTATATGTATAAATGTGCATATTTTATTTGTGCATAAATAGCAATAGCAATAGCAGTAGACTTATATACCGCTTCATAGGGCTTTCAGCCCTCTCTAAGCGGTTTACAGAGAGTCAGCATATTGCCCCCAACAATCTGGGTCCTCATTTTACCCACCTCGGAAGGATGGAAGGCTGAGTCAACCCTGAGCCGGTGAGATTTGAACCACTGAACTGCTGATCTAGCAGTAGCCTGCAGTGCTGCATTTAACCACTGCGCCACCTCGGCTCTGCACATACACTATATTGCCAAAAGTATTCGCTCACCCATCCACATAATCAGACTCAGTTGTGAGCGAATACTTTTGGCAATTATAGTGTATGTACAAACAGAGAGAGATGTATGCCTATCTTTTCAGCATCTGTCTTTCTCATCAGGCACAGCTTTTATAGCAATTAGCACCATTAATTTTACAACCAGACCCAAATGAGATACAATCACAAACAACCATCAGCAAGTAATCCCATGGGTTCTGCTGTACTTTCAAAATCATATATGTCTAGTGACATAGCCAAATCTCCAAGGCCTTACAAAAAGTCAAGAAGTCACCATGATGCCAAAAAATATATTAAGACTCTAGAAAGAGTGCAGAGAAGAGCAACAAAGATTATTAGGGGATTGAGGCTAATCTGTACAATGAATAATTGCAGGAATTAGGCATGTCTAGTCTAATGAAGAGAAGGACTAGCGCAGTGGTGGGTTTCAAAAAATTTTCGAACCTACTCTGTGGGTGTGGCCTCCTTTGTGGGAGTGGCTTGCTGGCCATGTGACCTGGTGGGAGTGGCTTGCCTGCCATGTGTTTTCTCTCTCTCTCTCTCTCTCTCTCTCTCTCTCTCTCTCTCTACTCTCTCTCTCTTTCCTTCCTTTTGTCTCTCTGTCCCTTTTTCCTTTTTTCTTTCATCTCTCTCTCACTTTTTCTTTCTTTTTTTCTTTTTTTCTTTTTTTCTTTTTTTTCTTTTTTCTTTTTTTCTTTTTTTCTTTTTTTCTTTTTTTCTTTCTTCCTTTCTTCCTTTCTTTGTCTTTCTCTTTCTCTCTCTGTGTGAGTCTGTGTTTGTGTGTGTGTGTGTGTGTGTGTCAGTGGTGGGTTTCAAAAAATTTTGGAACCTCTTCTGTAGGTGTGGCATGCTTTTCGGGTCCATTGGTGGAACCTCTTCTAACCGGTTCGGTAGATTTGATGAACCGGTTCTACCGAACTGGTGCGAACTGGTAGAAACCCACTTCTGGACTAGCGGTAACAGAAGGACTAAGGGTGATAGCAGTCTTCCATCTTTTGAGGGGCTGTCACAGAGAAGACATTCTCTGTTCACAGAGAAGACATTCCCTATTCATCTAAGCACCTGAGGGCAAAGCAAGAAGTAACTGATGGAAGATTGTCAAAGAGAGAGCCAACAGAGAAATAAGGAGCAATTTCCTGAGACTGAAAGCAATTAATCAGTGGTACAGCTTACTTACAGAAGTTATGGGTGCTCCATCATTGGAGGTTTTCAAGAAGACATTGGCCAGCTATTTGTCTAGAATCGAATAGGTTCTACTGCTTGAGCAGGGAGTTGGTTTAAAAGGCTTCCATGGTCCCTTCCAACTCTTTTATTCTGTTATTCGCTTAATCTAATCTGTATGGAAATGATGTTCCAAAAACATGACATAACAGAAAAGGCTCTCATTGTTTTATGATACGTGTGTTGTCAAGATTCTGGGCTGTCTTTTCTGACCTAGTGACTGCTTTCCATACAATTGAATTAAATATTGAACAAATTGATTTGTCATCTAATTTGCAGTCATGATTCTACTTACTCTTCTATTTATTGACAGGTCCTGGATGAATTTAGTTCATAAATCATCATCTCTATATATATACCACCAGTTGCTTGCCATTCATTGAATAAAGACTTATTTGGCTGAAAAGGAAATGGCATTAAGCAGATAGGAGAGGTAAGAGAAAAGTAAATTATTTAAAGTCCCATTCTGTTGAACAGTGTATTTACATTCAATTGTCTAATCTATTTTATTCCTCCAACTGAGAATAGCACCTAACACTAAAGCAAACTCAGTATTTTCACTATTAAAACAACTTTGTTAACCCAACAAAGTAAATATCAAACATATATCAGAACCACTTACAGCATGAAAACTAAGTGTCCTCCGCTCTCTTCAAAGCTTTTGTTTCTACCTGCTTTGATTCCAACAGAAACCAGTTCTTGTCATGCCAAAAAAACAGATTCAATGCATTTAATCAGAATAAAATGTGACTTATTCTGTGAAGTCATTTTCTTTTTCGAAACACAAAAGGCAGGTCTTTAAATCCAAGAACATAAAAGTACAAAAATGTTCTGCAAATACAAATGCCTGACAAGCAAAAGAGAAATATCCCAAGTCCTTCAAGGATAGGCATTCCCACTTAGCCTTACTTACTGTTTTTCCAGGTGTCAGAGCAGGGCTAGATGCCTAGACAATTGGCTCTTTGGATCCAAAGAGAACAAAAGATAAAGGTTCCTTCCATACATATGTATATGCTCATCGTTCCTGACTCTAGGGGGCAATACTAATCTCCATTTTAAACACTGTTACCTTCCCTCCAAAGGTGGTTCCTATTTTTCTACTTGCATTTTTACCTGCTTTCAAATTGCTAGGTGGCAGAAGCTGGGACAAGGAAGAGGAACTCACTCCATTACATGGCACTAGGGATTCAAACTGACGAACTGCCAACCTTTCTCATTGACAAGGTCCCACCGTGTCCCATAGAAACAACAAACGTAAATAAAAGGACTTTAAGCTCAGGCATATTCAGTAAACAAGAGAAATTTAGTTCAGAATGGTTTCAAAACTTCTAGACTTTTTTAAATATAAAAGTTGCTTGTAGTTGTGTCCACATCTGCTGATTAATCTGTTTGGGTTTTTTTGCTCCTTAGTGAATTTATGACATAATGTATCATTTGTATTTTTCTCCTGAAAAAAGTTAACACCCACCCCCTTAGCAGAATGAAATATTTTAGGAAATATGACTATCCAACATCTTCTTAAAGACTTCCATGTTGGGACATTCACAACTTCTGGAGGCAAGCTGTTCCACTGATTAATTGTTCTAACTGTCAGGAAATTTCTCCTCAGCTCTAAGTTGCTTCTCTCCTTAATTAATTTCCACCCATTGCTTCTTGTTCTACCCCAGGTGCCTTGGATAATAGTTTGACTCCCTCTTCTTTGTGGCAACCCCTGAGACAGTGGAACACTGCTATCATGTCTCCCCTAATCCTTCTTTTCATTAAACTAGACATACCCAGTTCCTGCAACTGTTCTTCATATGTTTTAGCCTCCAGTCCCCTAATCATCTTTGCTGCTCTTCTCTGCACTCTTTCTAGAGTCTCCACATCTTTTCTACATCGTGGTAACCAAACCTGAATGCAATATTACATTTCCCTGAAATATGAGAAAAGAAGAAACAGGTTTTTAAAGACAAAGAACAGCTCCCTGCCCCCAGCAGATATTTTTGGCGCCATCCTATCTACAAAACAAAAGACCTCAGCTCCAGGATGAAGGGATTAAGACATGACCCTCCAGGCCACAATAGGATTATCTAGCTCACCAAATGGCACAACCAAGCCTCTTCAATACATCACCCAGCACAGTTCAACCAAGCTTCACTCAGAAAACCTACAAGGTTAGCTATGATCCCTACAGCAGCCAATGGTTTGAACAGGAACAGGAAGATCAACTTCAAAGCCCCAGAGAGGATAAAAACAACACTCACTCTCCACTCCATGTGTTCAGCTGCACCAGGACCATGTGCTTAATGGATCCGCTCCATTAAACCAGCTTTCCAAGCAGCCTCCATGTTTCCAGTCTCTTTCTCCCCACCGGGAACTGAATCCAGATGGATATTTCTTCCAACACTCCTTTGAGAACAAATGGAAGATGGACTGTAATTTTTTTTCTTATCTACCTGCTCCAATTTTAAAGTTTCCATCCAGGGCCATTTTTCCTGTTGCTGCATCAAATGACTTGCAATAACCAGCCAAATATTTTTACAATGTAATTGCTACATTTGTGAAATATTCTCCTCTAAGAGGCTGACTGGAAACCTGAATTATGGTCTTTCTTATGCATAATAACTATTTCCTTTTTCTTTTTCCCCCTTTATTTGTATGCCGCCCTTTTCCCTGGGGGGACTCAGGGCGGCTCACAGTTCAAAAAGGGGGGGGGGGAAGGACAAACAATTTTCCAACATGAAGACAATACAACATATTAAAAAGAAAACACAGCAGTCACACAATTCGGGTGGGGCTAGAATCTTAACCCCAGGCCAGCCGAGACAGCCAGATCTTTAAAGATTATTTCTTGTTGTTTTATTACCTTATTGCTGTTAACACTTTCATATTAACTGTGGTTGTTGGACAGTTAAGCAGTATAATAGCAAAGAAATAAAAGAGTAGACTGATATATATAAGAAATAGTCTGTAATATAAAACGATGCTCATTTTATCAGTGATACAGCCCTGAACACATATTTTATTGATTTGGCTCAAAAAGAATAATAATTATATTTTATACTTGTCTCTGGAGACATTTTCTGTACCATGAAATAAAAAAAAGGTTTTAGGTTAACAATCATGGTATAATGAGAAATTACAATTCCATCCCAAAAGAAATCTGTAGTACTAAAAGATGCAGCAATGAAAAAAGTGATTTTCCTTTTTTCCCATTTGCTACAAGTTGGGAACTATTTTGCCTGGGCCCTGCCAATCCAGTTGGAAGCTCATCTCAACTCTCAGCTCAGTTTTGGGGTTAACCTTACTCTGACTTCCTGAATGATTGAAGGTTGACATATCTCAACAAAGAATGAATGATTGTCATGCTATTACTTATAGGAATCAATCCTGGAGAGGTTCTAAGGCATAACAGGTTATGCTTTTACGAATGCTACTGTGTCTCTGTCACAGCCTTCTTTTCTGTGAGTTGCCTAATTGTCACACAGCCCCACCCTGCTTTTAACTATCCCTGCAACTACAATAAGATATTGTCAGCAAACTAAAAACAAACAAGGGAGCCAAGGTGGTGCAGTGGTTAGAGTGCAGCACTACAGACTACTTCAGCTGACTGCTAGCTGCAGTTCAGGAGTTCAAATCTCACCGGCTCAAGGTTGATTCAGCTTTCCATCCTTTGGAGGTGGATAAAATGAGGACCCAGATTGTTGGGGGCAATATGCTGACTCTGTAAACTGCTTAGAGAAGGGTGTAAAAGCACTATGAAGCTAAGTCTAAATGCTATTGCTATTGCTAACCCAATTCAGGTAGTGATGATAAAGAAGTCATTTCTAGGAGAACCCAAGTTTGCAATCACCTGTACCAGTCCTGCCAATTCCCCAGAAAATCCAAAGCTGCATTGGACATACGGACTATCAGGGAGCATGCTTCCAATTCCTGCCTAGAAGAGTTGACACGTTTCTCATATTCCAAGTTCAGTTTGGAAATCCACCCAAACCAGTAATGAGGAGATCCTTCTCAAGAAGGGCCCAATCTACTAACTAGCCATGCCAAGCTTTTGGTATCCCAGAAAATCTAATGATGAGAGGCAGCAAAACATGCTAGCCCAGTGTTGGCTAACCTTTTCGGCACCAAGGGCCGAAACAGGAGCACATGCATGCCGGAAACCAGAAGAGCAGCCGCCTGGTGCGCATGTGCACGCTGGGAAGATGATCTTCTTGTTTCCGGCACGTGCATGCGCTCCGGCCACCTGGTCTTTCAGTTTCTTGCATGCATGCACATGCAAAGACCAGCTGGCCAGTGCACATGTGTGTGCTGGAAAATGGAAGAGCAGCTGCCTGCTGCACATGCGTGCACCAGGAAGTGGATCTGGCAGTTTCTGGTGCGTGAATGTACACCAGCCAACTGGTCTTCATGCATGCACGCAGGCCAGAAAACGGAAGATCAGGTGGCCAGAAGATTATCTTCCCAGTGCACGTATGCACATCGGGCAGCTGCTCTTCTGGTTTCTGGTGCTCCCGCACACATGAAGATCAGCTGGCTGGTGCCCCAGAATCTGGAACAGCAACGGGCGATAGCTCGTGTGCCCAGAGAGACGGCTCTGCATGCCACTTCCGGCCCACGTGCCATAGGTTTGCCATCATAGTGCTAGCCTACAAGGATAACTCAATGAACACTTTTCAGTCTATTGACATTCAGTGACATGTTAAGCCTGGCATCCCAGAAAGGCAAACAGAAAAGCAAGATCTTCCTTCTTAAACTTTTTTTGAAAAATTTAAGTTTAACACTTGGATAGGATACTTGCTACATTGGTTCAGCACAACCTGCCTCCTTGTGGAACAATTTAAAAACTTGTCCTGTCTTCTTCTCCTCCCAGCTGGGAGACACATTTTGCAATAAAATTCTTTGAAGATATCCATCACATCTTGTAAACTTATGATCGCTTTCTTCAAATTTGGAAATTACTATTCAAATTGAATCAAGATTGTTTCTTGTTGCTATGTAAGGGAAGAATGAATATGAAGAGTTTGATAAAAAAAAAGGGGAGCCTATGGTCAGATAGTTCTTAATTCCATGGTTCACCCCATACAACGTGACATCTAGATGTGGCTACTGTGTCTCTGAAACCGGGAATGCAGGGGTGATTTGGGGCTGATGGAATCCTAAAGAATTTGCAGTCAAAGGTTTCAGAATGGTAAAGTTTGGATATTGATGGAAAGATTTGCTACAGTCTGCCTGTCCAGATGCTGATTTGTGGTGATAACTACTTACTACTCTTGTCATCAAAACACCTTAATGTATGTCAAGCCAAGGTACAATCCAAACACACACTTAGATATGCTTTTAAGCAAGGAATACTTAATGAGATTCACAGATCAATCACCCGATACTGATCACAGCTATTCAGAACTCACTCATCCTTGTGTTTAATGGGATTTATTCATATTTAGGAGTGAATATGCCTCTACTTTGCCTGCTTGCTATTGGCTGCCATAGAAACAGGGAGGGTGGGAGCTCATGGTATTTGGGAGGAATAGGTACTGGAGGAGATATTGCTTAAGGAGTTTTGTTCTCACCATCTTCTGTGCATGCTGATAGCTCGTGTTTGGGTTTGGTCAAGGACAACTGTCTCTGCATACCAACTGAATGAGGCCATTCGAAGGTGCATCCCACATGACACCTTTGGGAGCTGGAGATTGGACATTGGGTTGGGGTAACTGGGGGGGAGGGTTTGGGGCAAATGTTTGATATGTACAATCTCATACTTTTTTGCTTCAGATCTTGCTTCACTTTCACAGTTTTCATTTTATGTCCAGCAAAAGTACCTTTCTCTAATCAAATGGAGTTGGGGTTATTCTTTCTTGAATTTTGAATGAGGCACTCCTAACAGAATGATGAAATAGCATTCTTCTCCAGCCTGGTGTTTCCTAGATGCATTGAACTACAATTCTCTAAAATTCCTAGGTGGCATGAACAATGTTTTGTGCTTAAGTAAAGCCTCACAGATCTCCATATCTGTGTTCAGCCTTGCAATATAATATGTTTTCTGGTTTACAATTCTCAGCCAGTTTATTTGCTTAAAGTGAAACAGCCTTTTGTCCTATGAGATTTGTTTAAGTAAATATGCAAAGAATAGAAAAAATATGCATAATTTAGCTGGGTTACAACAAATGTCACAGCATTCCAGAGGAACTTCCTGCTTTATTTTATATAAATGAAACTTAGCAGTGAAAGCATTCTTAAAGAGGCTTTTAATTATCTAAAGAATATTGGATAAATCAAAGATTAATAAGTGATTTCACACTACATTAATTCCAGTTTATAGCAATTCCAGTCTCATTCCAGTCATTTATTCATAGTGCTGATTTCTGCTGTTCCCAATAAACCAAGTTTTTTCTTTCAAATGAAGATAAATCTGAACCCTGGTTTGCCTGTTCATTCATATACTATATGTAAAGTCCCATCCCCCGCGAAGACACTACTTTGATTTCACAAATGTCTATAGGAGAACAAAGCCACTTTTTTGCACCAAAGACAAACTCCTTATGTGTCCAATCATACTTGTCCAATAAAGAATTCTATTCTATTCATCAATCAACAAGTAGGATGTTTAAGTGGACTGTAAAACATATGCAGGTAGTCTTCGACTTATGTCATTTGAGCCCGACATTTATGTTGCTAAATGAGACATTTGTTAAGTGAGTTTTGCCACCATTGTACGACCTTTCATGCTGCAGTGGTTAAAGTGCAGCACTGCCATTATTAAATTAGTAACTTGGTTGTTAAATGAGTCTGGCTTTCGCTTTGACTTTGCTTGTCAGAAGGTCTCAAAAGAGAATCCCCTGACACTGCAATCGTCATAAATATATCAGTCAGTTGCCAGAGATCTGAATGAGGCCGCGATGGCTGTAAGTGTGGAAAATGGTCATAAGTCTCCTTTTCAGCGATGTTGTAACTTTGAAAGGTCACTAAATGAACTGTTGTAAATTGAGGACTACCTGTAATGACTTCATGGGATTCCAGAGTTGTAAAAGTGAAATGGATTATTTTGGCATATTTCTGCACTCTTTGGTGCAGACATTCATAGTAACCCATTGGTTGTCCATCTTTTGCTTGAACACTTTCAGTGAAGGATATAGTAATTCATTGCCATGCCTGCTGTTTGACTATGTTCGGGTTTCCTAATATTTCATTGGAATTGGACTTCTAAAGGAGAATATTTGTAGCTCAGAGTTGATATGAAGGGGCCCTTGGTGTTCTCTGAGTTTGATTGTTTTCATCAGCACTAGCACTGATGATCTTATCTTATTTAGGTAATGAAGTCTGCAAAAAAACAACCAAGCTTAGAGACCACCAGAGATCCCTAGTTTGACTTCTAACTTAAAACTATTGTTCTTCTAGAGACCCAAAAGCAATCCGTTTATGATGTTTTTCATTTGGTCCTCTTGGAAACACAAGACTCTCATCTCTACCTTTAAAAATCCCCTTAACTTAAAATTTGGCCACACAAATTTGCATTTCATGTAAATTTTTAGCAACAACAATAATAAAATGAGAATATTTTGATACCTACTGAGGGGTGGGTTGCTACCGGCAACACTGCCCTCTTAGTCGCACAAAAAAATTTGCACGGGCACCAAACGTGCATGCCATGCGCGTGCACATTTACAGCTAAAAAGGTCTGTGCATGCGCAGAACATTAGAAAAGGGGGGGAAATTGCATTTCTGCAATGGAGATTGTTCTGCGCATGCGCAGAAACAAAAATCAAGATGGCACCGCTGACAATAGAACCGGATTGGGTGCATGGGTGGCCGAGTTACTACCTACTTGGCTGAACCAGTCTGAACAAGTAGGAACCCACCTCTGTACCTACTTGCATTTGGAAACTCCCAAATACTAAAGAATGGGCTGAAAAAATATCACTATGATCTTATCACTATGCCACCAAATTGGTTCTTGTGACATTTCCCATCCCCCCACCCCCATGCCAAAAAGATGAAAGACTGAGTTGTCTCCCCCACTGTTCAAAGTTTGATAAATTCCTGGTTGCGAACAAAAGCTATCCTGAATTCAATCCGCTTTATGGTAGTTTTGGATTGGCGATCCTTAATGAAACTGCAAAAGGATGATTATGTACATTTGACACCTTTAAGCAAAGCAGCTATTACATTATATGTGTGCTAGAGACTTATGCTATAGCTTAAAAAGATCAATAAACATTCTAGTTTAATTGCAAATTAACTGTCCTTCTTCCCTTCTAATATTATCTATGACCTAAGCTTGTAACATTTTTCACAGGCCCTGCTTATTATGTTATAGAATTGATTGTTTGCATGTTGAATGGTGGGTTAGCAAACAATTACTCAGATAACTGCACACAGGAAACATTTTCCACCAGCAAAATTACTTAGCAGGAGCAAAACTATAATTTTACTGCATTGCTAACCCATGATTTACTGAATTACTGTAAACAAATTGAGGATTTGTACAACACACTGAACTATAAAGTAACTGTGGGCTTATAGAATGCTAAGACTCCAGAAACTCCAGCTGTGTAAAATGTGCTGGCATAGGCAGTTATGTCTGCTCCTAAGGGGACACATTACAGGCCCCACCCTTATCGGCTCCATGCCAAACTTGGGGTGCCTGAGTTACAAGGCAACACTATTTTCCCCACAACAAAAACCCTGTGTGGTAGGTTGGAATGAGAGTGACTGACTGGCCCAGTCATCCCCTTATGCAGAAATCTATATTTTCATTTACAAAGTAAACACATCAAAATCGCCCACTCTGACAACCTCTCTCTAGGGACAAGACCCCTTATTAAATATTTTCTTGCACAATCAGATGAACTCTCTATCCATTATGGGGTTGTTTTTTTTTTTTTTCGTGACTTGTAGAATTTGCTTGTATTTGACAATCTCTTTGATTATCTTAGCTGGCTGCCTTAATATTGAATTATGGGACGGCATCATAAATTATAAATGTCCATTGACTTGATATCTATTTTTACCCTTTTTGTTCTCTCTCCTAGAAAATTGTTTATTATTTGTTATATCGTACGGCATCTGTCAGTGACTCTAATAAGAAACTCAACTGAACTCATTACTGTATTCCCATATTGTAGGGAGAAATTTGGGCCTGCAGCCTCATCCAAACACGTTTACTCAAAAAATTGCCCCTTTGGCCCCAGCAGCGATGTGCTGACTATAATCTAACTGAGGTCACAGATCAGGGAATTCCTCATTTCAGTTACATAATTAGCCCAAAGACATAGGACTGCATAAGGCTGAAAAGTTTTGCAAAAGTGTCCGTGATGCAATATTTTCTGCTGGGAACATGGAAGGGTACAACAATGACCAGCAATCATAATCTGGGAGCTGAGGCCTGGTAGAATGAAACCTCAACTTTTGATAACTTCATATCTAAGTCCCCACCTCCCTGCCACCATTAGGTATAGACATGACTGAACCTTATCTTCCACAGGTCTAACCACAATGGTAAACTGACACCATCTATCCCTTCAAGGGTCATTTCCAAAGCAGACTTTTTTTCTTAGCTTTGGACCATCCTTGGAAGTTATATAAATATATTCCTAATCAGAAATTGAGAGCCAGTTTAATATAGCAGTTAAGGTATCAGGGTAGAAACTGGGAGATTATGAGTTCTAGTCCTGCCTTAGATTAAAATTCAGCTAGATGACTTGAGCCAGTGATTCTCCCTCAGCCCTAGGAAGCAGGCAATGGCAAGCTACATCTGAAAAAACTTACCAAGAAAATTTCAGAGACTATGAGAATTGGACAAGGTTGAACAGAAGAAAAAAGGAAGACATAGGTACCTAATTTTAAAGTGTATGTTTGGAGGAAGAGATTGTCCATTAATTTTCTTTCTGAATCAAAATAAAGATTGTTCCCATGTCCTACAATACCTCTACAGCCTTTTCTAATGCATTTCATATGGATTTTAGAATAACTGTTTATGTTATGGCAGATGGCATGGTTAGGAAACTTGTCACCTAACTTTTGAAAATACTGAAGTCAAAGTATTCCTGAAGTGCTCTGCTGTGGCACATTTTTAAAGCATATGTGCTGATTTGCCTTTGTTGGCTTTTTTTTATTATTATTGCTGTTTCCAAAATGACCACAGATCAAGCTGGACCATAGTCTTTACACCCTTACTTGAAATATGGTGAGCTATCCTTTGAAGTTTGACCACATAACAACTGGGCTGTTAACTTCACACCATAATGTGTCTTTCAAAGAATCTGAATAGAATCAAGTGATTAAACTGACTTTAGTTAGAATTTAAGCACTGGTATTAGTTCTGAGAAAACTGCTGGAATAATATGTTTGAATGTCACATCCCCCCCAAAAAATCAAAGTGACCAAGTCAGAACCAAGGGAAAAAAACCATCTTAAAGATCTGATCTATTTATAACTGGCTCACTTTAAAAGCCTAATAATTAACCTCTAAAATAGACAAAATTGAAGAACCTGATCACCTCTAGATAATCTTGTAAGAATGGCCCTATTCAACTGTTATATTAAAGATACTGCACCTTGACAGTTCTCTTTCTCTTGCCAAGAACAGATTGTTTCCTTGATTCCGAAAGAAACAATGTGGTCCTATAGGATTTCAGAGTGAGGATAAAGGTCTGGTGGCAGCACACTTAAAGTAAGTAATCATAAAATAAATTAAAATATGCCTATTTATAGAATAGGACACAAGGTTTGAAATCCCACCAACAATAATAAAGCAAAGTCATAGGAAGGCAACTGGCTGTTGAAGTGTTATTAATGCAGGCGCTTCTAAGAAGGGAAATGACAAATGCTGGTTTTGATGCAATAACTCTACCGTTTGAGAAATAATCTAGGAAGCTTTGGGCATGTCTATTGCCATTTTAAGACAGATACCTATAACTCTACTAATTTTTATCTTTCTGCTTCAAGAAAAATCATGATCGCACTCCACCAACAAATAGCTAAAGTGCGTCTTATCATTTCATCCTAACTGTATCAGTCTTTTCAAAGAGGTTTCTCTCCAAGTATATACCAAAGGTGCTTTTTCAAGAGGCAACCGAACTTTCTGGTTTTTACAACATACAACATACAATAGCAGAGTTGGAAGGGACCTTGGAGGTCTTTTAGTCCACCCCCCTGCCTAGGCAGGAAACCCTATACCATTTCAGACAAATGGCTATCCAACATCTTCTTAAAGACTTCCAGGGTTGGGGCATTCACAACTTCTGGAGGCAAACTGTTCCACTGAATAATTGTTCTAACTGTCAGGAAATTTCTCCTCAGTTCTAAGTTGCTTCTCTCCTTGATTAGTTTCCACCCTTTGCTTCTTGTTCTCAGGTGCATTGGAAAATAGTTTGACTCCCTCTTCTTTGTGGCAACCCCTGAGATATTGGAACACTGATATCATGTCTCCCCTAGTCCTTCTTTCTATTAAACTAGACATACCCAGTTCCTGCAATCGTTCTTCATATGTTTTAGTCTCCAGTCCCCTAGTCATCTTTGTTGCTCTTCTCTGCACACTTTCTAGAGTCTCCACATCTTTTCTACATTGTGGTGACCAAAACTGAATGCAGTATTCCAAGTGTGGCCTTACCAAGGCATTATAAAGTGGTATTAACACTTCACGTCATCTTGATTCTATCCCTCTGTTTATGCAGCCTGTTGGCTTTTTTGGCAGCAACTGCACACTGCTGGCTCATATTAAATGGTTGTCCACTAGGACTTCAAGATCCCTTTCACAGTTACTACTGTTGAGCAAGGTACCATCTATACTGTACCTGTGCATTTTGTTTTTCTTGCCTAAATGTAGAACCTTACTTTTTCACCATTGAATTTCATTTTATTAGATAGTGCCCAATGTTCAGGTTTGTCAAGATCCTTCTGTATCTTTCGCCTATCTTCTGGAGTGTTGGCTATTCCTGCCAGCTTTGTGTCATCTGCAAATATGATGAGTTTCCATTTATTCCCTTATCTAAATAATTGATGAAGACGTTGAAGAGTACTGGGTCTAAAACAGAGCCTTGGGGTACTCCGCTGCATACTTCCCTCCATGTAGATGCAGTTCCAATGAGGACTACACGTTGGGTGCGGTTGGTCAGCCAGTTACAAATCCATCTGGTGGTGATGCTATCTAACCCACATTCTTCTATTTTATCTAGTAGTAGGTTATGGTCTACCTTATCAAATGCCTTACTGAAGTCCAAGTAAATTATATCAATGGCATTCCTCTGGTCCATTAATTTTGTCACTTTGTCAAAGAATGCAATAAAATTAGTCTGGCATGATCTGTTTTTGACAAACCCATGTTGGCTTTTGGCTATTACTTTGTTTGCTTCTAGGTGTTTGCTAATTCGTTGCTTGATTATTTTTTCCAGAATCTTTCCTGGTATTGAAAATCAATCTCTGGATTGCTTTTCAATTCGTTACCCCTGAGGAAGTGGACAAGGCCATGGGAGCTGTGAGTGCCTCCACATGTGTGCTGGACCCGTGCCCCTCCTGGCTGGTTGCGAACAGCAGGGAGGTGACACGGGGCTGGATCCAGGGAGTAGTTATCGCCTCCCTTCGGGAGGGGTTCTTTCCCCCCGCTTTAAAGGTGGTGGTGGTGAGACCCCTCCTGAAGAAGCCATCTTTGGATCCAGCCATCTTAAATAACTATCGTCCAGTCTCCAACCTCCCAAGACTGGACTACTGCAACATGCTCTACATGGGGCAGCCCTTGAAGAGCATTCGGAGACTTCAGCTTGTCCAGAATGCAGCCACGCGAGTGATCGTGGGTGCACCTCAGTACACCCACGTTACACCTATCCTCCGCGAGCTGCACTGGCTGCCTATTGGTCTTCGGATACGCTTCAAGGTGCTAGTCGTCACTTATAAAGCCCTTCATGGTATTGGACCTGGGTACTTGAGAGACCGCCTGCTGCCAATTACCTCCAACAGACCTATTAGATCCCACAGATTAGGCCTCCTCCGAATCCCATCTACCGGCCAATGCCGATTGTCTACCACCCAGAGGAGGGCCTTCTCTGTGACTGCTCCAGCCCTCTGGAACGAGCTCCCCATGGAGATTCGGACCCTCACCACCCTCCAGGCTTTCCGCAAAGCCTTAAAAACCTGGCTGTTCCGACAGGCCTGGGGCTGATGAGTTCCTGTCCCCGCTCGAATGGTGTAGCTGTTGATTGTTTTTAAAATTGTGGTGTTGTGTTGTCCGTTGTTTTTTTTCTTTTTTTCCTGTTTGCTCGACCCCCCCCCCCCCCCCCCCGATTTGGTTTGTGAGCCGCCCTGAGTCCGTCTGGGAATAGGGCGGCATAGAAATACAATAAAATCGAAAATCGAAATCGAAATTGAGGTCAGGCTGATAGGTCTGTAGTTTTCTGGATCTGTTTTTTTTCCCCTTTTTGAAGATGGGAAACACATCAGCTCTTTTCCAGTCCTCTGGAAGTTCCCCGGTGCTCCAGGATCTCTGAAAGATATAGTTCAGTGGTTCTGAGATTTTGTCTGCCAGTTCCTTCAGAACCCTGGGGCGTAATCCATCCGGTCCTGGTTATTTGAACTCGTCTCAGGTAGACAGGTGCTCACTTACCATTTTCTTCCCTATTTCAACTTGTGTTCCTAATCTGATTTTTGTGCTGCTGTTTTTGATAGGTTGGGCTGTTTTATCCCTTTGTGTAAAGACAGATGCAAAACATGAGTTAAATAGTTCTGCTTTCTCCCTGTTGCTTGTCACCTTCTTGCCACTTTCTCCCAGCAATTGACCAATTGTTTCCTTAATGTTTTTCTTGTTTTTAACATGTTGGAAGAAGCTTTTTTCTGTAATTTTTTACTTTTGTGGCAAGCCTTTCTTCATTGTAAGCCTTAGCTTTCCTCACTTCATTTTTACATGCTCGGGCTATTTGCTGATATTCTGCCTTAATTATGTCCCCCCCCTTTCCACTTTTTATACTTATCTTTTTTGTCTTTCAATTTGTCAGTTCTTTATGCAGCCATGCTGGTTTCTTTTGGGAGCTGTTATTTTTCTTCTTCATTTGTATTGTGGTAGACTGGCCTTTTGTAACCTCATTTTTCAAAATTTCCCATCTTTTCTTTTCATTTTGCTTCTCATCCAAGAAGCTTCTTTAGCTGAGGAAGATTCTTGGATGAGAAGCGAAACGTCTTCAAAGAAAAACCAGTTGCCTCTTGATAAAAAGCACCTTTGGGACAACCATGACATGGATGACTGAGAATCTCCATAGACATTTAGCTATGCACTTTGGGATGAACACCCTTCAAATGGTGTGGTAGTATAAATGAATTTTCAGAAAAATTGAGACTACAGGAATCCATTTATACTTCAGTTTGATATGCAAGACAGCACAGACTCATCCCCAACAGCAATAGCAATAGCAATAGTTAGACTTATATACCGCTTCATAGGGCTTTCAGCCCTCTCTAAGCGGTTTACAGAGTCAGCATATTGCCCCCAACAACAATCCGGGTCCTCATTTTACCCACCTCGGAAGGATGGAAGGCTGAGTCAACCTTGAGCCTAGTGGGATTTGAACAGCCGAACTGCTGAACTACAGTCAGCTGAAGTAGCCTGCAGTGCTGCATTTAACCACTGCGCCACCTCGGCTCAGCCTGTACCTCAGCACCTGTGCTCAACGGTGAAGGAACACAGGACACAAAACATCCTGAGAAAGCACTGCTCCAACTTCTCTTCAGAGCTGATGAAGCTTCTTGGATGAGAAACAAAATGTCTTCAAAGAAAAACCAGAAAGTCCAGTTGCCTCTTGGAAAAGCACCTTTGGGACAACCATGACCCGGATGACTGAGAATCTCCAAAGACACTCTCCAAGTATAATCAATTAATAGAAGAGAATATATAGTGCATTCAGAAAGTATTGAGACCCCCTTCACTTTTGTCAACTTTGTTATGCTAGTTGTTAAAATTCAGTGAAGGGTTGAATACTTATACCAATGTGATATTTCAGGGTTGTTTTTTCCTTTTTAATAAATTTACAAAAGTTTCTAAAATTCTGTTTTCACCTTGTCATTATAGGGTACTTAGATTAATGAGAAAAAATGAATTTCAATAACTATAGAATTAAGCTGCAGCATAACGAAAGTGAATACTTTCTGAATGTACTGTATGTAGCTCGGGGTTGAATTGTGGATCCTAGTGCTCTCTGAGCTCATTGGTGCTAGTATTACGTAGTTGGATAATGAAACATCTGCAAGAAAACAATCAAGGTCAGAGATCACCAAGGACCCACAATGGAAAATTCCACTGGGAGAATTGAAAGAGTAGCATATTTTAAGGTCTCCGAAGTGGGGCGTGGGGACAATACCCAGCTGTGACTGCTCCCATGCCATCCTTCGAGACATGCAGTTCAGGCAAGACCAACTGACATTCTCATTCAGAGACACCCCCCTCCCCCAGAAACCCTCACAAGAGAACTCACCTGGTATGAGATTTTTTTTTAAGCCTAACCACAGCATCCAAAGCAACTTCAAAACAGAAGCAGTGCTTAAGTCTAACAGATGCAGTGAAAGCAAACCTGCAGGTGACCAGGTGCATGCTAGATTCAGATGTGAGGGTTCCAAGTAACACCCCTAATGAAAAAAGACTCCAAGGCTTAAAGTTCCTTAAAGTTCCATTTTATTAGTGATGTCATCTTGGCACATCTGGGAAAACCCAGATTGGAAAGCTTCCAGGTTTTGTCCATCCTGAAGGCCTAATGCGAAAGATGGCTACCAAGCAATCAGATTCATTCAACACTGGAATTCATCTCCTAGAATGCAGCTTAGAAGTGTTGGAAACCCCCCCCCCCAAGATAATGAAATATTTTGGGGAATATCAGAAAGGCAGGATGGAATATTTCCCTGAAAGAAGAAATAGAAAAAAACCTTAAGGGAGCCAGCCTGTTTCCCTGCCCCAAGCAGAAACTGAGGAGGCCAATTTATAGAAATGCAGATTTGGTAATCCATTCAGAAAGACTGAGCCAGCTAGAAACTATAGATTAGCTCAGACACACCCCATAGGATTTGCATTTCCCCTTTTGCCTATACAGCCAGCTATGACCTCAAAGGAATCTAACAACAGCCATTAGAATATTAAAGGACACGTTTTTTAAAAAATGTTTTTTTTATTTTCATACAAGTAACTGCAAGTATACCACTACATCTTAACAAGCATTATTTTATATTATCCAATATTATATCAATTCCTCTTGCCATCCATCCACATTTGCTCTTCTGCTTCTACATCATGTTATACCCTATTCCACCATCGTCCTCTCTCCTTCTCCTCACTCCACTCCTCCTCCCTCTCCTACTCTTTTCCTCCCCTCTACTTCCCTCTCTTGGAATATTAAAGGACATGTTCTTGCAGAGCAACAGGAAGCTCAAAGCCCAAAGAAGGTATAAACACCCACCCACTCTCAACTCCATTTTGTCAACTATCTTCGAATCACATGTGCTTGGTAGTTTTGCTTCGTCAATAAAGGGAACCTTTCTTTCCAATCAGACTCCAGCCTCCATTTTATTTCCAGTGCCTTTCTCCTGGATTGGAACTGAACCAGATAAGATTTTTCTTCCAACAGAATGGAACAAGGTTCCTCATTCCTGACCCAATCTGCTTTATTCACACAGTAAGATCTTCACTTCTTGTACTTTAACTAACAGAAAGTTCATTAGGACTGGAGTTAGTCCCAATTAGCCTCCTCCAAAGGAATCTTCACCATAGGAAGGAGCCAGGGGCATTCATGATTTAAAAGTATATTAGATGAGAGAAACAAGTCCTTCAATGTTTCCCCTTTGATTGCTATTATTGTCACTATCCATTTCTATTTTATTCCACTGAAACCATATTTTCTTTTTTATTTTGTTCTATAATCTATTTTTTTACAATGCTTTTTAGGATAGAGCCATTCCATCCAACATTTGAAAAAAGGATATAGCTTTATAAAATGTTCATAAAATTTTACAAGAAAATTTAAAACCTCATACCAGCATATCGGAGTATTCTTTCATTGCATGTTTAGAATAACTGCACTTTATTAGTTCCGAATTCAGGCTAGAAAGATTATAATAGGTAGTTATTAGGATATGATTATAATAAGTTGTTATTAGGGTATGATTATAATATGTAGTTATTAGGATATGATCTTTCTGTTTGTAATAATTATTGAGAGAAAAGTGAATTAGTATTACTTATATACCGTCCTATCAAGGACATACCATAACAGTAATCAACTGAAGAATTAAACATGAATTAAACAATTTAAAACTTTTAGCCTCTACAAAGTCTTAGTCTTTCTGTCACTTTGGATAATCCGTTTCCTGATATATATTAAAACTTTAAAAAAAAAGAGTGCAACTAAGAATTAATATTTTTTAAAAAAAATCCAAAATAATATCTGGAATTGGGTAACACTCTGTGCCAAGTGCACTAAGCCAATGAAATACAATATTCCATTAAAGGCTCAGAACATAATGAATTAATTCAGGATGAGAGAAGAAACTAAGGAAAACCAGAGATACGAAAGGAATGGAATCTCTGGCATGTTTGGCTTAAACTTTTAACATTTGTTATAATTAATATACCAACACAAGTATTTTTAATCATCAAGAACAATGAACATTCAATTGTACAAAAAATATGCAGTGTTTCAGCCCTAGAGACAATCCCCCAGGTCTTCTTTTAAAGGCTAATGCAAGGGTTTATAATTCATTTGAGATACATGACTTGAATAAAAAAAAAGAACTGGAGGGGAGGGAAGCAGGTGAGCAGACGTAATACAGGAATGATCAATGTTTCTCTGTCAATGGATGGAAGGTATCATACAATAGTACAGCCACACTTTTTAGGATAATCCTCTGCATAGACCTTGTGCTCATTCCCGTAGACATAATAGGAATAGGATTTCCTGTGCCATTCATATTCCACTTTGGTAAGAAATACCAGCTCAATGGTTTGCCTCTGCAAAAAGATAAAAGGTATAATTATTAGGGAACGCAGTGGCTCAGTGGCTGAGCTTGTCAGTCAGAAAGGTTGTATATCCTAGTATATCCATATCCATTAGGATGTCTATAAAGACTGTTTCTTGTAATTTAAGCCTTTTCTGCATGTATGTTATGAATACTCTAAGTTTGATTTTGCTTTCTTTTCCACTCCAACATAATGAATATGTTCTGTATATATTAAAGATATATGGATTAGTTTTTAATCATGTTATTAAAGTGTGAATTGCTTTGAGATGTGACCACATGGGAAACAGAACCGAGGTATATTAAGAAGGAAGTCTTGGCACTGAATCTTCCTTTTGACAGAGACATTAATAAAAGCAAAGAACAAGAAACTGCTAGAGGTGTTCATTGCAATCTAGGTCTTTTGTCTTCACAAGAAGAATAACACTGCAGTTTGTGGCTCACTTGCAGTAGAAATAGTGATTCTAGATTTATAATTCCAGTAAATAAGCATTTTAGAAATATATTAAAGTTGCAATGTGGGTCAAAACCTTACGACTCCTTGATTCCTGTCAACTTTCTTTTGAAATAATAGAAATCACAAGGTGACAAATTCTTAAGCCCCTCACCCAATCCAGCTCCTCTGTCCATAATCAAAGATGTTTTATCTTTAAAAAGAATATGCAAAAGCTTCACAGTCCTATTGCCATCTCTAATTGATATGAATCTGACATGAAACACAAAAAGAAATTGGAAAAAAAAATAGGTTGTAGGAACTAGAAGAGTAGTATAGGACTTAAGTTTGGGAGAGTTGAGACTATATCAGCTCTTTGGATAATAGGCCAGAAGCTGCATTTTAAAAGGCAGACAGATACATTTAAATTATAAAATGTAAATAATTAATTTTAGGTTAATACATTAATTCAATACAGGTAGTAATTTTTTTCCCTTAAATTTTCTATTTCCTTAAGTTTTAATTTGAACATGGCTTTTACAGGAGCACTGAGAACCACATATTTGGGATATAGGTGTACCCTTACATCATGCCTAGTGACACAAGAGCAACAAATTAACAACATGCATGAAATTATTTTATCATGGCCTCCTGTGAGAAGGAATAGCTCCATGCCGAGATATTTCCCTTCGAGGATGGAGGTTCATTCTTTGAGCTTGTGGATTGGTTTCTGAACATGGTTTCTTCATAAGCTGGGAGAATGAGCCTCCACCCTCATTCGACAGCCGAGCTACAGACATTTGCCATCGTTGCATGTTTCCCTTTCTTCTATACACCCTATCAGAAAGGCATATAAATCAGGTAATCCATAGTACCGCGATGGATCATCACATTACAAAAAGCGTTTTGCCAATCTCTGTTGCTCTCACCTGTCTCAGTATCCGTGCAGTAGATCCAAACTGAGCATGATGTTGTTCAATGGCATTTCGGGAAGCTTGATTAATAGCACAGATAGGGAAGCTTACCACTGGATGAACCTAGGAAAACAACATTTTTAGGAGATATAAAACTCTAGAACATTAAAATGAAGGAATGGGTAATGTTATTGCCCTATACCCGTGATGGCAAACCTATGGCACGTGTGCCAGAGGTGGCATACAGAGTCCCCTCTGTGGGCACGCGTGCCATCGCCAGCTGCTCTTCGCGGGTGCCGGAAAACAGCCAAAAAAGGGCCAAAAAAAGGGCCTGTTTCTGGGCCATTTGGGGGGCCTTTTACACACTGAAAAATGATCCAAAAATGCTGTGAAAACGGCCCCAACAGCAGCCCCAAAACTGGGATGCGCACACCAACCAGCTGATCTTTGGGTTTCAAGTGCTCCGATGTGTACGAAGACTAGTTGGCTGGTGCACATGCATACGCACCGGACAGCTGGTCTTTGGGTATCTAGTACTCCAGTGCACACACATGCACGCACATCAGTGGTGGGTTCCGGATCCCAGTGTAACTGGCATGGTGCAACGGGACCCAGTATCCACCACACACACATGCACAGAGTGTGCATGTGTACTTACTGCCCCTGATGCTCTGCGACACCTCTGCGAAGTTCCAGCTGCTGCCAGAGCATTGCGTAGGTGCCGTATGCTCCGTGTGCGTAAGCCCCGATTGGCTGAAATACAGATAATGAGGGCGGGCAGGCGGGCCCTCCGGAGCACCGTACCGGGAAGATACCCGGTGTCCCAGCTAGCCGGGGCATACCAGTTGTATCCCACCACTGATGCATATGCATGCGTGTTCTGGTTTGGGCACTTGATGCTGAAAAGATTTGCCATCCCTGCCCTACACTAACAGAAACGCAACTGAACATTGAAAATAGAGCTAGATACAGCTCAGAAACAGTTTCTTTATGGACTAGACCCAGGCAAGTACAACAAACATTTACAGTCCACAGTCTTTTATTCCAAAACTTTAGATTACTGCAGTGTGCTCTATATAAGGCTGCCCTTGAAGACTACTTGGAAGCTAATGCTAGTCCTGAACATAGCAGTGCAAGTAGATATAGGTGTGTCTCAATGCACCCATGTAACACCAAAATTGTGTGAACTTCACTGATTGCCAATATATTTCCAGGTGCAATTCAAGATGCCATCACTTCCTACATAGCCCAGAGCTGAATATTTGAGGGACTGCAAGGATTTCTGCCTGCCATACAAGATGCAACAGGACTGGCCAGGTCCTACCAATTAAATGGTACATCATCTGATCGTATCCAGAAGGCACTTTTCTCTTTTCCAGTCCCTGCTCTAAGAAAAAATCCCTCTCTGATGTCTTGATTCTTCCAGCTTTTAACAAAGCCTCAAAGACTTGATTCTTGCCCCAGGCCAGGTGAACATATAAGCTCACTATAAATGTAAGCGTTTGAGAATCATGCTTTGTCACAAATAACATCTATTTTATTTTTCAAGTGTTGCTTTCGTGCTGCGATATTTTTAACACTGTTAAGTTCCCCAGAGCTGTTAGACCACCATACAAGTTAAAATAAGCAAATTAAGTAACTAAGAAAGTAAGCAGAGACAGGAGGAAAACACATCCATGGGAGTATGTGGATGGACGCTCAATGAAATAAAACAATAAATTAACCAACAGAAAAAAGAAAACTGGGATAAAAGCTGCCTTTGGCTTGGTATTTTTCAGATGCACTGGACAACAGTGACAGTATTTACAATATCTAATCAGGGTTGGTCATCAGGACCAGAGGTTTATTCTTCTGAGCTTTCAGACTTGTTCTGGAGCCCATTGTCAGAGAACATTCTCTCAACTGGAATATGTGCTTTGGGCTGCTCTATATGCTATATTTATGTGGTGCCTTCCTATTGGTTGATTGGTGTGTTGCTGGCCAGCGATTGTACTTACAACGCAGAAAGGGAGTGCTGAGAGGCATAGTCTCAAAATCACTAGAGAAGGATATACTAAATAGTGGGCTGGATCTTCATAAACAACATTCATGAAGATATTTAGAATATGGAATAACAGAGTTGGATGGTCTTCTAGTCCAACCCCCGGCCCAAGCAGGAGATTCTACATCATTCTGGACAAATCTCTTCTTCAAACCCTCCCTTGTTGGAGTACTTCTGAAGGCAAGCTCTACCGCTGATTGTGTCAGCCATGGAAGCCATCTTTTTCTTTGGAGCTTCTGGGCTGCCACATTTAGTACCTGGGAAACCAGGAGGGGGGATTTCAAGGAATCGGTGGAGAATTAACCATAACAACATTCCTTTATCTGGGAACCAATGACAATCAGCTTGCACCTGGATGGGAGTGCCTAAGGGTTTGTCTCCAGTTGGGAAAGTGAATTGATTGGATCATGTGATGGACATGTGGGTGCAAAGGATGGAACTTTGACTTTCTTTTGGGTGGGGAAACCCTGCAAACTTTCAGGTTCGGGTTTTCCCAGATGTGCCAATATGACTTCTCTAATAAAATGGAACTTTGAGGAATTGCTTGCCTTGGAGTATTCTTTTGTTGGGGTTCTTACTTGGAATGCTGACAGATTGATTGTTCTCATTGTCAGGAAATTTCTCCTTATTTCTAAGCTGGTTCTCTCTTTGATAAGTTTCCATCTAGTGCCGGGTAGATAGATTACTGGATAGGTTCACAGATAAGTGGAAGAAGATATATTGCCGGGATTTATTTATTTATTTTTCATTCATTCATGGATTTATATGACTGCCAGTCTCAACAAGTGGTTCTGGCAAGTGAACAAAATTAAATAAAAATAATAATAAACATTATAAAAATTAAAATACACAGCAGCCAAGAAACATCATTGCCCAAACTCCTAATATAACCAAGAAACTCTCCCCTGCACATGCTCAGGGACTCAGGCTTGGGCACAGAATCAAGTCTTAAAGCTTTACAAAAGTCCAGCAGGGTCAAATCCATCCTCATTTCCAGAGGGAGGATGTTTCGTAAGGTGGGCACTATAGCAGAAAGGGCACAAAGCAAGACGTTCTTGACTTTCGATCTTAACAGATCTTACCCGTTATTGTTGTAAGTCATGACAGTCATAAAGTAGATCACCACATGGCTACCCCAGTTATATGACCCTTTTTCCAGCAGTCATTAAGCAAATGCAGCAGTTGTTAAATGAACCCACTGTTTGCTAAGGGGCATTTTTGCAAAAAAAACAACAACCCTAAAGTAAATGCCAATTTTCAGCAAAAAAATTAAAACTATGGTTACATAACTGCCAGACACTGCAAAAAAGTCATAAATGTGAGCCAGTTGCTAAATGCCTGAAATGCAGTCACAAGATTGGAGGGAGCACTGGCCTTCAAAATTTTGGAACTGGGCCATAAATACCTTTTGGGAGGGATCTGGAACAGTTTCTAAGCAACCAGTCGTAATCGAGCACTACTAACTTTATATTTATATTGTGCTACTTTTAATTGTTATAATGTCAGGGTTCCAAGTAACATCTCTAACGAGAGAAGACTGAAGGATTGTGTTCCCTTAAAGTTCCATTTTATTAGAGATGGCATATTGGCACATCTGGGAAAACCCAAATCTGAAATTTTCCAGGTTTTCCCCACCCAAAAGGAAGTTAAAAGTCCCTGCCCAGTACCCATATGTCCATCACATGATCCAATCAGGCACCATCCACAACTGGAGATGCCTCTCAGTTATCTCATCGGAGCTGCAGGGCAAGGTGGCCTTGACTCTCTGAGAAAGAATGTTATTTTGACTATATATCACCCACACTCTTTATAACCACCCCCCCCCCATTTTCCCACAGTAGAAAATGTGGCAGGCCTGAACTCCCACAGGTAAAAAAAATGGTTTCCAGGCCTGACATATAAGTTGCCCTGAGTGTTTGTGTAACATGCACCTATATACATTCAGGCCTGCATAAGTGCGTAAATACATGCATTCAAATTGCCTTTTTTAATCCTGCCATGAGGTAAGCCCTGTGTTTCTACTATAAGCATTTCATTACCAAGTATTGCTCATCCACAAATAGCTTCTTCCCTTTAACTCCTTTGAAGAGTTCAGTAGGAAACCCAGTTCTTTCATCCATCACGTATTCAAAAATGTTATTTTTCCTGTGAAGGCAAACAATACCATTTACAAAGTGAACCTCTGGTGCAGGCCCTTTTTTCATAGCAAATCAGATTCAGAAAAACTGGGTGTCGGGAAGAATAAGGTCAATTGCTTGCTGAAGCCTCTAATATAGATCAACAATGAGGCAGGCCTATGATTATGTTGTATTATGTGAAAAATGGATTAAATAAAAAGTGAAACCCCAGCATTGCTTCTAAAATTATGGTTAATGGTGGCTCTGAAATACAAGCCAATGCCATAATCTACTCTTGTACTGCCAAGTTAAGCGACAAGAGATTGAAGCCCAATTTAATTATTATAATTAGTTTTGACATGAATTGGAGATCTTCCATTTGTACAGGTTCCAGAAAATTCCAAATGGTCACACTGAAATTCTTCCTTAGAGGAATGACAGTTTAAATTATGGGAGTATTCATCAACATTTCAAATAACTTCATACGTGAGAAACAAGCCTTATGTTTTAATCTAACCTATATATTGTTCATGGAGTACAATTTTATGCAGTTTACTGTCAGATTCAAGACTTGGGCCCACTTAGAGTAAAGGTTAACTTATTATATGATTATGATACAATTTATAGATATTGAAATCTAAAATATCTCACAAGTAACCTATTGTTTCATTGTAGTAACAGTTCAGTGTAACAGTTTTGAAAGTGGTAAAACCTACAACTGTTATGAAACCATCTTTATTTTATCCTACTTGACATGTAAGAATAAAAGTGAGATGCTTCTTCCAATGGAATGGTCCCCCCACTTCTTTTAATTTTACTTCATTTTGCTGTAGAAACATTTCTAAATTGTGCCTATAATTTGTAATTTGCAATAAGCCATGGTGGCACAATGGTTAGAGTGCAGTACTGCAGGCTACTTCTGTTGACTGCCGACTGACTTGCAATTTGGCAGTTTGAATCTCACCAGGCTCAAGGTTGACTCAGCCTTCCATCCTTCCAAGGTGGGTAAAATGAGGACCCAGATTGTTGGGGGTAATAGGCTGACTCCATAAACCGCTTAGAGAGGGCTGTAAGGCACTGTGAAGCAATATATAAGTCTAAGGGCTATTACTATTGCTATAATCTGGCAATACTTGCCATTCAACTTGCATCTCAATGTATGTCAGCAACTTTCCTGTTCCTGCACAGTCTGTACAAGCAGTTGTCCCCAGGCCAGAACAGACATTGCACCTATAAAGGAAATGAGACAATAAGACATTTTCAGACAGTGGAAATAACAGTATGATTCATGCAGCAGTTAGGATGGAGAAATCTAACAAGAATAAATCTTTGAAGTTCTTAACAGCTTGGCTTAAAACCCACCAGTACTTCCTTAAAGAAACATCAAGTTTATTTCTTTTTGATGTAGTTTCATCCCATCTTCTTCTATAGTAATTTACTTAATTAGGCCACCACAGGGAGTTAATTTCTCTTTCCATCTTTTCCTGCCAATCTCAGATTTCCTCCCCCCACCCTTCCCTTCTAATTTCTAGATTCTAAGGGGAATCACTGAACCAAAAAAGCTGCTTTTAAAGAGGCAGAAAGAACCTTGTACAGAATTCTTGTGAGGAACACTAATTGTTTTGCATTTAAATTTCCCCCCCAAAAATGCACCAGAAATAGCAGGAAAAGGATACGCCTGTTCAATTTCAGGATGTTTTCCTCAGGATACTCTTCTCTCAGATGGCCTACAATTAATATTCTACGTTTGGGATAGTGTCATTTAATGACACTATCAAAACGACTCATTAAATGACACTATCCCAAAGGCTGCATACAATTTCTCAGCAGTTTTGGCAAAAGCCAGGATGCTTTGAGCTTGGGTTGTTCAACCTGCAAAAGGTCTAATGCTACAAGAGGGCTATTGAATCTTTTCTGTCTCAAGATTTTCACCGAATTTCTGAAGTCACTTTCCGAATAAGGAAGATGATCCTTGCACAGACTGGGATGCTGAGATGTACATGTGAAATGTGCAGGCATGTGTGGATAGGACAAAGGGACATTACTGGTTAGATCAATCATTACATTTATTTAACAGAATTGGAAGGGACCTTGTAGGTAATCTAGTCCAACCCCCCACCCAAGCAGGATGCCCTCCACCATTTCTGGCAAATGGCAGTCCAATCTTTTCTTGAAAGCCTCAAGAAGAGCAAAGTGTTCCATTGGTTGAGTGTTCTGTCAGAAAAATTCTCCTTAATTCCAGGTTGAATCTTTCCGTGTTCAGTTTCCATCCTTGTCTGGCCTTGGCGCTTTGGAAAATACCTTGACCCCCCTCCTCTCTGTGGTAGCCCCTCAAATATTGGAACACTGCTATCATGTTTCCCCTGGTTCTTCACTAGACTACTCATGCCTAGCTCCTGTAACCGTTCTTCATGTCTCCAGTCCCAATCATCCTGGTTGCTTTTCTCTGCACTTTTTCTAGAGGCTCAACATCTTTTTTTATAGCGTGGTAACCAAAACTGGATGCAGTACTCTAGGTGTGATCTTACTAAGGCTTTATTATGGTATTAGTACCTCACTTGATCTTGATTGTATCCCTCTGTTAATACAACTTAGGATTGCATTGGCTTTTTTGGCTGCCGCTGCACACTGCTGCCTCATATTTAGCTGATTGTCCACTAAGACTCCAAGATCCCTCTCATAGTTACTGCTATTAAGTCTGGTTTCACCCAGTCTATATATTCACTTTTGGTTTTTCTTGCCTAAGTGTAGGAATTTACATTTCTCTACATTGAATTTCATTCTCTACATTGTGGATAGGGCCCAGTGTTCAAGTCTGTCAAGATCCATCTGGATTTTGAGTCTATTTTTTATGATGTTAGTTATACCTGCCAGCTTAGCATCATCTGCAAATTTGGCAAGTTCCCCTTCTATTCCCTTATCTAAGTCATTTATGAAGATATTGAAGAGTACTAGGTCTAAGATGCAACCTTGTGGTACCCCATTACTTACTTCTCTCCATATAGACTTAGACCCATTTAGGACTACTCGTTAAGCAAGGTTTGTCAGCCAGTTGCGAATTCATCTGGTGGTGATGCTATCTATACCACTTTTTTCTAGTTTACCAAGAAGTAGGTTGTGGTCTAATTTGTCAAATGCCTTGCTGAAGTCTAAGTATATTATGTCCACAGTATTTTGCTGGTCTACTAATTTAGTCAGTATGTCAAAGAATGAAATAAGATTGGTTTGGCGTGATGTTTTTAACAAACCCGTGCTGACTGCTAGTTATTACTTTACTTGTTTCTAAATGTTTTTTAATTATCTTTTCTGGTATCTTCCTGGGTATCGATGTTAGGCTGATTGGTCTGTAGCTTCCTGGGTCTGTTTTTCTCCCTTCTTACCCTTCCTCTGGGGCCTTCTGTAGTCTTGCCAAGAAAGTCAACCATAGTCAATTTTGCTAAAAGACTGGTTCTTTTTATGTACTTTCCTCTTGGACTTCAAGGGTCATTCACATATGTATCACCTCATTTTATGCTCACAACAAGTTAAGAAAGAGTACAGGTAGTCCTCAAGTTACGACAATCGAGCCAAAATTTCCATTGCTAGACAGCAAGACAGTTGTTAATTTTGCCCCATTTTATGACCTTTCTTGCCACAGTTGTTAAGTGAACCACTGCAGTTGCTAAGTTAGTAAGATGGTTGTTAAGGGAACGGGGTTTCCCCATTGAGTTTGCTTGTCAGGTCTCAAAAGGCGTGACCCAACAAATGCACGCATGACAAAACTGAGGCGCTAAAACCGCGACGTCATCAACGCGTCGACAACAGTGTGATTTAAGTTAAGGTAAGGGTTAGGGTCAGGTTTAGGGTTAGGTTTAGAGCGTGCTTCTGTCGGTGCACTGTTGTCGGCGCGCTTCAGCGCTCATTCATCGGCGTGGTTTAGAACTCGCAGTTTTGTCACCGCCGTTTAGTTGAGCGTGCTTTTGTCGGGCTCCCTTTTGTCAGTGAACCCTCAAAAGGTGACCCCATGTCCCTGGGAACCTGCAACCGTCATAAATATAAGTCAGTTGCCAAGCGCCTGAATTTTGATCATGCGACCCTGGGGGTAAGTGTGAAAAACGGTTGTAAGTCACTTTTTTCAGTGCCATTGTAATTTAGAACAGTCACTAAATGAACTGTTGCATATCGAGGGTTACCTATGGTCCAAAGTTATCATACATTTACATGGATTTCCTGGTCAATGCCCTGAACTCTTGGAAGAGAAACCAGTCTTTGTACCTGAAGCTTCCTGATTATTTTCTTCTCTTCAAAGTAATTTTCTCTGAGGTTTTGATGTTAAGCACCACCAACATTAATATGGGGTGGAGATTTGTATTATACATTTCCTGCACTATTTAAGGTTTCATATTATTTATTGTATTTAGTATTTTATATAACTTTGTAGTGTATCCCAAGAACTCTGGTAATCTGGCTGGATCAAAAGTGAGATAATAATAAAAGTAATATATTTTTTCACCTATTCTAGCAACAAACTTATTACAATGAATTCCAGCATCTACATGGAATAAAATGGGTTGATATGCAATTTTATTTATGAATCAAGAAGCCTAAGAGTCTTTGGGTTTCCCAAATGAATGATGGACAAGCGAAAAAATTGCCTGTAAATAACATAATGCAAAAATAAGACAGTCTACGTCCTGTCTCCAAAATACAGGAGAAATAAACAGAATTGGCAAAAGACGACCTTCAAATGTCTAAGGTATAATTTTACAAGTATCTAAGTTCCTTCTTATTTGTTTTTTCCAATGGCTTAGATATTAACAATAATAGCAATTTCTTCCTTTATGGGAAGAAATTATCTATAGGAATTCAATAATAACTAAATAAATATAGCTCTCTTTTTGTTCAGTTTTTCTGCTGGGTAATGGTGCCATCTGCTGGATCTAGTAGATATTAGAATAAAACTAAAGAAGTTTATTTTTTTAAAAAATAATTTTTATTAAACATTTTAACCTTTAAAAACAAGAAAAAAATACGGAAAAAACAAGACACACATAACAGTATAAAATAGTTTTACAGCCTTCTGTATCGGCTTACATATTTATTTAGCTTTTATAGTTCTCTATTCTACATTGCCTTCCTATCAGTTTTAACATCTGTAATAGTGTAATAACAGTTGTACTCACAGTTGTAACAATAATAATTTGTTCATATCACCATTATATTTACATTATGGTCAATACAGTAATTAGTAACTTTGGTTAATTTTTATTCGATACTAGTTTAGAAAAAGCAAAAAAAAAGACTTCTATTTCCTGTTTTGGCTTGTGTTTTCTAACCACATATACATTCTATTCCACATTTTATAATTATCTGATTCTTCTCTTTCTTTTAACTTCATGGTCATTTTGTCCATCTCTGCACATTCGAGTACCTTTCTAATTATTGTTTCGTCTGTGAGTGTCTTGATTTGTTTCCAGTTTTGTGCGAAAGCAATCCTAGCTACAGTAGTATTATGTATTGATATTTTTTGTCTGTTTTCGAGTCTAATATTCCTAATAAGAACGATTCCGGTTTCAGTTCTATCTTTTGCTCTGTAATTTCTTCCACCCGTTTCTGAATTTTACACTAGTATTTCCTTGTGGTGGAGCACGTTCACCACATATGGTAGAATGTTACAGATTTGTGGCTACATCTCCAACGTTTGGGAGATAGATTTGGATACATTTTGGCCAATCTCGCTGGGGGCAAATGAAATTACATCTATTTTATAGAGGTTTTCTTTGTAGGCTACTGCCATTGTAAATTTATAATTTCTTTCCCATAGTTTTTCCCATTTTTCTAACTCTGTATTATGACCAAAGTTTCTGGCCCAGCTAATCATTGTCTCCTTTACTGTCTCTTCCTCCATTCCTTTTTGAAATCTTGTTTTGATTTGTAAATAGGGCCACCATTCCATATTTATTCCTTGTGTTTTCAGATATTGTACTGATTTTAGTTCTCCTTTTTCATCTAATTTTATCTTTTTCATTCTGCATAACTTACCATTTTACTGAGATCTTTGGTATTTGGATATGTCATTGTTTCCATTGTTGATAAGCACATTGGGGTTTTCATATTATGGTTCTTTTTTTTCCCCCAGACATTAAACAGGACATCCCTTACTATGTCTCTCTGGAAGTATGAATGAGATTTATTCTTTCCCTCCCAGAGGAAGCTATGCCAACCAAGTTGGAGATCATGGCCTTCTAGCATAAGAATCCTTTTATTTTTTAGTTGGATCTAATCCTTGAGCCATGTCAAGGCTGCTGCCTGATAATAAAGCTCCCAGTCTGGGAGGTTGAAACCATCTTTGTTTCTACTGTCTTGTAGAACTTTGTATTTAATACGTGGTTTCTTCCCTGAACAGGTAAATCTGGATACCATTTTATTTAGTTGTTCAAAATAAAATTTCTCTAATTTAATGGGTATTGTTTGAAAAAGATAAATTAGTTTGGGTAGTATATTCATTTTGATTGTTGAGATTCTGCCAATTAGTGATATCTGTAATTTAGTCCAATTGTCCAGATCTTTTTGTATTTGTTGTAACAATTTATTATAATTGTCTTCTTTTATCGTAGTCCATTTTGCCAATAACCATAATAATTTAGAAGTTTTATTGATAGAAAAAGCACGACCCTTGCTCCAGGCAAGTTCTTGTAATTTTAATTGTTCTTATGTTTATAATTTTTTTATATTTCTATTTTTATTGCATTGTAAGCTGCCCAGAGTCACTATAGCTAGCAAGATGGATGGCCTATAAATTTAATTAATAAACCTCCCTATATGTTACACAAATGTATTTTCTACCAATTGTGTTCCACATTGGAATGGTACCTAGCAAATACTATAAGTATGCTGAGGACATAAAATTCCATGTCATTTATTTGTTGTCTTTATATATTCCATAAATTCTGGTCCAGATGCTATCCTTCTCTCCCCCTATGCCAATGGGGGTTGGGGGGTACTGTGGGGATAAAAAATACCTTTACTTTAAGGATCCCAACAAACCCATAAGCCTTCATACTAGACAAATCTACAGTACACACAAGGACTCCTGGTTGTAGAAAATGGCATTATATTTATGAAGACCAGTCTGTTCTGACCTGGGCTTCCCAAGAGCATGAAGCAAACTCCTTGTCTCGACAAAAGTCCCTTTTATTAATTTACTGTGAATTCTGCTCATTCACATCCAGCAAAGTCTTTCAAGGGAGGATTTACAGTCACAGACCTTATCTGACTTGGAGAGCTGCAGGGCCAATATCTGCAAAACTTGGCAAGGAGTCTCGGAGTCACAAACCAATTAAGAGAACTAA